>NW_005841844.1:3035515-3057317 GCF_000455745.1 Alligator sinensis
CCCAGACAGTTCCAGGTCCATGCCCTCTGGCTCAGACTCTTGTCCCCCTTCTCCTGCTCCCTCACTCTGGTCCTCTTCCATCTGTGCCTCTTCTTCTGACTCTGTGAACTGATTTGCTGCCTCGATCACGTTGTCTCTGCTCCTCTTCTGGTGTTTCCTCAACTATGAAGATGTCTATGTTGGAATTGCCGGCCTCCGCTTCCCCTGGACCTTGTTCACTCCTTTCCTCCACTGCATGTGGCTTGTGCACCTTGTTTGCATAGGAAAGGGGGTACTGGTGCTGCAGGTGGCGCTCACCTCTACACAGAGTGCCTTTCAATTTCTCTTTATAGGCTTTTGCCTGGTGCCCCATGCCACCACACCTGTAGCAAACGGTCAGGCTACAGAAGGCAGCTAAATGCCCTTCCAAACCATACCTGCTGCAGAGTTTAGGCTGTCCATGGTAGGTTACATACCCCCGGTGAGGACCTATTAACACCACAGGGGGCAGGTGCCTTACCCCCCTGGGCATCTCGGGGCTTCCTCTAGGACCACCCTGGCCCTCCATGTCCTGGTCCAGATTTGCCACTGGTCCAGAATGTGCTCAATGTCCAGGATCTTTTGGACCCGCAACTCCAGCCACCTCCTCACATCTTCGGACTCTAAGTCATCCGTGTACATTTTAAAGTACAGCACTCTCTCCCGAGCTTTCTGGATGGTTTCAAAATGAAGACCCCGCAAGTCCTCATTGCCTGCCACTTCAGCATACTGGGCCCAGAAGGCTGAGTACGCCTCTTGCCTCCAAAATGTCATATTCCAGTAGCAAAAATTATTGAATGCCACCACACAACTCAGATCTTTAGGACTGACTTGCAAGTCCTCAAAGAGAACCCTTATCATAAAGTCTGCTCTCAGCATGGTTGTTTTCCCCTTCACCCCCTCAGGGGTCAGGGTGGCTTTCACATTCAGTTTCACTGTTCTTCGTGGGTCTCCCTCTCCCCACAAACAATAGGAAGCTTCTACAACCTTCCCCGCAGCTTCATTGCTCTCTGCTCCTGCTGCCGTGCCGCCCCCCCCCACCCCAGGAACCCTCTAGCAGCTCTGCCTCGCTCTGCTTCTTACTCTCCGACGACACCATCTTGCCCCGCCAGCCGATTGTCGACCAATCCCCCACCTCCTCCTCCTCCGCCACGCCCTCCGTAGCTCACCCATAGCTGTCTTCATTACAGATGCTCTCAAGACCTCAGAAGATTTGCTTGATCTTCCATAACGTTCCTGGATAAGAGCTCACCTCCTCACTGCCTCCTCCAGCAATCCTGCTGCTCGTCTCCTCTCCGCTTCTTCCATCACCCCAGCATTACCTTGGTTTGCCCACCAATGTGGTCACAGTGCTTCCCCTGCCAGGTAAGTACCCCAGTGGGAGCCAGCAGTCCTCCTGGCCATGCAGCCTGGCATGAAGGGAGTTGCCGGCATCAAGGTGAGCAGGCAAGATGGCTGCCGCTTCCACCCCTTGCTGTTGAGGAGGCTGCCTGTGTGCGGCCCTGCCCCTCTCCCCCAGTCAGCGGTGATGGACAGGACTGCATGACAGATATCCCTCTCAGCCAAACAGCGGTGAGAGGTGGGGCAACACAGTGGACATCCCTGTCCACCAATCAGCAGTGGGAGGCAGGGCCACCAGGTCCCTCAGCCAATCGAAGGCATGGGGATGGGCTGCCACGACAAGCCTGTGAAAATGGAACCCGGCCCCATGATCTGCCCGCAAAATCAGCTGGCCATCTCCTTGAGTTGGGTAGACCCGTATCTAGGATCACTCCACACTTGTAGCCCCAGAATGATGCCAGGCAGCTGCAAAGGGGAGGTGCTGATCAACTCAGCCAACGAGCAATTTTTGTTTCTTTATTAAGGATGGTCACTATGCCCGCCTCCGCTCGATGATCCGTTCTCATGCTGCTTTTGCAGGGGCAGCTGGTCTTGTGCGCCACAGAGCCTCGTGTAGGCCCTGGAGTGTCCCTCGATCACCTTCACAGTGGTCCCCAAACTCACCTGCCATCACTTCGGATGGACCTTCAGTGAAGGGGGTCTCCTTTGAGGGCGCCTCCGGAGTCGTCACATCCCTTGGCAAGTGTCCGTGGGGCTCCAACCTTCCCTACCCCCCAGGCATGCGCCACCCTTTGAGACAGGCCTCAGAATCTTTTTGCGGCCAACCCTTGGATGATGATCTCGGTATCTATGTCCCCTTCGTCGTGGAAGAACGTCTGAGATTCCCCCTGGGTCTGGGAGATTCGAGACGTCCCGTCTTCTGAGATGTTCTCTCATGGCTCCAGATGTTCCAGGAGGGTGCCGCTGACCACCACCACGTTCCCAACACACCTGCGATCCTCCATCAGGGGAGGATCCCGGAACCCAGCGGAAAGTGCTGGGTAAACCCGCGCTGGGCAGGGAAAGAAAACAGAACAAGGAAAAAGGAAAACTAAAGAATCTACACCAACACCATGACACAAGCCTGGCGGTGAGGACCCCTAAACTATGCTCAATGAAGACCAAGAGGGAACAAACAGTGAGGAGGAAACACAATAAGGGAAAAAAGAAGAAAAGAACAGGGGGGGGTGGAGGGGGAGGAGCCCTAGTGCCGTAGGCTCGCCGACTCCACTCCCCCAGTGCATTTGGCGGGCACGTCCCCCGGGCTGGGACCCGCACTCCTGCCCTGGTTGGGATCTCCTTTGGCTCCTGCTGGAGCCCTCTTTAGCTTGGCGTCTCCACTCCGCCCATCACTGCTGTGCTCAGCGGCTCCTGCTGCTGCTGCCGCCGATCTCCCGGCTGGTCCCTCCAGCTCGCTCCTGAGCTGGTCACTCCCGACGGTGGCTGCTACAGCTCCTGTCACCACCGCCACCCATCTCCACACCGGCTCTCCTGTTCCCGACCGGTGCTGCTTCTCTCCGGGGTTGTGGGGGCTCACAGTCACAGCTGCAGCCGCCGATCCACCCCCTGCCAGATCTTCAGCTCCCTGCTGGCATCAGGAGCCTCCACCGCAGTGGCTTTCCCTCTTTGTTCCCGGCATACCCATTCCCATGCTCTTGGGGCCGGCCTTTATCCCTGCCGGGTAGCGTCTCCCGATGATGTCACCCGGTCGCAGCTGCAGATGAGCACAGCTGATAAACTGCACAGGCGATTCTCCCCGGTGTGCTTCTTTGAAGTCCTGCAACAGGTAGGTTTTTTCCTTTCTCACTTGTCTGAGGTCCGCCTGCAGGTGTGGCTTCCCCTTTGCCCGATCCTACATCCCTGGGACAGTCACAAAGATGAAAGCTTTCACCTCCCACCTGCCTCTCTCCAGTCAGTAGCAGCAGTGCACTAAATTCCTGGACAAGAATACATTTTGGTTGTTCTCTCCAATGAGGACTGGAAAAGCAAAGAGTACATTGGCCACATTCAGAGATTCTCCCTTGCTGTGGGGCAGAGACCTGAGTTGCTGGAGATGAAAGGGGTGGCAGAGAGGAAGCCAAGTCAGACAGCAATGAAAGGAAGGGGCCCCTCTCTTCTCTCTCTGTTAGTGTCCTGTCCATGCCTCTATCAACAGTAGCTTCTTACAGCAAGTTCCAATGAATACCCTGAATCAAACAGCTCCAGCCCAGTTTGAACTTTCACAGCCTGGATCTGACGCTCAGTTATGCAGACTCCTAGCTTTATAGAGGACCAATAGTCTGTATCTAAAACCTCTCCCCAAAGGAGTCCTGGAGAGACCAGTATTTTCAGTGGTTTAGGTTTATAGCGTGTCTGCCAGAGACAGTCTGAATGTTACAATCCCAGCCCAAAAAGCAATTTATTTCTACAAATAAAAAAGAAATGTGATTAAAACAGAGTAGCTCCTCTGGGTACAGAAAATCAGAAAAAATCCAGCTCTTCCCAGCCTCAGTAACTAAGGAAAAGAACAAGCTTAATTGCTTTTGGAAATGCAATGTACAGGCCTTTTGTTCACACACACACACACACACACACACACACACACACACACACACACACGAGTGTGTGTGTGTGTATATGTGTTTCATATATATGTGTTGGCCTAGTATTTGTTCTTACAAGAGTATAAATGAGCATATCTTCATTAAAGGAATCAAAATTCGTGGCAGAGGTGATATCTTTTATTAGACCAACTAGATATTTGCAAAAAATATATATTTATTATTCTTTCTTTCTTCACTAAAGGAACACTTTCAGGAAGCATGGGGCCATGACATAGATTCTGTTTAAAATGATTAAATTATTATGAGCAGGAAGAGCAGTAGAACTGTTTCTGTGAATGTTAAAACAAATTTAATGCAAAGAGTTTTATGTCTGAATTTCAATGTTGCATCATTGTGCCAGTACGTGAGAACTACTGAGCAAAATCTGACTAGATTCACAGGTGAAGTGGACTGGTCATGTCATGTTGTTAGAATATGTTTTAAAATATGGTATATCCATGCTATGGTTATGCTTATGCTAAGCTGTTATTTTAAATGTATTTCCATTTTGTAGAAAAAGAAGCAATAAGGGGGTGTGTGTATGTGTGTTGTGAGTGTATGATTAATAGTTGGATCAGTGCAACAGGTATTAGACAGATTGGTACGAAATACTTGGAGTAAACAGAGGTAACCGTAAGGATAAAGTGCAGGTGGCAATCCGAGAATGTGGAGATGATACGAATAAGAACTGAAAAACAGACTGGAATGTAAAAATAACACGTAACCAGTAACAGAGTCCAAAAGATGAGCACATATGAAGAATTAAGTGGCGATTGGTGAAGAAGTCTCTGGGCATCGATCGAAGTCTGCCTCATGGACGATAAAAGGGCAGTGAAAGCCGAGCACGGATGGGCGCCTTAACCAGCAACACCAGCCTACCTGCATGTCGAGAGAATTGAAGTCACCGCCCGCCTCGACTGAACATTGCCTTATAGAAGCCTGTGACTAGCCACTGCAGTGTGACTCCAAGTGCCACGGATAGGTGACTTAGCGTGAATGGAGTGTATGGTGTGAATGACTAAGAGTGATTTGTATATAAACTGTTAAGTTTGCCTCAGTTATCCATATACTATGCAATAAACCTTGGTTTGCTGAACCCGTGTGTTGGTTATTTATCCAACAATATTATCCAGGTTGAGGGAAGTGCAAAAAGCAAAGGGGGAGGTTTACTTGGGTGTACAGATGTAGCACTGGAACTAGGTGTAGTCTGAGCTAGAGCACTCAGGTGTTCTGCACTATGTAGGATGTCAAATATGTTTGCTGAGTCAGATGTTGTGTTTGCTGCACCACCCATCAGATAATATTTCACAGATGAGAGAGAGAGCATAGCTCATCAACATTGCCTTTAGCCCACTGAAACACACCCAGGACTAGGAGCTTTGACAGTAGGAGTTCAAATCTCATGTCTTCTGCTTGATTCTGTGAAACCTCCCACCCTTATTGAGCAAGAGTGCCTGGCTTAGAAGACAGTCAAGCATCAACCTTACCATTAGACAAAGTTATTTACTAAGGGCTGGACCCCAGGTCTTAAAAAAAGCATACCAAATGCTCATTTGTGTCACGACCCAGTGATTTTTGTGCCTTGGCACTATGGAATTTCCTGGCCACATGAGAGCTCCTTTGCACGGCAGAGTGTTCTGCTGCAATTAAGAGCCTGCGTGCAGGAGAGTTCCCGCCAATTTGTAGTTTCCTTTGCAGGATGCATTTCTTCTTTGCAGCACAGAGATGCACGGTGCAAAGAGTTCCCGCTATTCGGCCAGTGCTAAATTATTCATACGTGGCGGCTAGTAATTGGCTCGCTGGCCGTTTAAAATTCCGCGCGACTTCCGCCCAAGTCGAAGAGCTTTGAGCACGTTGCAGAGCGTTTCTGAAGTTATCTGACTTGCGGCTGCTGATCGATAGACTGATCACCTATCGATCTTTCTTCCCGTCACCGAGCGCAACCCCGACGTACCCCTTTCCCCGCTGGCTTTGAATTGCGGACGGATTAACTGGCTTGGGCCCCGCCAGCTGGAGCAACTCGTGTGGTTGTTCTGACGACCGGACCACCTGCGTCGTGGTTGCAAGCGGCGTGAGTAAAGTTTTTTACAACCAATAAGTTGTGTCAGCCTCTCCATTCACCAGCCCGCCCTGACGTACGAGCGTAACTCGAGTCGGCCCTGGCCGTCCGAGACAATTTGCTCAACCACACTGTCTTTCAGAGTCAATATGCTGGTCTTTCTTTTTTCTAGCTTACTACATTCCCTGTTGGGAAACAGAACTCCTTTTGTCTTCCCTAACTACCTGGATAAGAACTGAAAGGCTTTATGACAAACACGTGTTATGTCCTTTCCAATAATTTCTCCACAAATTTTACCATTTCATCCCAAATTTAAGTAGCGTTCTGTCCCGTGGATCTGAAGATTTATGGTTCAAATCCTACTCAGGATTAGAGAAGAGAACTTCTGGTTTTCTTAGTGTAAAGAAATGCTTTATTCAATTACATAATGAGAATACCTTCTTAAAAAACTGGTTTTAAAGTAAAAAATCATTATGGTCTGTCTATCGTTGCATGTGATATGAAATAAAGCAAAGGTGTTCCAAACATGTCAGCCATTTGTCACAAATATCAATGGTTTATATCACACACATTGGCAAGTGCAAAAGTTCAGAGATGTGAATGAAACTAAATTATTTAGGTGGTACAGAAGGGTGGATTTAATCTCAAAAGCATAAATATTGGCAGGTCAATTAGGTGTTTTAAAAAGAAGCTAATTTTTAATAACCTGAATGTGTAGTGACTCAGGGAAGGAGAATTGGTGCAAATTTCTATGATTTAGAACTGGATAGTTCTCTTTTGTACAAGGCCAGCTATCTTACATTGATGAGATGCTTTCTACAGTACATTTTCATACCAGCACTGACATTTGCATGGCTGGTATATCTCATGCACATTTCTATTTAGCATCTCATTTCATAGCAAAGGAGGGCAGCCCCTGTATGCCTAACAATACCTCTCCTGTACATGCATGTACTCAAGGAATGTAATAGCCTCCAAGGAGATGCTCTGGCATTCTCATTTCTCCAGTACTTGCATTTATTTCTGTGCAGTGCTGATCTCTAGGTATTTTAACTATTGTCTCTGAATAAGCACTCAGGCACTGAGGAATTCCCTACCTCCCTGCATTTTTCAGGCCATCCATCATGCCGAAATAGGGAGCCAAGAAATTGCTCTATCTGCAGCTAAAATCCTTCTGTTCCTTGTGGACTGAAGGGCTTGTGACTCAGTCCTTTTAATTTTCTGCAGCTAGAACAGTCCAGGTTGTGACCTTGTCAGATATCTCAAGTTAATGATGGACGGCACTTGTCACTGCTTGGATGAGAAGCCACTAAATAAACTCTAAGGCCCCACTCTGGCACTGAAGTCTATGCAGCAGTCTTGTTCCAGTGAATGTCACTCAGCCATTGACCAGTGGCATAGCAGCATACTGCGGCCAAACTCCACATCGTGACACATCTTCCTTCTCTCTTCATGCAGCATTCTTCACTGTTGGCCCCAAGTTACTGTGCGTATTAGCAGTAAATGTTAAACAGCTGCCAGGTACTGTGTTACAGGAGAATCTGAATTCACTGATGGATGAAATAATTTTTGTGTTTTAGGAGCCCTGTGGATGAGAGGGATTATGTAAATTATTGAGCATTATTTTAAATAATGCTTAGAATATTCTGTGTTAGCCATTGCTTATTATGTTAGTAAGCCCCAATACACCTAGCTGAAAGGGAACCTGCTGGTATAGACTCATTCTGCTTTTTCTTTGAAGTCACCTGAACAGTTTTTCCCCTTGAGGGTACTGATCAGTGTTGCCAGATATATAATAATCATCATATTAGTACGGTACATTTGTCCCTTGTAACTATGCACAGTAGATAATTACAAAAGTGGCCAAAAGGTACAATAATGCAGGAGGCTCCAAAGTGTGCTTGTGTCTGAAAGAAAATATTCACATTCAATCACTTTTATATCTTCAGATGATCTTAAGCTGTCTTTGTGCCGTCCTTCATGTGCAGGGACTCGCTCAGAGGCAGGTGCCACATGTGACTGTGTTTCTAAAGGCTAGTGTGTAGCAGCAGAGGACAGAAACTATGGGGTGGAATCTGACTGACATATTTACGCTCTAAGAGGTGACTGAGTGAAACGATTAAAATATTTACTGTTTATAGCAATACGAGCATATGTTACGGATGGAACGTATTTTTACATTTAATATTTTCAGTATACAATATTTTTTTCTTTAAATCTCATAATTTGGAGCTTCCAGTATATGACTTCCAGTTTTTCAGCCTAGCAGCATGGCTACTCCACATCTTTCCAGCCAACAATCAAGATTCATGAAAGTTTTGGTCCTTAGGCTTATTTCCACCTGCCTGTTTCACCAGAATTCCTCCACGTCCAGCATCCACACAGAGTCCATTATCTCTGGAACAGTAAGCAGGGCTCATAGCGCCCCTGGAAGAACAGCCCTCAAATTGAGACATGCAGGCTTTAGAGCCTCCTCATTCCAGCCCTGCTGCCCTGCCTTCTGTTGTTGTGCATGCACATCCCCGCTCCCCACCGCACACACACATACCCCTTCTGCCCCTTGCTCTGTTCACACACAGAGATTCCATATATCAAACAACCTAAGAAATCTTCCCCGTTTTTAGTGAAGTGAAAACAGCTGACCCTATTAATAGACACAGTTCTAATTTATCTCCACTTTTATATGTGATCAGATCTTTCTGAAGAGAGCTCAGTCCTCTTAGTGCTGCCTATTATGAAGGTTGCCTGACTTCCCATTTTAATGCTCTGTTTTCAGGTACTTATGCAGACTTGAAGCACTTGGGGAGAAATTTTCCATGCCGGTATCTGCCTTAAGAAACTTTTCTTTCTTTTTTTTTTATTTCAATCAAAATATTGAAATCCTTTCCAAGATTGAAACTGTTGTTTTAACTGTGTTAAAAAGACTCTGGTGACCTTTTTTTTGAACATCTCTGATGTCCCCCAGAGGCTTTGGAGCAGAAACTTGAAATTAGGGAGGGGCCTGTATGTTTCAGATATGTGTCTTTATCCCTCACTTTGCACATCTGCTCATACTTGGTTATGTTATAAGCCTCTGGAAAATTCTAGTTGGCACATGCTAAGTAGATACTTCTTAATCTAAACTCCCTGAAGATTCTGTTCACACTGGGCATGCTTCAGAAGGAATGCTTTCCTTTTAATTGCAGCTTTAGGATGCTTCAGATTGTGCTGGGTCTGGGTTTGTGTTGAGGGCCAGGGACATAAACTGGAAGCACGGGAGCTATTTTTTCTGTGCTGCCCAAAATCCCATCATGTGCTCAGGAGGCATGGGGAGGAAAGTGCCTTTTTAAGATTGTAGATGGGTCAAGAATCAGATCTAGAGAGGTAGTGGATTGGAACAGGAATGAGGATAGATATGACTAGAGCAGTGGTTCTTGACTTTTTTAGTATCAAAACACCCCTCCTTTGCCTCAAGACATTCTTTGGAAAATGCCAGCTCTTAGCTTTCACTCATTTCTTGACTATAGAAAATTCTTCTGTAGCAAAAAACTCAGAAAGATCACATCAGGTCAGAATGGTTTTAACGCTGT
This sequence comes from Alligator sinensis, assembly GCF_000455745.1. Classification (NCBI taxonomy): domain Eukaryota; kingdom Metazoa; phylum Chordata; order Crocodylia; family Alligatoridae; genus Alligator; species Alligator sinensis. The sequence goes on from NW_005841844.1 coordinate 3,045,124, forward strand.
GAAGTCCTATTTGAAAACTCTGTGTTTATCTTGTGAATCATATTTGTGCAGTGCTAACATTGTGTGGCACCCCACGGTACCCTCAAAAGGATTTCAAGGCACCCTAGTGTATTGCAGCACCCTCGTTGAAAATCCCTGAACTAGAGGTTGGCAGGGAACAGAGATAAAGTGGCATTTAAAGCTGAGGTAATGGAGAGATTGGAACTGGATAGGCAAGGAGCTAGGAAGTGGGATCTAGGAATAACAGCTGAAATAGGAAACCAGGAGAGATTAGAACTAGCTGGGCAAAGAGCCTGGGGATGTGCATGGGGGTGGAAAGGAACCAATTGGATAAGATGACGGGAAATGTGAGCCAGAGGTGGGAAAAACTGGGAAAGCGCAAAGGACTGGAGGAGATGGACATCAGATAAGGAACCGGGAGGAAGCTAGGATCTGCTGGGCAAGGAAACTGGGACTGTGAAGCAGTGGGATGGAGGGAAGGCATATGTCTGATAATAGGCAGACAAGGTTCCTTGGGTGAATTTGATATCTTTTATTAGACCAACCCAAATGGTTGAAGAATAGTTATTAAGCAAGCTTTCGGGTTCAAAAACCCTTCATCAGGCTCAGGAAGCTGCAGCAGTTGGTGTGTGCTCTTCCTGGATGGAATGAAAAGTAAAGAAGCCAGGGGCTGGGCTGGGGAGTCAGTTGCCAGGCAGATTATAATGTATCAAAAATCGAAAGTCGATGTTTAGTCCCTGATCTCTAGTATCCAGCAGGTTGATGAAATGGAGCTCATAGGCTCGTCTCTGGGATGTGTTGTGTAAATTTCCCTTGAGGATGAGGACTGATGATATAATCTTGAATTACATGCTCATGTCCTATGCTTCCACAAGACCTCTCCCTTATTTTGTGTGCAAGATCAAACCACTCTAGGGATGAATCCAGCCTGTTCAGTGAAGGAGACTTTTGTCTCTTGCTCTCCTGTTTCACTGTTGCACAGATTGGAAGTTGGGTAGGAAACGAGGTAGGGGATTGCAGAAAGATGGAGATTGGTCACATGCTTAAGGCAAATGAATGGTATCCTGCAGAACTGGATTCTCTGCGTGCCTTGACACAGAGGTCTACACATTTTACAGGTGGTCAGGTCACTGGATGCTCCTTTTCTGGGTGCCTGACTTGAGAGCCTGGAATCTGATTTGCAGAAGTGCTGAGTACTCACAATTGTTACTGAATCCAGTGGCAGCTGCTGTTTGAATATCTTCAGTGCTATGTAATGCTATTATGCTATATAGGTTTTAGCCATTTCAAACTGGAGACCCAACATTAATGGAGACTTTGACCTCTCTTGCCTGTAGTAAAGGAATGACAATCCTCTTTCATCTCACAAGGGTTTATGGAAATAAATGTACAACTATTCACAACCATCTCATAATGAGCGTTACAGAAAAGCCTACAAGAAAATTAATAATTCTGTCTCAAAGCACGATTTGACTCTTGTGCTGCAGAGAAGGCTCAGGGCCAGACACTGAACAACAAGGAGAAAACAAAATACTGAATAGCTGCTCAGTCAACACGCACCATCCATCCTGTGCACTGACTGTGACAGGGGCCCTTTGAAAAAATAGAATGCAATCACATAACTAAAGACTGAACTCATGCTCCCAATTTAAGGTTACATGGACAATAGTAATTCTGGCACATCCTCACGTTGGAGTGCCTGACTTTGCAAGTTTAATAATCCTTCATTGTGCTCTATTGCTTCTAGTATTGTTACTACTACTAATGGCGAACTGCATGGGCAGTTTCAACATAACTTGGGTCCCTGTCCAGGGTTCTTCCTCCTCATTAACACCCTAAGGGAGATTCTGTAGGTTGATAACACACAACATCTACTCATGAGGTACCTGGACGTAATGTGTGTCTGGTTGCTCATAATCATGGGGAAAGTAAAAATGGAAAGAGCCTTAATTTTCAGTTCTCTTAATCCAATTTTGTTACTTCTGATCGGCTCTTTGAAATGCTAATAGCACTGTCTATTGATACTGGGATTTGGGGTATTTACATTCTAAATCCTTACTATTTTGCTAAGTTAATGTTATAAAGGTTTTAAAGATGTTATGTTATTGTACACTGGGAGATTTTGTTTTATTGTTGTACATGGCCCTGAGCAGTTACATGGAGGGCAAAGAGTTGGGGCACATGGTTCAATTATGATGCCAATTATCAATAATAAGATGCTGGGTGACATTTATGGCATAAATCTCAGCTGTAAGTTTAAGTCCATACTCCCCCAAAGTCCCAAAGCTTGAAGATCCAGGTTTTCTTGGGCTTGTGATGTATCTGTGGATGCATGACAAGGTGCGGTTAGCCTTCCTGACCCCACATTGGTGGCCCATGTTCATCTTGGAATCAATAATGACTCCAAGAGCCTTTTCTGCCTCTGTGCTGACAAGAAGGGAGTTCCCCAGCCTGTAGGTATGCTGCTGGCTCTTTCTCCCTAGGTGCAGTACCCTGCACCTGTCAGTCTGAATCCCATCTTATTCTCATCTGCCCACCCCTGTAACCTGTCCAGATCCAATTGCAGCCTGTCCCTCCCTTCTAGAGTGCCCACTTCTCCCCACATCTTAGTGTCATCTGAGAATTTGAACAAGGTGCTTTTCACCCCCTCATCCAAGTCACTGATGAAGATGTTGAGCAGTGTGGGCCCAAGGACCGAGCCCTGGGGGACCCCACTGCCCATGTCCTTCCAGGTCGAAAACAACCCATCCACAACCACTGTTTGGGTGCAGCCCTCCAGCCAATTGGCGACCCATCTGACTGTGTAGGCATCAACACCACAATCTCCTAATTTTTTAACAAGAATGGGGTGAGAGACAGTGTTGAAAGAATGGGGTGAGAGACAGTGTCAGAGGAAGTGAGAAAGGCAGCCTAGCTGTCCAGTCACATGGAAACTGGCCCAAAGATGGGGAGTAGTCTGCCAGCCTCCCACGGATGAAGTCTGGCATCAGGAATGTCCAGTTGCTTGTCCCCAAGGTCTGTCTACTTAGTAAGTAATTGATGGGGCAAGGGTGTTGGTGGAGGGGTCCTTCTGCTAGGTTTGCTTTAGCCTCCTCTTGCAGCTGGGAGAAAGCCCCAAACCAGCATAGATAGACAAGGTTCTTTGGGTAAATCTTATATCTTTTATTAGACCAACTCAAATAGTTGGGAAAAAAGTCCCCCAAACCAGCATATGCTCTTTTAAATCCAATTTGTTTTTATCAGCCCCTGATTGCTAGATCCTGCACTTAGATTTTTGAAATACTTGTCTGTTACCTTATTAGCCACCATGGAGATCTCTGTGGCACCTCAATGTCAAATACATAAATTCTGGATAACCCAAAATTGTCACTTTCTAATTTGTTCCTGTTTCTTCTCTTCTCTTCTCCGTGTTGTCTCACCAGTTCTTTGCTAGAGGAAGAAGCTTTAGACTTTGTGAGGCTTGGGTTTATTCTAATCCACTGTGCCAAGGATCTCCAGGGCTAAGGAGATAATGTTTTGTATCTTAACCCCATCAAGAGTCACCCCCTGGCTGCCAGCATCCACATACTTGTAAAGTGCCTATGCTGGTGGGCCATGGAGTGAGAGAGGGCCCTAACTTAGGCAGGCCCTAGTCCACTGAGGATCCTTCCTGTTGAGACTTTGACACTGACTGAGAGCTGAAAGTGAGTGGGGAGCAGAGGGGATATGCAGAACATTACTCTTATGTGCTCTTAACAGCTCTCCTTGCTTAATAGATGGGCTTTGGCACATTGAACAAGCTGGAGTTTCTCCATCTGGCCAATACTCCATTTGCCAGATAGTGAACTGCAAAAGACTGACAAGTGCTGAAGGCAGATGCCCGGGTTATCCTGGACAAAGAAACCTTCAGCTTCTTGCTTTACTTAAAACAGAAGGTGGCATTATTCACCACAGTTGTTACCATTGTGGTCCTAGCCTAACATAGGGAACAAACAGGATTGGCCTGTGATTCTGTAATTTTGCCATCTGAGAAAATAAACCAGTACTCCTTGATACTCTATATAACACAGAATTTCAGCCTTGTATGTGTAGAATGGTATTTATGCAGAGGACCTCTGGTTATGGCTAAAGAGGAAAGAGCTTCCCATACCAGAAGGAAAGCTTGCATATGATAAGCAGGGCTGTAGGAAGACTCCTTGTAGATGTTCAGATAGACTGTGCTGCTGGCATACTGTGAGGAATGGTGAGCAGTATGTCTAATCTGATCTGTCAGTACATGGTTGACACATGCTCAGGAACTTTACTAAGTAAAAGAGCTACATGTCTGGTTATTTTAAATTGCAGGCAAGAGCACTGAAATAGGTCTTACAAATTGCAGAATTCCCCAATGTCAGATCTGTGCAGCTTCTCAAAGTGGAGTTGAAGGGCAGAGCTGAGCAGCAGGATGTGGAAACTGTTAAGAATATCGATGCTCTATGACCACTACCTTAAACATCCCCTCATGTAAATGCTTCTGATCCTTAATAGAAAAGGACTTCAGTTTGCAGAAGGCATGAAAAGCTTCATTCCTCTCTATACTAGAGAGGAGACCCAATTCTTAAAGAGATTTTCCCAGAATCACACATCCTAGCCTTCAAACATGCACCAAACCTTACTACCCTCATCACCAGAAGCAAACTTCCTACAGCCCAAAACATACCAAATGGATCCAGACCATGCCATGACAAAAAATGTAAAACCTGCCAATGTATCTCCACCACTCCCACAATTACTACACCTCACAACAGAACCATCAGCATTCCTGGATCTTAGAGCTGCACCTCCAGAAATGCTATAAATCTCATCCAATGCACCAAATTACCTGATGGAAAATACATAGGAGAGACCAAACAAGAACTGTGCACCAGAATGAATGCACACCGGAAATCTATCAAAGACAAAAATACCCAATTACCTGTGGGGACACATTTCTCATAAGAAAACCACTCTCTCTCCAATCTCTCAGTTCTATTCCTCAAAGGGAATTTACAAAACACTTTTCACAGATGAGGCTGTGAACTTCACTTCATCAACCTCCTGGGTAAAAAAGATCATGAACTAAATATAGACATTGGATTCATGACACATTACATACATAGGGAGTATGAAGAAAGCACCGGGTAACATGGGGCCCCTGCGGGATACGCTTGGCAATCTGGTGGTTGCACTAAAGGAAAAGGCAGACCTTTTTAACAATTTCTCTGCCTCCATTTTTTTGTGCAGGGACTGGGACTCCCTCACCGAGATTCAGGACGGACTCAGGAGAGACACAGCCAGGGCTAGGGTCAGGGAGGACTGAGTTAGGGAACTTCTGGAGGGGCTGGACATGTTCAAATCAGCAGGTCCAGATGCTCTCCACCCCAAGGTATTGAGGGAATTGGCAGGGGTTATCACCGGGCCCCTGGCACGGCTTTACGAGCACTTGTGGTGCTCTGGCCAGGTGTCAGACGACTGGAAGAAGGCCAATGTGGTCCCCATTTTCAAAAAAGGGAAGAGGGAGGACCTGGGAAAATATAGGCTCGTTAGATGGGTCGCAAATTGGCTGAGGGGCCGCACCCAGAGAGTGGTGGTGGATGGGTCATAGTCGACCTGATCCGGGGACAGCAGGGCAGACCCTACAATGAGAGGCTACGGGATGTAAACCTGTTCAGCCTTCACAAGAGAAGGCTGAGAGGGGACCTGGTGGCCGTCTATAAACTTACTAGGGGGGACCAATGGGGAATTGGAGACACCTTGTTCCCCCAAGTGCCTCCTGGAGTAACAAGGAATAACGGCCATAAGTTGTTAGAGAGTAGGTTCAGGCTAGACATTAGAAGGCATTACTTCAGTCAGGGCGGCTAGGATCTGGAACCAACTTCCAAGGGAAGTAGTGCTGACTCCTACCTTGGGGGTCTTTAAGAGGAGGCTTGACGATTACCTAGCTGGGGTCATTTGAGCCCAGTTTTCCCTCCTGCCCACGTCCTCGCCTGCCACGACTTGACGTTTATGGGAGTGGAATTCTGTACCTGGGCGTATAGTTCCAGTCAGTCGTCACCCACCGTCCTATGTTCATGAGGGCTCCACCATCCCCTACACCCTCGCCCGTTCCACCAGGTGGTGAATCTTCTTCTCGTCACTGGTCCGGCTGGCGTATTATCACTCAGGGCATCTGTCTTTATATATTACAGAAAAAAAAACAACCCACGCTCCTGGCCTGGGTTATTCTTCCCCCGGCTTTTTGACAAACGAGGAAAAAAAAATACGCGATGAGGTCACCTATTCTCCTTCACCTTGTTCCAGTCTTTACGGTACCTTTTTATGAGCCTCCTATTGGGGTCATTACGGTCCTCTCACCCCACCGTGTATACCATTAATAATTTGTCCTTACCCCACTTTAGTGTCTTCACGGTACCTTCTCTCTGGCATGCCATCCTATTAGGGTCTTTACGGTAGTTTACCCCACCAGTGCTCTTCAGTTTGCCAGCTGGATCATAGTCAGTTTCTAGTGCTGCTCCTTCACCAATCCTTCATCTAGGCTTTCTCTGGGGAGGTCCTTCTCTGCAGGAGCCTCCTGCCTATTTCCCAGGTTGCTCAGGCTTCCCCACAGCATTGCTTGACCCCACTCCTCTCCTTCCGGTCCTGCGCTCCCTACCCTGGCCTGCTCCGGGCTCCTCTTTATATTGAGGTTTGAATTCCCAGCCCTTCCCCTCCAGAAACTCCTGGGTAAGGAAGATTTCTGCCAGGCTTTTTGGGGCTTTGGGGCTGGGGCAGCTGCTTCTATCTTTGGCCAGTGCTCCTTTGCTCCCTGTGGCTCTCTCTCACACTTATAACCTGCCTAACATCTGACTCCACAGGTACCTCTTCACTATATACCAGATAAATTCATTCCCCTTCCCTGCCACCTTTCTCTCACCCAGTAAATCCTCAGTTTACATCTTCACTGACTGCCTGTCTTGCATGCATACCAGCCTCTGTCTTCTTTACTATTCATTCCATCCAGGGAGCACACACCAACTGCAGATGCTTCCTCAGCCTCACAAAGGGTATTTAAACTCAAAAGCTTTCTAAGAATTTTTCCAACTATTTGAGTTGGTCTAATAAAAGATATCAGATTTACCCCCTGCCTAGTGCAGGAGGACTAGACCTGATGATCTAAAAGTCCCTTCCAGCCCCTAACAATGTATGAATCTACCCAAAGAACCTTGTCTCCCTATGTCCTTAGACCAACACGGCTACAACCATACCCCTCATTCCTCGATGTTTCTCTTGCTTTGAAGTTCATGTGTAGTACTTTAGAAATACTAAGGAGCCTTGTTCATATAGTCCCTTTCACTGGAGGAACTCAAAGCGTCTTCCAAACTTTAACTAATTACGTTCTCTCATGAAGACAATTATTATTCCCATATATAGCTGGAGAAACCGAGGCACGGGAAGCAGTGACTTGCTGAAAGCCACAGTTTGTGCTTTAACCACACAGAAGGTGGCATTATTTACCACAGTTGTTACCATTGTGGTCCTAGCCTAACATAGGGGACAAACAGGATTGGCCTGTGGTTCTATAACTTTGCCATCTGAGAAAATAAAACAGTACTCCTTGCTACTCTACATAACACAGAATTTCAGGCTTGTATGTGTAGAACGGCATTTATGCGGAGGACCTCTGGGTATGGCTAAAGAGGGAAGCGCTCCCCATACCAGAAGGAAAGCTTCTCCAGCTGACATGAAACACCCTTGTTATTAATAACATGTTGCTATTTAAGTGAGAACAAACATAGCCTGTGATGTTTCACAGTGTGGCCTTGTGTTCTGCGGAGATTATGGGTCCCAGCAAGAAGAGCGCCAAGACCAGGCGAGCACATTCTGCACCAGGTTCTGTGGGGACAATCACCTACCGCAGCACTGCAAATTGAGCCCTCGGTCCCATGCAGGCTGAAGCATGTGTGAGTTGATGCACATACATAGTCCCAGAGATGCCAACAAGCTTAGTGTTAAACACATGCGTGTTTGGAGGATTCAGGCCTAAGTGTCACCCACAGGTTCTCAGAGAGATGCCAATCAACCCCTCAGCTGGCCAAGCATGACTGCTCTGGCATTTGTTTCAAGGACCTTTGATGTTTCACACTATAAAGGCAAACTGTTTTCTCTACTGTTGGCTGGTTTAATATCCTGAAGTTGCTGTTTACAAAAAAGCAAATGTTTCACTGTTAGCTAATCCAGCTTGTTTGTGAAAGCCCTTAAGACTCATTTTAATTGCAAGCAAATGAGTCTTAACGATATAAATCAGACCCAGCAGAGGCTGAGAGCATTTCTGATATTTTGCACTGTAACCAGGAGTTAAGAAATGAATTAGTCTCAAATTGAAAAGGGGAAGGTTTCAATCTGAAATTGGGCAAATATGATGCATCATCAAGTAAAGATAATCACTTTGCAGGATAATAATGAGGCTCCAGCTTATCGGTTTTGCATGGAGAATCCTTAATATGCCTGTAGGAGATTTTGCTGCCTTGAATTTTACAAGAGACAACTCAATAAGAAAGTTAATGAAGAAAAGAGATTGGCCAGACTGAATTGCCTCCCCAGTACAGCTGCTGACAGTGACCAAAGAGGTGTTTCTGCAGGCCTGTCTGCTATGGATGGATTTGTCTGGTTTATGTATTCCTGAAATCAAAATGTGTCATACACAGTAAAATTCACTCCTCAGCAAAAAACATCACAATGCCTATAGTAAACCAATTAAGACCTCAAAATAGGGTCAATGGGTGCACTGCCCTCGCGCTGGCTCTCATGCATGTAGGTGGATTTGGTTGCTCTGAATCTTTATTTTCTCTCCTGTTCATCTTTTCACAATACATTATGGGTTGGGTTAAACTCCATTGAAGCTAGTCAGTACAATAGTTTCCCCTCTGTTCACTCAACAAGGGAACAGTCATCAACACCTTTGTTTTATAATACCTAAAACGAGGAGCGTCCAATTCAGTTAGCTCTGTGGGCTGGATCTGGATCTTGGGGCCACTCACAGCCTGGCTGACCCACCTCTGCAAGCAGGGCAGCAACGTGTCTGCGTGGCTGCTGGAGCCACTGTGTCAGTGCAGCTCCAGATCCCCAGGGGTGAATAGTCCTGTTACTTGCCCCCCTCCTGCCCCTTTTTCCCTACCAGATTTTAGTTGCAAGTGACCTCTGTTTCAGCACTGGGGAAGGGCTGGGGGTGCAAATGGTGGCATTCATCCCTTAGGTTCCAGAGCTGCACCAACAAGTCACGCAGGCCACAGTTTAAGCACTTGCCCCATGGACCACTAGTTGGACAGTGCTGACTTAAACAATAATGGCCTCCAGCCAAAACACTGCCCCAAATGGCAAGAGGAAGCAGAGGGATGTGATTCATACCATGAGTATTCCTGGGGACTGACAGAGCACTGACTGGAGGAAGTGTGTGAGAGAGGGAAAGGGGCAGGAGCAGAATCTAAGGACAGAGTCAGAACAACCCCTGGGGAGCTGGCCCTGAGAAAAGCTAGGGGCATGAGAGCTTCTGGGCTAAGTGCTGACTGGTGCTCAAAATCATGAACAAAGACACCGTCTCCTGTTTGATTCCTGAGGTATCCAGGGAAATGACACTTTGTACTGTACTATTCTTCATCAACAAACAAATAAAGGTGACATCAGCCACCCAATTCCATCCTCTCTGTTTCCTCCTAAAATAAAACGCTAAGATCTGAATACTCATCCATGCTATCCAGGCCTCCTCAGTTTGAGAATGAATCTGTGTCTCATGAGAGCAAACTTTCCCATGAAAATTCTAGTATTAATCAAACAAATCTAAAGGAGAGCAGAATGGATGTTTTTGATTGTAAGCACTTCAGAGCAGACTGTGTCCGTGTGTTTTTGATGGAAGCTGCACAACTGGAAGGGTCTTAGACTGCAATTCTAATGTCTATTAGTGCAGAGATTGGCAACCTATGGCCTCTGGGCTGGTTTTGATCTGTGAAGGTCTGATCTGGCCCTACATGCAGGAGCAAGGGGCAGGAGGGGAGGAGTTGGGGAAATCAAGAAAGACACAGCAACATGTGCACCAGCCCCTTAAAGGGACTACCTTCTCAAGCTGCCTGCTGCTACCCCAGCCTTCTCTGCTCTGTGTCGAGGGCTGGTCCCCCTAGCCCACTTTTGCAGCTGCACTTATCCTTTCCACTAAACCAGCCCTCAGCCCAGAGCAGGCAGGGCCAGGGCACTGCAGAGGGGATAGGCACCCTGCAATGACAGCTAGGTCACATGTGCCAGCCTGCCATTCTAAAAGACTGCCAACCCTTAAATTAGTATATACAAAATATAGTTTTTACTTTCCAAAATCTGATTTTTGGGATAGATGCCAGAATGATAAGATCTTGCAGAAAAAACAGATTAGGTTAACTCTAAAGGTAACACTCCCCAAGTGATGATGTATCTTTCCTCCAAGCATCCTCAGAGATACTTCACAAAGGCAGGAAAGCAATACTGTCCCCATGGGGAAATGGGGCATATAGTCAATGGAAATATTTGTAACAGCTAGCATTTACCGTGGAGGGCAGTGTTTGTAGGAGTGGCCCCCAGTGACATATTCCTCTCTTATTATGGGCATTATGAAAAGTTACAAGGGGATCCAGTGCTGTCCACTGCAGGGGTAAATGACTGGAGTAAAGTAATCAAACTGCATGAATATCCCAGGTAGCACTCAGTGCGGTCATTATGACTCCCATTTCCCTGCTTGCTAATCATACATAGATCAGGTCTCTTAAACTCTGGATTACATGTCAGCGCACTTTTCAACAACTGTTGCAAAATACCAGCTCTCAGACTTGGTCCCTCAGATTCATTTTTATAAAAACCATAATGATTTTAAAAAATCATTAAAATATATTCTGGAAAACCTTCTCCACAATGTTTTGAAATTACTTCTAGGCAGGCAATTTTCAAAGTGGAATTTTACTATGGAATCTAAAGTTATAAAGTAAAAAGTCACACTCAGGTTTTATTTTTTCTTGAGATTAACATACTTTCTAACAAGGTTAATATTTGTGTTGATGTCCCATCTTGCTCCACCTGAAAGCAATTGATGTTTTTCATCTGATTTCAGTAAAGCCAGAGTAGTCCCTGGAGAGGATAGAACCTAAATTATCCCCAGATGCTACTGTGGGAAAGAAAGGGAAAGTGAAATTGTTGAGTTTTAAGTTATATAGAATTCAGTGCCAAAGCCTGTTCATCTTATTCAAGTATGAAACATCACTGAAATCAATGGGGTTTCTCACTTGAGACAAATAGGATTTAAGCCTCTCTAATAAATACCAGTAGATCCCTTTGTGCTTTTTTACACTGTCCATTACAAGACAAAGAAGCATTCACTGAAGATCTGTAAACATCAACCACCCAGGTTAATGCTTACTCCTACATATGCTCCTATTGGCTTTGAAAAATAGTGAGCATCTGTAGGATCCACCCCTTGCTGGAGTTAATCAGAAGAGGACACCTTCACCCAGCACATTATTAGCTGGAGGAATCCACTGCTGCAGTCACTACTGGAGAAAAAATGCTGGTGTAGAGTATTAAAGAAGTTTAGACAAGGACAAAGGCTTTGGGCTTTGCAGTTTTTGCTAGGAAAACTAAGATGGGGGTAACCAAATCTCATGCTCTAGGCTGAAAGCAGATGGCTGCAGGAGGCAAAAGTCCTGTGTCTCACCATGCACAATTAACTGCATGTATCATTTATTCTTTTGCACTTTTGTCTGAAGCATCAGGTTCAGACTGCTGCTGGAGGCTGAGCTGGATGAACCGCTGATCAGATCAGATGTGGCAAGTCCTATTGTTTCTGCTTTACTGCTTGTGTGAATCATGCCACATACACATAATTACTAAAGCTGTCCTCGACAAGTGACTCAGTGTTGGGACTGCTAAGTCTTATAACTCAACTTGCTGTTTAGAGTGATCCGAGTCTTAAACTATTTGACACACTGGCTTGCAATAAAACTTCTGAGACTCTTGAATAAGTGAGTTTCCTTTGAGCTGATCTCCTAGAAAACAGAGAGAAAAATTAATGCTGCTCTGAAATGAAAATAAAGCCCAAGTAAATATCATGCTTTGCTTGGAGGAGTTCGCTAATGAGAGGAATAAGCCTTCTGTTGCTCATAAGAGCTGCTAATCCTAAAATATGGGGAATTTGAAAGCAAGCTGTC
>NW_005841844.1:3057348-3068940 GCF_000455745.1 Alligator sinensis
CAAAAGGGTCAAAGTGAAAAATCCTGGACTAGTTCCAACCTATTTCAGAGATTATTTAAGCACTGCCTTCCATTTGTATGTACTAGGGCAAAACAAAAGCAAAATATCAAAGAGAAAATGTGCAAGTATTTCTAGAAGGCCACTGAAAAAGAAAGGCTTTTGTGATGAGCCTCTGGATTTATTCAGAAATGTTTTTTTTCAAGTCATCCATCTTAAAACTTTTGATTTTGCCCAGGCCTGTAGAAGATTTTCAGATGTACCTGAATCCCTATGACTCTTAATCAGCATTGGGTGCCCAAATCCCCTGGGCACTCCTTAAATTCCACACTCAGTACCTGACCCTCCTGCTTCTACTCAGCAATGGCATCTTGTGTTGTTTTCTTCTTACTTCTTCCTACTTACCTCAGAGTTCTCCACTGCTGCTAGTTGGTCACCAAACAGTAGCTGCTGGAAACAGCTTCTGTTTTCTGCAGGCTCAAACCTGTGCCTCTTTCTGACATGCACTGTATAGACTGATTTAGACAGGGTATGACAATGGCAGCCCTCAGGGAGTCCACGCTGCAGCAGCAGCCCCTACCAGAGCAGCAGCATCCTGCATGTGTGCTGGTGGCCTGTGTGGTAGCAGCAGCAGCAAAGCCTGTGTGGAGGAAACAAGACCCTCCAGTTCTTGGCCCCGCTGCCCAGCCCAGGCACCAAAATTCCTGTGTATGCTTCTGGGCACTGTAATGGCTCCCTATCAAATACAAAATCCAGCTCTACGGATTCCTGAACCAGCTGGCGTTGGACCACACTATGGGCTCACTCTGTAAACAATGGGACTGCTAACAGTAAGAACAGCGGTGCATAGGCCAGATGTCAGCAACCAGTGGATCTTGATCCACCGGTAGATCTCAGAGCCTCTTGTGGTAGATCTCGGAGCCTCATGGAGTTGGCCCGAGGCTGGGGTGGGGCGCCAAGTGCCCATATGCATGCACGTGCGCACCCCAGCTCAGTAGGTCAGTCTGTGGGCAAGGGAAGGGGCAGGGGCTTGATCAAGATCCCCATGGTGAGGAACAGTGCCACAGAGGCAGAGCAAGGGTAAGTTGAGTAGGGCCCTGGCCAGTTGGGATTTACCTGCTGGAGAGATGCCCCCCCAAATAATTTTTTCTCCCTCTGCCTTGATCTGCCTCCCCCCCCCGACTTACTTGCTGGGCAGGGGGTGAAGGCGGTGATGCATGATAGATCTTGGATTGCTTTTTAATGCCAAAGGTGATCTCCTACTTAAAAAGGTTGGAGACCACTGGCATAGGCTCCTAGTCAGTCTCCTCAGCCCAGTCCTGTCCAGCCCAGATAGACACCCCACCACACCACACCCCCAAGGTCTTTTCAAGCCCCACATGCAGGGCACAGTTTTAGGCTAAGTACAGACAATCAAAAAGCCCAAGGCTGATTCAGTCTTTGCAGGTTAGTCTAAACTGCAGAGATTAAATTAAAACAAGAAGTGAACTGACATTTACCTTTGATTCAGGTAATTCAGCCACATGCCTGCAGTATCTCAGGCCATAGGCCAGCATAAGCTATGTTTTCACTTCCTCTTCCTGTTGCCCCTGAGGTCTTTGGGATTTGCAGTCCATAATTACAACAGCAGAACTCTGCAGGGTGGCTTATTACTTCTTCTTCCTGCTTTCTGGTACCTCTGAGGTTTGTAGTCCACAGTCACAGCCAGCACTAAGTTTGAGCAGGGGAAGGGGTATTTAACACTCCCCTGTCCCTAACCCCAGACCCTATGCAGGGCTTGCCTGGGGGGGGCAGTTCCCTTCCTGCAGACTGGGCTGCATTCCCCGTTGTGTCAGCCAGCCCTTACTGCTCCAGCTAGGGAGCAGAGGGGCAGGGCCAGCCCTGTACTCTGGAGCAGACAGCACAGCCCAGCTCAGGGCTGCAAAACATGCTGGGAGACTGTGTTTTAACTCGAAACAGGATGGGGTCTGGGACAGAAGTTTCATAAATGGATTTGACCCAATCAGTTAAGTCTGATACTACATTCAACCAAATTTATCTTAAACCAGTTTCAGCCATTTTGAACTGGGTTTATGTGCACCGAGCTTCTGTTACAGGTTTATATCAGTTTCTGATCACTTAAACCAGTTTATGTGTAACTTTTGTCCCTAGCCTTATTGTCCAAATGCAGGATTCACAGCATGCATGAACCCAGAGGTCTATTTCTTCCTCTGCTCCAGAGCCTACCACCTTCCCTTTCACCTGAGCCTTTTCAGCCCTCTACAGAAGACACCTGATGCTCCCCACCCTTCTTCCAGCTGGTCTCATAGCAGGGTTGGCTTGTCCCAGACCCCTAGGCCTTTAAAGAGGCCAACCACTCACATATTCAACAATAGAGGTAGAGTATTTTCTGTGTAACTAGACCAGCTACCATAGTAGCTGCTCTGTGCAACTCCCTGCTAGAAGAGCTTAGACTGACTACAGATCCCACTGCTTCCAGTGTGAAATATAAGCCCCCACACAGAACAGAGCTAAACAGAAAGATAAGAGAGGAAACATCTCAGGATCAATGATTATCTAAAGGACTGTGTTGGATTCTGACCAGGTCTGTTCTTCTTGATGAGGGCTTGGGTTTCCAAAGGGTGTTGGTGTGCAAATCTGGTGGAGCACCCATGGGAAATGGGCACCTACCTCTGTTAAACTTCTTTGAAAATCCCAGCCTGGATGGATAGCCTCTACTTTTTTTTATCCCATTCAAGCAAGCTGCTTATTCTGGCTTCTCAAATGGATTTCAGAGCTAGCTAGCAACACACAAAAGAATGATGATTAAATAAGTGACCAGAGCAAATACTAAGACAAATCAGCCTCAGCAAGTTGTCACTTAGGCCAATCTCTAGCAACTCTTCCATGAGTGGTTTCTATCTCTTGCTGCTTATCTCCTCTTATTTGCTGTCACCTGACAGCTTTGTTCTAAGAAATACCAAGCGCCTGCAGCTTCCATGGACTTCAGCAGGGCCTGAGTGCCTAGCGACTCTGAAAAATCAGAGCTAATTATTAGCCCGGTTTGAAATTATTTGATCAGATGATTACAATGACAAATGACCCATTTGCAAAACTGGAATTTTTTGTGAATTAGGGGGAAAAACCCCTAGTTCTGGAATGAAAAGTTCAGTCTGCTGTTTCTATAATCAGTAGGAAAATGGAAAATGGGAAAAAAGGAAAACTAAAAAGTTCGAAATGAGAATTTCTAGTCATTCATGAACAATTTGAATAAATTAAAGTTGTTCTTTTTCCAGACAAGTTTTTCAGACCTGCATGATGAGAATCACTTCATTATTTTCTACTTCAAATTGTTTCCATTTTCTTTGTTCAGTTCTGGACCGAAGCGGGTGAAGAATCATTAAAACCTTGATTCCCATTCATTTCTATGCTGCTTTCTAGAAATTAATCTTTGTTGCCTGCAGCCTGTCCTTTGGACAGATGCAGTTGTAATTTAAAACCAGAAAACTAGATACAGAAACTAAATCAAACCTTAACAAGTCCAAGAGAACAAACAATAAAGCTTTTCAGCATGATCAGGGCAGAGAGCAGCTCAGCCAGTGTGTCCTCCTAGTCATCTTGTAGTGCTCATCTATTCATGGCCACTCATTGAGATGGCCCATAGAACATGTTGGATGAACCAAGGTACAGCACACAGCAGACTTACAGCAGCTTGTGTGAATATTTCATGAGTGAGGTTTTAATCAATGCACATGCATGTCAAGGAAAGAATCTACTTCTGAACTCATGGTAATGAATTCAGTAGAGTATTCTTGATATAAGCCTACTTGGCACCATCAGTAGATGGAGGGAATGAAAGCCTTGGTCCTGAAGCAATTGATGAAAAAGGAGAGTACAATGCAAGATGCTGTCACCATTGCATCTAATTCTAGAACAAGCTCACCCATTTCTGTTCCCACCTGGCAAGAAGTTGCCTTGGGTAGGAACATAGAAACATGTCCTGTCAGCGCTATTGTGCTCTGCAGAGTTTGGGTGGTGCTCCTGTTGAACTGATTTTTTAGTTCTAAGGGCAAAGAAAGCTGGGAGGGACAAAATCTGCTAAACAATGGTGTCATCTGGGTTCTTTCAGGGCCTGATCTAAGTCACACTTAGATCACAGTTAATGGAAACCTTTCCATTGATTTGAACGAACTTTAAGTCATACCCATTGCTTTATACAACATCAGCGAGAGATAGTTAGCCATGTTAGTGTGAAGTCAAGTAGAAGGCAGAGTAGATTTTCACCTTATTCAGTTTTACACACACACACACACACACACACACACACACACACACACACACACACACACTCTACATTATTTATATACAGGCAATCCTTAGACTTACAACACAATTGCTTCCTGAGAACCGCATCTTAAGTCGAAACATTGCAACTTGGAACCGATTTTCCCATAGGAAACAATGTTATAAATGGAGGATTGGTTCCTGAACCAAGGCCCAATACCCTATTTTCACCAAAAATAACCCAGACTTTTGTACTTAATCAATTATAGATGAGTAATATAGCTACATTAATGTATTTATATTGTAAATAGCAATCATATTGATTTGGAAGGTCTTCTTTGAGGTGACTTGGCTGGACTTTTTGAAGGGTTCTTGGATGTCTCAGGAGTCTTGGAGTCTTGGCTGGACGTTTCTCTGGAGTCTTGTCTGCTTTCTTAAAGAAAGTGTCCAAGGAAATTTGGACAGACGGGAGATGGGTGACGTAGCGAACCTGTTCGCTGGCATGGTGTGGGATCAAGCATTGTAAAGTTGAAACTCACATCAGAAAGTTGAAACAGGGTGTCAATTTATGAACGTAAGTGTGAAATGTTTTAACTCGCAATGTTGTAAGTTGAGGACTGCCTGTTCATATGATATGCTATATTCTATATATTATTTATATATTATATAGTATAATATTATGTACTATATGCTATATACTATATATTATAGACATGTATAATCTATAAGGTATAAATCTACCCTGACTTACAGAACATCAGCCTGTATCTGTGGACTTGGTGAGAAGCTTTTGGGCATAGCAGGGGTTAATGTCTGCATAGGGCTATGCAGGGCATTCATATAACCTGGAAACAGCAGCATGAGCAAGCCTGCTCAGCCCACTCACTTCCAGTCACATTCACCAAAACCAGAAATGCACCTGTGAGGCTGCTCTAAGGCATCACTCTGCAGCTGCTCCTGAGACCTCCATCTCATGTGCTTGGAAGCAAACTCTGGGGATGACCCTGTAGTACCATCACTAGCATATTTCCTGGTTTGAAGCTTGAGACGAGGAGCTGGTAGGGAGGGTGTGCTTGGGGGGGCCTCATGGCTGGGACACACTGATGCTGCAGTGGAGACTTACAGTCACTGTGCCTGTGTGGAGCCCTATTTGCATTTTAATGTGCACATGCAGAAGCACTGAGCAGCAGGGGTGTGCAAACTGGGCCCTATTAGATTCAGATTCGGCCCACATCAGGGATAGTGATTCGATTAATTGATTCGGAGCGCTGTCCCTGGTTCTATTCGGCTGAATCTGAAGATTCGATGCTGATTCGGAGAATCAGGGATTCAGACATAGACACAGCTTTAAATGTTTTTCTACATACCTCTAGGTAGCAGGCAGCTTGTGAACGCTGCGATGCTGGGGCACATGGAGAGTCCCACAGGAGCGCAGGGTGATCCCCAGTGTGCCCTACAACAGACCTGGAAGTGGACCGGAAGTACTTCCTATTGGCCGCGGGGGGATCTGGGGTGCCCACCCCAGACCCAGGAGGCACCAGTTGCCAACCCTGAGGGGGTGCATGGGGGATCCCCTGCGTGCTCCTCGGTAGACCCGAAAGTGGACCAGAAGTGCTTCTGGTCCACTTCCAGGTCTGTTGTAGGGCACACTGGGGATCACCCTGCGCTCCTGTGGGACTCTCCATGTGCCCCAGCATCGCAGCGTTCACAAGCTGCCTGCTACCTAGAGGTATGTAGAAAAAACATTTAAAGTTGTGTCTATGTCCAAATCTCTGAATCTCTCCGAATCAATTCGGACGGATTCGATGCAATTCAGAGAGATTAAAGGGTTCTCTGATTCAATTCGGATTCAGCCACTGAATAGGGCCAAATCTCCACCAAATCAAATCAGGGACCGAAGCTTCGCACAGCCTTACTGAATAGCACAAGGGGCTCCCAGGGTCCCTGGCCTGTGGACAGTACTACCAGGCAGCTTCAAGCATCCCTGGACCTAGTTCAGATCTGCCAGGAACCCAGCTGGAGTTCCCTTGAAACCCTGCCTTGAATTTAGTGAAAGCTTGTTAAATTTGATATTTCAAACAAAACATTTTGGGCTCAATGAGCTGACATTTTGAAATTAAACTATTTAGTTGGAAAATTTCCAACCAGCTTTACTCATAAATAAGTCTGGCTTCTGCAGATCAAAGTATCCAGTCCCATCCTTCTGTTCCTCCATCTATGTAATGCAACTTCCAGCACAACCTTCAACTCCACATTTCCTGAAACATTAGAACAGGATGGAGTTCAACCTGATATCTGTAGACATGTTTTAAGATTAGGTCTGTCTGAAGAGCACAATGCAGTTTCATTCAGGGATATCCAAGCTAGCTGTGATGAAGCTGGTTCCAGTACCAGAAGCAGTGTGCCTGAATTAGTATGGTACCCTACCTGGGGGCTCTTTCTTTTGTTCTGTCTGTCTTATGATTTAGAGCATAAAACAACTTTATTTTTGAAGATAGCAGGGAATCCATGATTGATTTTTAATAATATAATAATAAAAGATTTGGGCTGGAAGGGACCCCGGAGGATCATCGAGTCCAGCCTCCTACCCCAGGGGCAGGAAGTCAGCAGGGATCATAGGATCCCAGCAAGATAAACATCCAAATGTGTCTTGAAGGCATTCAAAGTGGGTGCTTGAACCACCTCTGGTGCCAGTCTATTCCAAACCTTGGGGGCTTGGACAGTGAAGAAGTTCTTTCTTATGTCCAGCCTGAATCGGTCATGGTGGAGTTTGTGACTGTTCGATCTTGTCATCCCTTGGGGCGCTCTGGTGAACAGATGTTCCCCCAGATCCTGATGAGCACCCCTGATAAACTTATCCTGGTTTGCTCTCTGTAGGTCTGGACCAGAGCAGAGTATTCCTCCTTGGTGGTGGTTCCAGTCCTCCATCCTTTGTAGGTCTTCCTTTTAAGACGCAGGAGGTCCGCCAGTTCCCTGGAGAGCCATGGGGGCTGCTGTGCCCTTTTGCTGCCTTTCTTCCGAGATGGAATGGACTTTGCTTGTGCATCCAGGATTACTCCTTTGAGGGAGCAATCCTGGATGCGCAATGTTTTCTCTGATGTTGTTGGAGAACCTTGGGATGACTTAGGGATGTTTACTGGAAACTCTAATATATTAACAAGAAAGGCTGAATTATTTACTCTCCATCAGAGACTAGATATTAACTATGCTAATAAACAGCATTTTAAACTATTTGGCTCAAAAGAGCTTTCTCCTCCCATTTGCAGTTTCATCTTTTACTACTTCTCTAGACTCCAGAAAGACTACAGTTTTGTCAATCCCATGTTCAAAAACCCTAAACTGGCACTTACTGCTCCCCCCCCCCCCCAAAAAAAAAAAGATTGGCTTGAATGATTATGAGATTTTTTAAATATTTACTTTAGCTTTTTTTCCTTTGCCTTTGATTTCCTGAGCCTTTAGGGTGCATTCAAGCCATGGCTTCAACCTTTTCTTCATAACCAGTAGGAATAGAAATTTCTCTGTTAAAGAATGAGAAGGTTTTTGTAATTCCTTGACTCCAACAGCTGGGGCTTAAAAAAAACAACCCCAAACACACATAGAAATAGTGAGAATCACAAAAATAGGACCCGAGTTTATACTGTAAAAATCAAATTGAATTTGTTTTACAAGGTTTTTTCAGGAGGAAAAAAGTCTTAGGCTAGTTGTATTAACCATGAATAGAGCTGGCTTTGAATTTCCTGATGAAATATTTATTTTGCTAGAAAATGCTGATTTGTCAAAAATGAAAGTATCTGGGAAGAGATCAGTTCTGAGGAATCTCCTGATTCAAAATAAAATTGAAAAAAAGTTCTGAAATGTCAATCTCATTTTGTCATGTTCTAAACAAAAAGATTCATTGTTCTCTTTGACATAACTTCTCAGTTTTACACTAGCACAGATAAAACAGCATTTTAGAAGGTCAAGATCGTTATAAAATGTTTGGAAATTATGGCAACAAAGCATTTCAATTGACCTTTCTGATTTTCTGTAGTTGCCTTATTTGTATTGTCAGTTCAGTGACATTTCTGAGAATTCAACTTTGGGGATTGATTTCAGATGGGAAATATTTTTGGAATCTCAAAAATTGTTATAGGATAAAAAAACTGTTTCCCCTTAGCTACCATTTTGTACATCTTTCCTGCTCATCCTGGATCCCTGAAATGCTTGCGGTTTCATTGTTTGCAAAAAACTCACATGTGCCTCAAACGTCCCTGGAGGGACTCTGCTCTCTGTTCAAAGGACAAGCCAGGCTACATAAACTGGTACCTGACTCCCTGGGTAGAAGCAAGAGAGATGCAAAAGCAAAGCTGTTTTCTTGTCACATGTTCTGAGCACAGGCCCATGAGCAAACTATTGCAAGATTAAAGGAAAGCAAAACTTTATATCATGCCTGTGGCTCCACAGTAACTGCCTGTGTCCATGCTCTTACTCTGTGGTAAATTAAGCTAAACAGCAGTAGCTTCGCCCTCTTGGATTAACTTTCATTTATTCCAGGGTCAGATTGTGCACATGGACAGTTACCATGCAACAGCTGACATGCTGTAAAACCCCACACTCTTTTACTCCATAATAACTTGTTCCTGCCCTGAATGGCAGCAAGGGGAGCCATATTGTACTGAAAACTTGCACTAGCAGTGGAAGACCTGCAGCATGCAGGGACTTGGGCTTGCATTCCCAGCACTCAGAGCATTTTGGGAGCCTGAGTGTTAGCAGCAGTTGCACTTTCTCCCATGTCCTTGATGTGCCAGCCAGGTCAGGGTAGGGTCCCCTGCTCAGAGCAAGATGTGACTTGAGTTAAGGGCAACACTTGAGTTTTTTATGCGGTGAAGAGAGGCCCCAGTGGCTGGGCATCCTCCCCAGTTCAGCCACTTGGTACTTGAACGAGGGGAAGATTGCAATGTTCAGATTCCCCCACTGTACTGGATCACTCTGCCCATCTCCTCTGTGGGGGCCCAGGCAGCCTTGAAACTACCAGCTTTAGAGACCATTTCAGGATGAGGCTTTTGGTTCAGGAGCATCCGCTAGTGGCCTTCCTCTCTTTGTTTTGTGCGAGAGCTCTGCCAGCTTGCTGGAACATATGAGAGAAGTGTGGGCTGGTTCGGAGCGGCAGAAAGGGAGGGAGGGGAGGCCATCTGAGCAGAGCTAAGCTCCAAGCCAGCAGCAAGGCCCTGAGCAGGAGCAAGGGAAGCGGCTGGTGATTCCTTGGATTACTGGAAGACAGGCTGGCAGTTGGAGGCTGGGAGCAGCCATCAGGAGCAGGAGGCTAGGCTGATAAGGCAGGCGATGACTAACTCCCAGGGTTTAAGGCAGCGGTGCACAGCCTCCGCAGTGCTGATGTCTGCCTTGGCGACCTGTCAGGAGCCCAAGGGGAGTGCCACATTTGCATACAAATTTACACAGGACTCAAGTCACATTGGAAGAAGTTAAAAATACATTAAACACTTGCCTCATATCACTTCTTGCAAGTAAACAGGCTCTGCAGCCACTACAGGGGTGTCACATGAGCAGGGATAGGTAGAAGAAGAGTCCAGGAGATGCCTGCTGATTACCAGCCACTTTCTGAAAGTGTCTAAATGCTCCACAGAGCAGAATTCTGACTAGAGCAATTGTTTCCAAGAGGACAGGCATCATTCAGGACTTAACATTGAATGGCAATATTAGGCAGAAGATGAAATTGTGCCTTTGTCTTTCTTTCGCCTGTGATCTGCTCTAATACTTGCATTACACTGCTAATGCTATGAGTTAAATAGCAGAGTAAATAACACAGCTGGCTCCAGGATAGGAATTGCCATAGTCATGCTTTATTTAATGGGTGGAAACATAATCAAAGTTTAGCTGTTGTTACTAGCGCCAGGTGGTCTCTAAGTGTGCATGCTCTCCTGACGTATAGGAATTTAGAAGCTGTTAAGTGCAGATGCTACACAGTTTAAAGAAGATGCTCATTTGAAAGTAGAATTTACTGTTTGTCGAACATGTAGGATTAATAGGATTATCCCTAGAAACCAAGCAGATACCCCACTGGCAGCCTCCCTACATGCTTCATTCCTTCCCAAGATTAGATTGTCTACCTGAGAGCCTGCAAAGGGGGCCTAGCTGTATGATTCACTTCATCTTTGGCTTTTCTGTGCTGACCTTAATTAAGGCAGGGGAATGTTGCACTGTGACACCAGCCAACTTGAACCAAGATCCCCCAAGACTTACAGACTAATTAAAAGCTTCTTTAATGAGGACAGTTTCAGGCCAGTACTAACTATGGCTACAGTGGGTTTGGAGAAGAGCACATGATCCCCTGAGCCATTCAGTCTATTCCCCCCCAGCTTTATCTGAATTCTTGAAAGTGTCTCAGGCACTGCTCATTCACTCCTTACCATCAAACACTTTCTTTGTTAAATAAGTCCACTACTGCATTACCAAATCTGCCTTTGCCTCTACATTTGCCTAGTGCTTTTGTCCTTCTACCCACCAAGCTGTAGAAATCAATGATAAAAAAAAATATCCTCCACCCAGGAGAGGAGGGGAAGACTGAGAAGATGGCAGTCCCCCAAGCAGTGAGGAGGTTTTGTGTCTGATAGAAAACGATCACCTGCAAGGAAATGATCTGGAATTGGCTTAGCATCAGCCTTCCAGGGCTTGCCACTCAATTACATTTTAACCGGTTTCAGTGATAAGCATGCTGTGCGCAGAATGAGTCTTAGATTATGAAAGGGGCTGGTGTGAGCAAGCATCCAGAATGGCTTCCATTGTATGGGGGAGGAGGACTGGAGCCAGGGTATCTGACCTCTAGTGCTGACTCTGGCCTGGCATCTAGTAGACATTTTTGTACCAATGTAGCTACACTAGTCACTAGTGCACATGGGCTGCCCTAATGGCCCTGATGTAATTACATCAATCCAAAATAAAATACAGGCAGGGACAGAATCACACATGTAGCATGTACACATGTCATGTATGCATACACACATACAGTCACATAGATGCAGACCCCCTGTCCCCTCTGAAGTCCCTTAATTCCCAGTGGTTTCCAGACTCTGAGGCCAAATGTCATTCCCCTGGGGTACATTTCTCTCTAGAGAAATCCTCAGCCACATACTTTCTGTGTGACCTTGAGCAAGTTATTTAATCTTATTACAGGCAGTCCTCGACTTATGACAATTCGAGTTACAATGAACCACAGTTACGATATTTGTAAATTGACACCTGGGTTTTGAAGTTCTGATACGGGTTTCAACTTTCCTGAATGCTGGATACAGGTCTGTTGGTGGAAGGGGAGGGGGAAGGAAAGGGCCGTGGGGG
>NW_005841844.1:3069091-3079855 GCF_000455745.1 Alligator sinensis
CTCTCACCGGGGTGAGGCAGGTAGTGCCAGGGCTGAGCCAGGCAGCTGCAGGAGAAGCCACGGCCTGCCCAGCAGCTCTTGTTGCTTGTCCAGGAGGGCATAAGGGGGGTGGGGGAGGGACGTGTGACCCCTAGATCTGGTATATTTACAATATAAATACATAAATAAATACATATAGACAAGTAATATAGCTACATTTACTTATTTTATATAATTGATTGAGTACTGTACAAAATTCTAATGGGTTATTTTGGGTGAAAATAGGGTATCAGGCCTGGGTTCAGGAACCAATCCCCCATTTATAACATTGTCTGCTATGGGAAAATTGGTTCTGAGTTACAATGTTTCGACTTAAGATGTGGTTTTCAGGAACCAATTGTGTCGTGTCTGAGGATCGCCTGTATAGTTCTTCTCTTTGCATTAAAGATACTGGTGTTTTCCTGTTTCACCCAGGTTCTGGGGTGCAAGGTGCTTGGCTGCATAGCACCATAGTAATCTAAATGTCTTCTCACCCTGTGGCATAAAAAGACATTTTCATAAACAGAGGCTTTCAGGAGACCAGGTATGATGGATGAGGATGACTGTGACATTTTAATTTATTACCACCCCTGCAGACATTCACCCACATGGAATAGCACTGAGATTCCCACCCTCTTGGGGCACCATCCCTATCATTTTTCATGCCTCTGTGCCAGCTCTGACCTGCAGGGCAGTCTGGGTAACCCAAATATCAGCTTTGTGACTGCAGTATCAACCCCGCTCTCAGAGATGTGCCCCCATGTGGGCACAGCCAGGGTGTGCCAGAGTTCAGCAAGAAGGTTTGGCAGTAGAGGAAAGCGCTCAATGCCCTTGGTCCCAGGGAAGCCAGTAGAGGCAGAGGGTACTCAGCACCCCCATGACCAGGTTCTCCATTAGGAAAAGGGAGGCAAAACATGGAGGGGGAGCCCTGGAGTGCACAGGGTGTTAATGATATCCTGCTCCTGTGGGTAGCTAGGTCAATTTAATGGGAAGAGACAGCAGGGAGAAAACGCAGAAGCCTCTCGTTGCTCTCTGTGCTTTGGAAAAGCAGCTCAGCATAGCACATTATTGGTGGCTGGGGACAGTGGAGCAACCTCCAGCCCCTGTGTCTGCTGGAATTTGGTTATTGCCCTCTTGGTCTTTGCTGTGGCTGATCTTGATTAGGAGCCTTGTCCCCTCTCACCCTCCAGGTTTCTCCTGGCTGCCACTTCCAAAGTTTTTGACTGACAGCTGAGCTGTTTTGAACTTTCATTTCCCATTAAAGAGATGGCTCAGGTTGCAGGGGAGGGAGCCTCCTGCTAATTATCTTGAAGCACAGCTTCTAACCTGCTGGGGATTACAGGGACTTCAAAGGAGATGTGGGTTCCTGATCTGTACTTGTGTACAGGACTGCATGTGTTTAGTGTGTATATGAGCCTGTGTATGTGAGCGTGTGTGTATATGGATATGTGCATGCCTACATAGATAGGTGTACATGCATGGAAGGATACATATGTGTGTGTAAGGGAGTGTATATGAGCATGTGTACATACATGAATGTATGTATATATGTATGTGAGTATGTATGCATACATACTTGTGTATATGTTGGTATGTACACACACACACACACACACACAAGTATGTGTGTGTAGGGAGATACCCAGTAAATTACCTTTAGGCCCACTGTCCTCCAGTCCTAACTGGTAAATCATTTCCCAGCCATTTCATGGTTTATAGCTCCAAAAGTTTTGTTTGCCTGTCCAGTGTTCTCTCCTCCTAATAAATAACCATTTTGGTAATTTCTGCAAAGAACTCCTGTCTCCAGATCCAGGTGTTCCTGCCCATTAGAGGCATAGTGCTGAAATGGTTCCTCTCCCACCCCGCAGGAAATATGACAAGAACAATGTTGGCAAGGTAAGAGGGAAATAGTTTAAGCTAATGCTTTGATTCAGTCTCCCAGCAGGGTAACCCATCCTCCCTCAATGGAAACAGGTAATAACCTAATGTTGAAGGATATTATTGCTCAGACATACAAAAGAAATGGCATAATAAAACCATGCTTATTCAGAAGGAAAGCAAAGCAGTTACAACAGGGAGAGAGATCTCAGAGGGATCAGTCCTGTCCAGAGCTCAGTATCTCCTGAGTGATGCTGAGGATCCTGAGTCAAAGGTACGACATTTCCTTGCTGGTGCTCAGCCCTGTAAAGTATCTGGCCCTATAATCTCTTAAGCACAGTCAATGGGAAAGCACACTCTATGTGTATGCCCATAGACTAGACTTTTTTATAGAACAATGGGAGAAGAAATATGTGCTGGGAAATCGAAGGTACTGAGATAACATTTTGACATGGACAAGATATACTGACAATATCTCTTCCATATGTTTAGGGGATGGATCATGGCTAATAGAGTTCATTGATCACTTAAAGAGAGCTGCTACTCAATAAAGCTGGCAGCAATTATTAGTGTCGCAGATAAAGAGGGCTCATTTATTTATTTAAAATGCTGTCTCTGGGGCCAGTCTTAGGAGATTCATATTGTGTTTGTAGCAGGGGCCAAGGATACTGAGCTAGAGTCTTACTCAGGATGCAAAAGTCCATTCCCTAGGCTGGTGTAAATGGTTTCAATAAAGTTACACTGATTTATACCACCTGGGGATTGGCCATAAGTTTTAAGCCCACCCCATCAGTGAGCAGTCAGTGGTCCTGTCCATTTTACAGGCCAGAGATGCAGGGACCAGATTCTAGTCTCCCTCTGGGGTAAATCAGGAGTCATTCCAGTGTAAGTAATAGAGTAACACTGGGGGGAATGAGAAAAGGATATGGCTCTGGGGTAGGCATGCCCCAGGGGAGCAGGTGCATAATGGTATTGACTCCCAGACGCACACTAAACACACTGCAAACTGTAAACACACTAAAATCAATAGAGGGTTTGAACCAGAGGCACATTTGCTACCTGGATCACACAGGAGTGAGCAATGTCAGGCTGGTGACAAGCCTGAGACAGTCGCACATGAGAGCAAACTACTAACAGTGCCTTCACCTAGAATGAGTCCACATTAGAAGGAATATGACTATAAACCTTATATCCCACACCTGATAAATGTGCTGCTACCAACCTCAGCAGACAGGTCATAATGCAGAGCTGCTAAAGGTAACAGATATGTAGCTGGGATGCTGGCCACATATAGTTCAGTTTGGTCCCAGACAAACTCAGCACATTTGCAGCAGTTTCTTGGCCCCAGCTCCTCAGGGTCTGGGCAGTGGGGTGGTGAGGGATGGGGACCAAAGAGGCTGGGCACAGGAGGAGCATAGTCCCCTCCCATGAGCATTGTAAAGCATTGCAACCTTCCTGCTTGCCATCCTGATCAAAACGGTTGTAATTACCAGGTACTTCTGCTCAAACTGATCCCTGGAAAAGCCTGCAGGAGGTATAGTTCTCCACTCCAGGACACCAAGTAGATGTGGGTGTACCTCTAACCTCAGTGGGGCTATACCAGTGTGACTGGGGAGGGGAGGGCTTGCCTTGGAGGGTTGCAGGTTTCAGTACCAGCTTTATTCTGTCCAGCTCAGGTGCCAACAGCAGCAAAGCTGAAGCAGTACAGGCTACAGTGCAGCCTGGTATCTGGCTCTACTTGGGAAACTAGCCACGTTGAAGGCTCCTTAGTGGTGATAATTCTACAGGACCTGGGAGGAGCCTAGCTTGAGCCTCAGCTTCCAGGGTGAATCTGTAGGGCTGGCATTTGGGATGCTTTTTCATGGGAAGAGCAGATCTGATCAGGGGTTAGCACCACAATAACCATGGAGCCTCTCACAGCAGCAGGGTCACTTTTTAGAGGAGAGCTTCACTTCATGAGGGGCAATAATCAATAGTCCTCCCAACCCTGGCAGCATAATGGCCTAGTGTATATGCCAGTTTCTTTAGCTAATGGCACACAAGTATGTAGCCAGCATCACCTTAATCTGTCCACCTTAATTTCCTAGCCTTAATGACCGAATACTCATTTGCAGCTGGAGCAACTGGGGTGACCTATAGCATGAGTGGAGCACAGGGTTTCAACTTGTACCTCTTCAGCCATAGTGAGACACCTTAGCTGTTCTAATAACGGGCCCCACCCATGATGATAACAAAGCATCTGAGTTCTTTAAGGATCTGTCATTTAACAGAGAAGGATAGTGATGAATCTCCCTATCCATGGCACTGAGGATGCCTGGGATCAGATGCGTGTTATGATACATCTGGCAGCCATGGAACATCTTATCCTGTTATGTAGAGGTGTGGGAAGGCATCATTCAGGAGGTGGGTTTTGGGAGTAGAGCTTGCAGAGCGATTGGGCACAATCCATCTGTGTCTCAGAAACATGAACAGGTCTTTGATTAAACTTTCAACAGTGCAGACAGTTTTGATGTATAATGGAGTGAATGTTACTGGAGAAATCTTGTGTATTGTGTTTCTCTCTACGTTTCTCTTTACATACGATGATCCTCAGACTTGGAGCAGCTCTTACTGGTTAATTAAAACTCCGTCCTAGCAATAACAGCCAGGAGACGTGGATGGACAGCACATCAGGGAGAGTCTGGGTTTGCTTGATTAAATAAGATGCTGATGTAGTTAGAGATGTAGTTAGAGATGAATAATAATGAAGGTGAAGCACTGCCCTTACAAGGTGCTTCCCCACACTGTAGGAGATAAGCGTCCCTGCCTCCATTTTAGCAGCAGGGGCAGGTTCTCTCCCAAGCCACACTGGCTTGTCTCTGACAGTCAGAGCCTAGGGATCCTTTACCTCTGCCCCATCCACCAGAGCATGCTGCCTCCCAGATCAAGGGCTGGAGTGAGAGATAGGGCAGCTAAGTGGCCTCATGCCCCCAAGCTTACCCTCAGCCCCTGTAACATCAGCCTGAACTTTGCTCTCCTGTTCCAGGCACAACGGATCCAACTCATCCCAGGCTGCCTCTTCAGCCCTGCCCTGCCTCTTGCCACTAGTTATAGCGACTAACTGAACCCAGATCTGAGCCACTGAAATGCGTCTTCTTTTTGTCATCTCTCACCTCAAGGCCATCTTCTCCTTGTTCTTTTCACTACCTCTCTTCCTCTGCCTAATCCCTTCCATCTCTGCTTCAACCCCCATTCACGACTCTGCTCACACCACCTCTCTTGGCTTTCCAGAGCTTCTAACCTCTGCCCGTCTTATCCTTCTGCCTTATCCCCCTGTCCTGCTCCCCAGTTCCCTGGCTCCTATTTTCCCTGTGCTCCCAACTCTCTATTTTCTTTCCTACCTCTTTTCTCTGCTCTGTATTTTCCCTTCACTGTTCCCCTTTTCTTTTGCTCCTTACTGCTGCCACCTCTTCCTGTGGTGATTCCTCTCTCCACATGTGCCTGGCCCATCCACATCCTCCCTGGCTCCTTCATCTCTCCCACACGCTACAATGTCTATCCCCATCCTTCTTCTGGATCTTCCTTACTCTCTTGCCCATTCACTTTATTTGGGCCAGAGCCTGTCACTTCCTCACTGGGACTGGAGTCCATGAATTGGGCTCTTTAACTGATGTGAATCCCCACTGACTGCCACCATGGGTGGTCGGTTGTGTGAATTTGCCTGGTTGCTACAGCCCATTTCCCTTCTGTTGCTCAAACTTCTCTTTTTGTCCCCAGGTCTGCACTCCTCTCTCACAATAGGTAACAAGACACCCACATGGGTAATGCAGAGAAACCATTAATGTCAATCCAGCTGATATGTCAGGCTGACCAGGGGATATGGCACAGGATAGTGGTTATATCAGCTGTGACAGATCTCTGGGAGAGGGTTCATTGGTGATTTATTATTTAGATTGGTCACACATGCTACATTTAATGAAACAAATAAGTCCCAAATCAGAAAGTCTGACACAATCTGCTGACACAATTACCCAGCCCCATTTTTCTAGCATGTGCATGCAGGTCTGAGCAGCCTATCTTCCTAGAGTCTGTCGGGGAGTGAATGCCACAGTCAAGGACCCTCCTGCTCTGCCTCTATGGTGGGATCCAGTTCTTCAGCTCTAGTGCTTCAGCTGACCTCAGCACATGTGGTGGTGGTCTAGCTGCACTGGCTAGAGGTTCAAAATACCTATTTTAATAGGGTGCTAATTTGTGAGTGAGTAGGGAGCGCAGAGAAGGTGCATGGCAGCATTTTGCCCATAAGCAAGCAAGGCTGAATTTGAACGTTGTCATAATGAATAAATACAGGAGAATATTTTGCCTTGCTGCTGTGGTATTTGTTAGATGCACAGAATGACTGAAGACACCAGGTTCAGTTCAATATCATCCCAATGGTGCTAATTTGTCACCTGTGGTAAGTTAAAACAGGAGGACAAAGACATAAAGACTGGCTGCATTTCACTGTAATTCCTGTTTGCTCGAAGATGCTGGCATTTTCATGATAGCCTCTATGATAGTGTTAGCTGCTAAAATGCCTTTTTTCAGCTAATCCACTTCCCAAATAGGATGACTCCAGTGTTGCTATATGGCATTTTCTTTTATTAAATAGCAAACCTTCTTTTTGGTCACAGGCAGAACTGTTAGTTGTCTGATAGCCTCTGAGTTGTTCAGATCAAGCCATCATCAATATATGATACTGACAATGCTCAAATTCTGCTAACATTTCTGCTTCCTTCTTGTTAGACAGTGGAGCACCAGGGCTAGTAAGAAGAAGAATGAACTCCCATAGCTAGGATTATTTACCTATGAAGTCTGAATGCTTCCAAAACAGGGACATATTTAGCTTCAGCCACTGCTAACTATTTCCTCCATGCCTGGCAGCTATATAAACCCAATCTGGATCTTGGCATAATGCACTGGTAGGATCATTTTTTCTGCTTCCGTCATGGTATACACTCATCCATGTGACTCACTGACTTCCTTTATAACTAATTTTGCCAGGTGTGTAAATTCCTGAAGAACCTCATGTCTCAGCACAAAAGGAATTTTCCTAGGAGGAGTAATAAGTGCTTCCCTTAGGGATTAACAAATGTGATATATGTGCAACTCATTTTATGTAGCCCATCACTGTAGTCTTCAGCTGTATTATTTGCATTTAGTCACACAAGGCCTCAATTAGACATTTGATGAGTGTTAATTCTTCACAAACTGTGAACCGGGACGTGGGCTGAGCTTCCACCTACACAATCACAAACCCAAGTGACTTTCCAGGGTCCCTGCACAGCCCAATAACTGGTTGTTTCTTTCCACTGTATGGAACTGATTTTACTACTTTTTTCTGTTGAAGATTTATTCCTGATTCAATGCTATGCCTTGTCTAGCAGTACATTGCATTCAATTCTTGTATCAAGGTCACTAAGCGTATGGCAGAATATTCACTCAACTCTAGAGTTATTTTCCATTCTTTGCTTTGCTCAGTACTGTTGTTGTTGTTCCAGCATTGTTCCTATCCATTGTTCCAATATGCCACTGAATAAGGTCCCAAATTAGCTGTTCCTCTCAACTCAGTAGAGTGTTTAACCGTACACTAAAACTCTAGTTCAAGTGTCTTCAGTGGGATGTAAGCATTAAGCAGTGGCTTAAGGGCTTTACCACATAGGAATGCATATCATCACATGTCTAAAATCTTTGCTGAATTAGGCCCTAGTGCTGCTCATTTTTGCCAAGTTGGAAACTCCAGGCACACTCATGGTGCTGCATGTTTTGGCAGAATGATCCTTTCTACAGACGAAGGATGTTTCTGGGCTGTTGCTGTGGCTGCTGCTTCTGCTGAGGATGTGCATTGTTGTAATGTCCAGGAGCCTCAGGGTCTTCTTGAACTGCACACTGGACAAACAGAAAAAAGGATGGCCTCTGCCTCAAAGAACTTACAGTCAAAGTATTAATCTACTGCTGACCTGGCTGATGCTAAGCCTCATCTCTTCAGGGAGTTTGCCATCATTCCAGTAACCTGTGGCTAGCTACTGACCAACACAAACACACTCAGGCAAGAAGAGGTGTGATTTGCACCGCCAGTACAAATATACCCTATGCCCTCCTTATGTTTGCTGCAGTGTGTATTTCCTGGTGCTAGTCAGCCAGTACTGCATAGCCAGCCCAGTCCTGATAGCAGTGCAACTAGGGAGACATGGATGTCACCTACTGAATGTGGGGTCCCAAGTGGGCCTCTGCAGCCTGCACGGTAGCCTGGACTGCTGCAGCTTCATTGCTACCAGTATCCAAATGTGTGTATAGTCACACTTCTGGACTTCAGTGCAGACAGCCCCTGTATGTCTGCTGGGAGGGAGCTGGTGGCCCTGCTGAGACTGTTCTCCGCTCCATGCTCCTAATGCTGTGGGGAGCCATTGTTGGGGCATAAGGAGTTTCATTATGACACCCTAATGGCCCATGTTGGCTTACAGGGTGAGCCACCCTCTGGCCCCGTTTCAAATGACATTTTGCTGAAAGCACTCTCAATGCCAGCCGCTCCTGTGCTTCCTCCTGGGCAGCAGCAGGGTCTTGCTTTAGTAACTTCTGTAGTTATCTACTGTTGTAGGTGAGTTGGTCTGAATCTTTCTAGCCACTCCCCTTCACAATGAACTTTGCGAAATAACAGCCTTCTTGCCTTTGGCAGACATGTTAGGAAGTATGGTTAGTGATTAGGGAAATGGCAACAATTCCCTGCCTCGCCTTGGGCAAGTCACTTAGTCCTTCTGTGACTCAGTTCCCCATCAGTACAAGAGAGCTATGAGTGCCCTTGAGGGTAGGCCTAGAATTACCTGAGACAGAGTATGCTACTTCTCCAGCTGCCTGTGGGGTATTCATATGCCTTACATATTGGTCTCTTGCTACCCTCCACATCAGCTGTTGAACGACAGTGAAGAACTGGGGCCTCCACATTGCTGCTGTACTCAGTATCATTCTGCCAAATGATAGTCTGATTCTTTAAAACTGGTTAAACTACCTGTGGTTGTGTCCCTTTAACATGCAGAAGAGAGAAGTCTGAAATGTAACTTGCAAAGGAAACAATAGTAGGGTTTGTACCACTGCACTCCCCTGCCTTTTTCCTCTTTTTGTGTCTCCATACAGAGTATAAAGATAGCCTGCAAAAGATTTTTAAAAGGTTTCCATTTTCCTGCTCTTTCCATTAGAGATTCAGGTCTGGTCTGCCCCTGGAGCCTCCATGTCTACTGGAGAGATAGTGAAATTGAGACATAAAAAGACACCGAATTTTTTGCAATTGAGGGGAGGAGGGATTTTTAGCCAGCCTGTCTAAAACTTGGGGTTTCTTTGCTTTTGTAAGCACTCTATTTAATATCAGTCCTTTAGGAGCACTTTGGCAAAGGGACATCATTGTTCATGTCCCAGGACTCCAGCTTCTCTTCAGGTAAAGTGGAGTCCATAATAAGCATCCGGGAGATGCAGTAGTGTAACTTGGGGGACACCAACCCCAGGCACCATTTCAGAGGGGGTGCCAGCATGGCAGCTCTCAGGGAGCCTGCACCGCTGCTGCAGCCTGTGCTAAGAGACCTTGTGTGGAAGCAGCCAGAATCAAAATGATGTGGTTACCATACACAGGACAGCTTCTGATTGCCACCATACTACAGGTCCCCTTCTCCCAAGTTGATGCCATTGGACACAACAGCAGCCTGTGCCACCACTACAGCCTGAGCAAGGAGATAAGTGCTGCCTCAGGTGCTATAATTTAAAGTTATACCTCTGTGGAGACACCAAGAACCAGGAAAATCCAGATTCAACTTTTGTTCTGAGCTTGCAAAGGTTAAAAACATTTAAGAGGGACACAAACCTAGCATGATACCTCCCTGTCCAGAAGCATTTTAGAAAAAAACAGCTGGAAAGAACAGCTCAGTCATTATCTATTCAGGTCACATGCGCCTGCACCGTAGTGCATGGTGGACCGTGTTTATGAGGAAGCTCATTAATATTCAGGGTTTTGTATGGGAGCACTGGTCTGCCACTGCTACAGCTAGGGCAGGATCAGGACCTCACTGCATTGTAGAACTCTCATTTGGTTGCAAAATTATTTCACTCTCTTAGAGGTCCAATTTGTCTTATTTTTCTAAGGGACTATTTTTTCTTGCATAGTGATACATAGAAAAACTCTTCTTGCCCTCCCTGTGACTTATTTTGGAAGCTCTAAGCCACATTTCATTTTTTCAAACACTTTAGTGATAAGCCATGATAAGATGGGCATTAACCATAACAATCAGTATGCAATCTGGAGGGAGGAGCACAGATGAAGGGGGACAAGAGATTGGAGGAGTCACCAGGAAGTCGATCTGTAAGCACGTGTCTGGAATACTGGCTGCAATTCTAGCTTCTCTGTCACTGGTTCTCTTAATAGAGGCTGTTTCAATTTAGAAACATGGAGTCCTTTCTTGTTATGACTTGGCATATTGTATATACAACAAGGTGACAGTAGTTATTCTTCTGCACAGCAAGGAGGCAA
Organism: Alligator sinensis; assembly: GCF_000455745.1. NCBI lineage: Eukaryota > Metazoa > Chordata > Crocodylia > Alligatoridae > Alligator > Alligator sinensis. Next base: position 3,079,515 of record NW_005841844.1, read on the forward strand.
GGACAATTAACAGGAAAACTAAGCTAAACTTAGAAACAACACAAACAGGCAGGCAACACAGAGGGACTCAGGCCCCTGGGAATTCTGGACTTCACAAAAACCCTCATATGATGATAGAAGTAGTGGAATGATGAACTGACTCTACATGTAGAGCTGCCGGGTGAGAGGAAGCTGAGAAAATGAAGGCAAAACTTATTTTTCTATCTCACTGGGGAAATAGGGTGAGAAGCAAGTGAGACTTTGTTGCCAGAAATAATACCTGAAACACTGGAACAGCAGGTAAAGGTGTTTGATGCGTACTGTGACCTCAGACACAATGAAGCTGTCAAGTGACACTCTTC
>NW_005841844.1:3079886-3084825 GCF_000455745.1 Alligator sinensis
CAAAAGAGGGACTAGATACCTCCACCACAGAGCTGAAAACTATGCTGTATTCTTTGGAAATATTAAAGGTTCCTTAATCATGCCAAGATTATTTGTGGGATATGTGATTCCAGCTTAAAGGGGAGTTTGTTTAGGGAAACCACCAAGAAATGCCAACAAATATCAAATGCAGCTGAACAGCTCATGGAAAGGATCAAAACAATGACAGCCACCAGTGCAGAGCAAGTACACAGGCTTAAGATAAAGAAAGGCAGGGAGCAGAACAGAGACAGACTGTGTAAGTATGCAGGCAGAATGGTCATGTGGAAGACAGCATGAAAGGCAGGAAGTAAAAAAATTCTAAGCCCCAGGGCAAAGAGAGCATGCAAAGAAGAAGATGACTCTACAGCCTCGTACGATTCCATAGCAGACCTGTTCACTTTAAAGACAGGGCCTTCCTGCTCACAGTGGATTAGGAGTCCTGGTTCTGGGAAGGGGGCTCTCTGGGAGATGTTCAGGCAGGAGCTGTGGTCAGGAGGCAGAAGGTGCATTTTGCAAAGTCTGGCATACTGACACACTGGATTTAGACCTCAGGGCAGCGTGCACTGCAACAAAATCTAAACAGTTCAGCACCATCTGGGAATCTGAGCAGAAGATGTCTTCTCTGGGTACCCCCAAACAATGGGCAGGCAGAGCTGGCACTAAAGACAACCAAAAGACCGAAGGCAAAGGCCAGATATACAAACAGGTGTCCCTAGTTAGCTGTGTTGAACCATTACAGTGCACAGTCACAGGGACTAGCAGTAGCCCAGGGAATGATGGGCCAGAGAACCCATCTTTTCCCAGGAGGGGGCAGTATACTGCAGTCTGGCAGAGGAATGACAGGCAGGACACAGCAGCAGGCAAGAAGATGCCAAGGTAGGCAGGGAGACTGCCATAAAAAAGAGCCCAGAATTGGAAGCCACTACACGCAGACAAACAGTAGGGCTGTGTGAAACAGCAGCGTTCCGCTTCGACATCTGTTTTGACATTTCAGTGGAAAAGTGTTTCGTTTCAAGTTTTGTTTCAGTTCGAAAACACTGTTCCATTCTGATTCGTTGAAATGGTTTTGCTGTTTCAAAGCTGTTTCAATGTTTCGATCGGGCTGGGGAAGGGAACTCAGCCCAGCTGACCCCAGCGCTACAATCAGGCACGGGAAGGGAACTCAGCCCAATCCTAGCACTGAGGAGGGGAACTCAGCTGGGCTGCTTCGAAACTTGAAAGGTTTTGAAACTTTGGAAACATTTTGACTGCCCTCATTTTGTTTTGAGGCTGTTTTGAAGCCCTTTGTTTCATTTCATTTCGATTTCACTGTTTCGAGTTCAAAATGAGTCGAAACAGTGTTGAAACGAAACAACTGACGAAATTTTGCAGTCCTAATAAACAGATCTGAGTGCAATCACACAAAGCAAGGGCAGATGGCTACAGGCTAAACTGGAGTTGGACATGGGTCATGGGAGGTAGCTACAGACACAGTGCTAAGGGGGGAAACAAAACAAGACAACGGCAGCCAGCTGATGTGCCCAGACTGACAAGAATGCATAGAAAAGCCTTGCCCAACAGCTGGCCTGAGAGAGGAGAGTCAGAAAAGATGAGATATCTGAGCAATGCCAAGGAACACTGGGACACCATCCAACACAATTAAGGCAGTAGGGTTGAAGGATGTTCCATTCCAAAAGGAATAACAGAAACAAGAATAGGGGGATAGATTTAAGAACCAGTGCACATGAAGAAAGTGATGCCTAATGGGCTGCAGTGACCTGGCAATAAAGGCCATACCCCTAGGGTAAACCATGAGCTAAGAACCTCTGCCCTGCTTGCAAAACAGATGCAACAGTTGTCAAAGGATAAATGTAGTGCGAAACCTGCATGGAACCTGGAGGGAGAAGAAGCAGTTGTGGGAAGGCAGACTTTGAAGGAGCACTAAGATTACAGTGTGTGTGTGCATTGGGCTGGAGTGCTGGCTGCCTTTGCAGCATCTCTGTAAGAAAAAGACAGGTCAGCTGGACAAGTATGGAGCCCTGTTATGTTATTATCCAGCACATGGCATATGAAACAATTGCTACCCATGTGCTGCTTGACTTGTTGAGGTACTTAACCAAAAGCCACAATGCACCTCAGGCTAATAGTCAACTGTTGCACATTCTGACACAGTTTATTGCTTAATTGATCTATTCCACCATGGCAAATCCTATTTTCTTAAGCCCTGATGGAGGTGCTAATGATGTATTGCTGGCATCATCACAAGTCATAGGCATTAGAATAATGAGACTGGGAAGGTGCTGGTGGTGGAGCTGGGATGCTGGGTGTACTGTGCAGTATCACTGAGATGTATAAATGGTAGAGTTAGGAATGATCCAGAAGTAACTGAAGATCAGATACTATGCTTGCATGTATCTGTGCACGCGCGCGCACACACACACACACATGCACGTGCCACGCTGTTTGTCCCTTTCATGTCACAATTCCAGTGAAGTTGCACCAAAGGATGCCCCGTGACTTGGCATTTCTGAGCAGCAGCTCCAAAACCAGAGGCCACTGTGAGGGTCACAGAACTTAGGAATGGATTGTGAGCCTCTGATTTCACTGAGCCTACAATCACCCCGGCTAGGGACAGACATTACACATAAACCAGTTTAAGTGATCAGAACCTGGTTTAAACCTCTAACAGAACAGATGTTCAGTGCACATAAACCAGTTTGAGAATGGCTGAAACTGGTTTGAGATACACATGGTTGAATGTAGTATCAGACTTAACAGATTTGGCTCAAACCAGCTTATGCAACGTCTGTTCCAGACCCCTTGCTGTTTTAAATTAAATCAGACTCCCCCAGCATCCCAGCATGCTCTCTGGGCTGGGCGGGGCTCTCTGCTCCACAGCAGGGCTGGCCCCTCCCCTCTGCTCCCTGGCTGCAGCTTGGGCAGTCTCTGCAGGCATCTGCCTGGTTTCTGCTCCCCACCATCCTCTGCTAAGCAGGCATCCCCCTGTCCCTCACAGCACCTCTCAGCATTAGCTAGCAGACCACATGCTGGCTACTTCAAAGCTGTGGCTCAGGGGACAAAGGCAGAATCAACAGATAACGTCCCTGTGTTTTCTTAATGAGGTGATAAACACTGAGTTAGGGGTGATAAACATTCCCAGCTGGGCTGGTCAGGAGTAGGGGGAACCCTCCCTATTTGCAGTCCTGCCAGGGCCTGGCCATGCCCCCCCTTAGCTCAGCTCTATGCAAGGGAAGGGAGGGCTGCTCTAGTGCCCCCCCGGCTTCTAGCCTGAGCCACTGCATGCATGTGTCTGCATTTCTGGGATGTCTGTCTGGTTACAAAAATGATTTAGCCTAGTCAGGTTAGACTAACCTGCAAATATTGAATCAAGTCAGGCTCAGGTTCTTTGAATGTCTGTCCCTAGCCCCCACATGCCCATAATTAACAGGGAGCAGCATGCAGCAGCTGCTCGGAGTCTGTCTCTGTGCCTGCAGTTACCCTACAGTCAGTGAACACTAAACTAAGATAGTTTAGCCGTTTTTGATTCAGAAGTAAACTCCACCAGTTTCTCTCTCACTGTGGGGCAAGAATGGGAAAAGAGACAGTGACCACAAAGCAGCTGAAGTGCAATTAAATCCTTACTCATTGTTTTTTGCGGGTGCACAAACAGTTACTGCTATAATGGGCCACACATAATTATTGAATTGTGACCAGGAAAAAAATTTGGGGGCAGGAGTTGAAGAGCAGAGGTGCTTTAACTGCAGCATGCCAAAGCACAAATTGGCAGTGTATCTGGCACCCAATAGCCATAAATTACTTGCAAAGACATTTCCATACACTGTAACATACAAAATCATTGCTCACAATTCTAATCTTCCAGCAGAAGGGATAGTAAAATGCAGTGGTTACTGTTTGAGTTAATCCAAAAGAAAAACATGCAGTTGGTCAGTTTGTCTTTACATTTCAGCTTACAGCAAGGAGAAGCTCTGGGGCACAGTTTTAGGCCCTTGATGTTTGCTCTTCACTTACCGCATTACAATATCAGCTTCTTTGTGGTGCGCTGGTACTTTGGAAACTAGGCCCCAGGTATACACAAAAACTAGTGCCTGCCTCCAAGATTGGCTGGCAGATATAGCTGTTTTGTGCTAATGCTCAGTTCCACGCATGCTGCTTCTGTGTAGCTGGGAGCTAGGACATTCATTGAGTCATTACTCCTTGTAACCCCAAGATCTTGTTTGGTGAATCAGACAATCAATTTCAGCTTTTAAATCACTGCTTGTCAGACTCAGTATTATCTTCTGGTGTCAGGAGCTAAGTGACATTAAAAAGTGGAGCACCCAAGGCCGCCTAGTTTGCCTTTAGGAATATAACTCAGCAGAGAATATGAGGAGGTGATACAAGGTTTCTAATTCTTCCTTAAAGCAAAAATCAGTTATGAAAGCTTCTATATAGCTGCACAGGACATGCTGACCACAAGCAGCTAGGATTTATGGGTTAGGTTTTCAGAAAAGCCCAGGACTAATCTAACTCCACTCTGGTTGCAATCAATACTAGTTTGCTCCTCATGGGAACAGAGGATAGGCTAATAGTGGGTGTACCTACACTAGACGCTAAGTGCAGTAGACTTATTCTACTGCACATTAGCACGTCACAGCAAAAGCCATGCTAATGTGCTAATGCCCAGTAGAATTAGTCTACTGAACATTAGCATCACCTACAAGATGTACACCGATGCTACTGTGCAGTAGCACCAATTACAGTGCATTAAGTTTAGTACCTGTTATTACTAAAATTTGGCTTTCAAAAATCCATCCTGTATTTCTTAGTCATAGGTAAGTCTTTTCACTGAGGTTCTCACTATGATATATGAGCTCCGTCTCTAGGATATCAGTGAAAGAACAAGGAGAACTCTAAGAGAATGTAAAGGTGATAAATGGAA
>NW_005841844.1:3084835-3109527 GCF_000455745.1 Alligator sinensis
ATGACATCATGGAGAAGGGCCTGAGAAGAAAAAATCAGACCATGTGAGAGCAAATCTCCCTCCTTCTGAACTCTGATGTGAAAGCTGAGTTATTTTAATTCATTGTTTATAGGGTACCACTAGTGGCTAGGCACTTTCCAGCCAGTGAGCAAACACTTTCCAGGCAGAGCCCCCAGGATTTTACAATCACATGACTTTGAAAAGTAGCAGACAGGATTTTCAGAGAGAGGATTTCCTGAAGCCTAACCAGGGCAGAGGCAGCTGATGTGAGGAAAAGGCTTGGCTCTGTAGGGAGCAGTACATATTTGCAAGCTGAGTGAAATGAGTGTTTCCCCCAAAGAAGATGTTATGTTAACAAGCACTGAGGGAAATAAAGTGCATCTAATTAAAAGTGAGTGCCAAGGAGATGGGTGGCAAGGGGTAAGCAAGCAGCTAGATAAGCTTTTTTTGCAGTGAATGAGAAGGCAATCAGTGCTAAAGGCAGAGGCATGTTGGGCAGGAGGCAATACGTTACACACAGTGAGCAAATGAGCTGTCCTTCACACAAATAACTGAGAAATGCAACCATGAAATCCCTGCCTAAACACCAGGTCCAAGGACAAAACACTGGGAATGGGTGTCTGAATAAACCAAAAGGTCTGGCTTGTAATGGTGGACTCATAGATTCATAGATTCATTCATAGATTCATAGGTTGTAGAGTCGGAAGGGACCACAATGGATCATCATGTCCGACCCCCTGTCCCTGGCAGGAAAGAGGACGGAGGTCAGATGACCCCAGCCAGGTGATTATCTAGCCTCCTCTTGAAGACCTCCAAGCTAGGTGATAGCACCACCTCTTTTGGAAGCCCATTCCAGATTCTGGCCACCCTTACTGCGAAAAATGTGTTCCTAATATCTAACCTAAATCCACTCTCAACTAGTTTACACCCGTTATTCCTAGTCACTCCCTGAGGCGCCCTAGTAAACAGCGCTTCCCCTATTCCCTGTTGACCTCCCCTAATAAATTTATAGGCGGGCACCAGATCTCCCCTCAGCCGTCTTTTGTGAAGGCTGAAGAGATTCAGCTCTCTCAACCTCCCCCCCCGTAGGGGCTATCATGAAGGCCACTAATCATGCGAGTGGCCCTCCTCTGGACCCTCTCGAGATTCGCCACAACTCATGACAGACTGGGTTGGGAATGACATATCTTTAGCAGCAAATGTCACAAGGCTAGTTACTATCCTGTACGCTCATGGAGTTTGTTTCCTGAGGCAGCCCTCAGGAGAGCTCCTGAGAAAAAGTAGAAGCTATAGTCCAACAATTCACCCAACACAGGATGATAAGCAAGTAATGGAACAGCAGGCTTGGGTTTTGCAGCTGCATATGAGCAAAGAGGAAGATTCACTACAATTTTTTTCACAACCATGCTCCAAAAATAGCCCTTAATCTCATGGCACTGCTGCTCAGTTGTGTCTCTAGGTCCTAAGCTTCTTCTCAGGATAAAAATAACTCCCAGTGGATAATAATATTTATACAGCACTTTTCATTGGTAGATCTCAACTCTCATTCTGTTGCAAAATGATTTCACTCTCGTAAAGTTCCAATTTGTTTTATTTTTCTAAGGAACTATTTTTTCTTGCATAGTAATTCATGGAAAAAGTCTTCTCACCCTCTCTGTGAATTGTTTTGAAAGCTCCTGACAGTCAGCTCTCATTTTTCAAACACTTTAGTACTAGGTCATGGTAAGCTGGTCATCAATCATAACAGTTGGCCTACAAAGGAGGAACAGTAACATTATCCCCATTTTACAGACAAGGAAACCGGGGTATCAAGAAGTAAAGTGACCTGCCCAAGGTCACCAAGCAGACCAGTGGCAGAGCCAGGTATGGAACCTAGGAGTCCTGAGTCCTAAACCTTTTTTTCTGTCTTCTAGCTCACTCTCTCCTGTGTAGAGAGAAAAAAAACCCTGGCATGAGGCAATCTGGAGTGTCCCCTACCCCCTGCCCACACCCAGCACCTCTCTCAGGACACACACATGGTTGAAGCAAAAAAACTGTATTTCCCTAACAACACTCACCCCCATCCCCCCATAACCAACAGAGCCCCTCCACCACCCTCCCCACCCACCAACAATAAATAACCTGCTTACAATGTGAAAACTATTTACAATGTGGCAACTATTTACAATGTCTCTGGGGGTTGGGGGTGGGGGATAGAGGGCACAGCCCGGGGGCAGGTACCCAGCACCTCAGCTTCAGGCCATTCCCCCATGGGTCTGGAGGCTGCAGCAACCCCAGTGGCAGTCACCTGAGATGGCAGTCCCTGAGGGCGGGCGGCTCCCCCTCCAGATGCCTCAGTGCAGCTCCAGCATCCCTGTGAGGTACAGCCAGGTCCTCAGGTGCATGGTGTGGGGGAGAGTGGTGGGACCCAGGCAGGTGGCAGCAGGTCTGAGGCAGGGGCTGGGCCAGGGGGTCTGGCAGGCAGGAGGCACTGGAGGATCTCTTCCCAGGCCCAGATGGGGAAGATGGTAGGCTTCCTTGTGGAGAAAGCTTCCCCAGGAGCTGTGGGCTGGCGAGCAGGACCCAGGGGCCCTGTGGGGCCATGGGCAGAGGCCGGGCAGTGGGGGACATGGACACGGCCACCAGGGCCAGAAGGGTGCCCAGGGCCAGGTGGTTGGTGTCCTCGGCCTCCACTGACTGGGCTTGGAGTACCACCTGCTGCCAGAGCAGCTTAAGGTGCTCCCACTCCAGGGCCTCCATTTGTGCCCAGTGATCCCGCTGCGCATGATTCTGAGCTTCCTCCCAAGTGATGTCCTCTACCCATCAAGCCTGCTTCCACGCCTCCCACTCCTTTGCCACGTCCACCAACTGCTGGAGCAGGGGGGTCTGGTCCATTGTGTGCCACTGGCACTGGATGGCTCCAGCGCTTGGTGGCAGTGACCCGGAGCCCACATCCCTGCTGGGGCTGGTGGGCTCTCCTCTGCATCCAGATGTTGTACCTGCAGAGGCAAGAAATAGAAGTCTTTTGTGAGAGTTTGCAACATTTCACAGATAAGAGCCTTTGTACCAGGGGTCATGCTCTACCTAGCCTCAGATCAGGGTTTGGCCATACATAGGTGCCCAAGGACCATAATAAATTGGGTGGGCAGGTCTGGGCCCAGGTGGCCATTGGCTGCCCCATACCCACTTGCTCTGCTGGAGTCGATGGAACACTGGGTGCTGGCCGCAGGCAGCCTGCCTCCCCTGCCCTCTTCAGAGTGGGATAGTCCAGGCTGCTGGCAGCACCTGCTGCTTCAGCTCCAGACCCCACTCCCACTCTCTGCTCCTGCAGGCCAACTGCTCTGCTGTGCTGCTGCCCAGCCCACAGTGCCGGGGCTTGCGATGCATGGGGCTCCCAGACAACAGGGGCAAGGGGCTGGCCATGCCCCCACCCTCCTCACAGGGGGCCTCTCTGGAGAGGTACCCCAGGGCCTCTTCCCCTTGCCTCCTGTGTCATCATTGTGTCCCCAGCATGCCCCTGCTATGTGTACCCCAGGTAGTACCAGATAAGCTGTTTGTGGATGCAGCAGCTGGGGGAGGAGGGTGGGGCAGGGTGCTGAAGGCCTGAGGCCTCCTCCTCTGGTGATGTGTCACTGAAGTGTTCAGGGTGGGGCAGGGGCAGGGGCTTGGGCAGGCCACCCTACTGGTGACAGTTTCAGGGGTGCTGTGCTGACCGGGAGTGTTCTCATTCCTGCATGCCTTCTAACAGGGCCTCATAAATGTGGGTGTTTGAGCACCTGCCCCATGCGAACTGCCTCAGCACATCAGTACCACCCCAGAATGCCATGAGGTTGCCAACCTCCTCCTGGGTCCAGCAAGGGGCCTGGGAGATCAGCACAGATGTGCATACATGGGTAGGGCTGGGGTTCAGTGGGGAGAAATCAATGACATGATATCCTGTGCTGGCTCTCTGGGCTCCCGCATGGCTGTCCCTGTGATGCTGGCCCTGGATGGCTGCCAGCAGTGCCCATCATAAGGGCATGGCCAGGAACAGAAAGCTGTGTGGTAGAGGCACATCACCAGAGCACCTGCAAGGACAGGAGACAGCTCAGGGTGAGTAGCAGCAGGGAGCAGGTGCTGGCTCTGCTGGCAGAGACAAGCAGGCAGCAGCCATGGGGGGATCCTAGGGCTGGGCAAGGGGTGCAGCAATCTGCAGCCCTTTGGAACACTCATCTGTGGCCAAGCAGCAGCTCTGGAGGGGACAGACCAGGCAGAGGCAGCCAGTGGCCTGTCCAGGGTGGGACACGGGGCCTGCTCTGGTCCCAGAGAGAGTACACAGGCTGTAGCAGGCATCTGTGCTGTGTCCCAAGGCACAAAAGGCCACAGGCTTTTATACCCTGCAGCTGGGGCTGCCAGAGAGCAGCCCAGCCCTGGGGCAGGAGAGGCTCCCAGCCAGGAGCCCTGGGGCTGGGCTCAGGCTGGCCCCCTATTGGCTGGGCAGACTCGGCACTAAGTTAGTGCCAGGTTGCATCTACATGTGCATTACTGTGCATTAACTAATCACGACTAAATTTGATACCTGCATTTGCAGGTATTAAAAGCTATTTTTACTGTGCAGTAAGGGTGTGCACATGTAAAACCATGCCCATACTGTGCCAGGCAAGTGTCTACATGTGCAGGAAAGCAGGAGCAGATTTGCTGCCAATCTTCTCTCACTTCCCAGGGACCTGCAATGGGCCCTTTCCACCACCAGGGGGAGGCCTAGGTTTCAGCTGCAGCTGCCAGCAGCTGGCAGCCATCTTTAAAAACCAGTTCTGCTCATTGCTCTCTGGCCAGCCACTTCCTTTACCAGGAGTAGCATGCCCAGAGCAGGGGCAGCATTCTTCTCACTGCCTCCACTTCCCATGCTAAGGCTGCTCTAGTCCCTGCCCCTGGCAGTAATGATCATCACCCTGCACTCCTGCTAGCCACCACACTGGCCCTGCTAGCCCACTGCACTGGCCACTGCCTGGCCCATGTCCGTCTGGGCCCTTCTGGATCCCCCATACACAGTGACCACCTGCCCAGCCACCTCATGCTGTCCCAGGGCCACCACCGCACACCTGCTGCCTCCATCCCGTCTGCCTGGATGAACCCCAGCAAGGATGCCACTGATGGGCTCCTGGATGCCACCACCATGGCAGCCATTGTCCTCCAGTCTTACAGCCTCTGGCCTGCTGGGCCAGTCAGGACTGGTGGCAGCATGCTATCCAGCATGCCTGGCACAATGAGCAGTGGCTGAAGGCCCTCAGGATGACCCAGGCCACCTTCCAGGACCTCCTGAAGCAGCTCTAGCCCCACCTAGAGCAGCAGGACACCGGCATGCAGCCACTCCTCCCTGCAGACACCCACCTGGCACTCATTCTGCTCAAGCAGGCCACACCTGCCAGCCTGCTCCCTCATAGATGCGTATGCTGTTGCAAGTGTGGTAGGCAGGGGGCTCACCTGGGGGCAACAGCAACCGGTACTCCCCCAGCACAGGCCACTTCCCCTCTGGTAGCTGGTGTCCAGGGCCAGCATGCAGCAGTCATGGCCCTGCAATGGGCAGCTCTGGCTCTGAGGTTGTGTAGAGCCGGGGAAAGCAGTGGGGCTGGCCCCAGGTGGGGTGGGGGGGTTGGTGGTGCCAGACCCAGGGTGGGGGCCAGGTGAGGGGGTTGTGGCTGCTGGAGGTGGTGCAGGACCTCCTCCCAGGCCTAGACAGGGACCTGCTTCTGGGTGGTGGGTGGCTGCCAGGGGGCAGGTGGGTCTAGGGTCGGGGGCTGGGCAGCAGGTGGCACAAAGGTAACCACCAGGGCCAGAATGGTGTCCAGCATCCAACAGTCACTGTAGCTTGCACTGCCTGGGCCAGGATGGCATTCTGCTCCTGCTGGACCTCCACCTGCTCATGCTCCAGGGCTAGGAGCTGTGCCTGGAACTCCCTGTCTGCCTGTTCCCACACCTCCTTATGCTGGTCCCATGTGTCCTCATGGGTGATATCCTCTGCCTGCCATCTGTACTGGGGGGCCACGTCCTCCACCTCTCAGGCCTAATCATCTGGTCTTCCAATGCCAGCTGGTCTTCCAATGCTGTGACCAGGGGGTCCAGGAGGAGGGTACTGTCCAGGGTCCTCCTCTGGCGGAGCCAACACATCTGCAGGGGTGCAGGCAGGCTAAGGCAGGTGGCTTGCGGGATACCCCAGGGGACACAGGGGCCTGGAATACACTCAGGCTCCCTGCTGCTGTGCCACAGGGCTCTGAGCACCTGCAGGCTTTTAAAGGTCTGAGACAGGGGCTGCCATAGAGGTAGCACAGCCCTGGGGCAGGAGAGACTTCCAGCCCAGAGCCCTGGGGCTAGCCTCAGGCCAGCCCCCTAGTGGCAGGGCTGACCTGGGAGCAAACTTGGTCCTGGTTGGTGTTTGCAAGTGTGTTACTGCACAGTAACTAATTGCAAGTAAATTCACATGTAGCAAATGTACTCACAATTAAGCATTTTTACTGTGCAGTAAGCATGCACATATGTAGACACACATACTTACTGCATAGTAAACCATGCTACTGTGCAGTTAAGCATCTTGTGTAGATGTCTACATGAGATGCTTTACTGTGTTAATCTACTGCACAGTAAAACATTACCATCTGCATATTCACAGCAATTACTGCACAGTAAATCGTGTGGGAGGCAGCTGCCTGGCAGCTGGGACACCTGCTGGGGCAGAGCAATGCAGGAGCAGCCCTGGACTAGGCTGCTCCTGTCAGGTGCAATTTACTCCCAACATGTAGACATGTGCCCATGAGTGCTTAATGAGCCTGAATTTTCTGTGGAGAAAATTCAGGCTCATTAATTGCGTGTGTAGACATGCCCAGTAATGATAACGTAACTAGACCAAGAAAGGGTGGAACAGACATGTAAATGGAGAGAGCAGAAGACAACACAGCTTTGCAGTGATTGGTGAGTACAGAAATATTGCTAAAGAAATCAATTTTCAGTTGTCACCATGGAGGGTTTCAGTCACAGTGTTGCTACAGGAGAGTACTGCATGAACCCAAGACAATAAAGGGAAACCTTTGGCAAGGGAAAGGAGGCTCTGACACAGGCATGGGTACTAAGATATTCTGAGTGATGTAGAAGTTTAGGACAAGTTCTGAGATGAACCAAACCCAAGTATGTAGAAATTATGATTCAGGACCCCCAAAATCATGAAAGTGTCTTAAACTTCACAAGGTTTTTAAAAGAATATAATAAATTACAGGTCTTTTGCTTGCCATCTTGCTTCTGAGGGCCTGGACACACAACTCACTTATACTGGTGTAATTCCCATTGCCTTTTAATATCACTGTATGCTATAATGGAATTCAGAATAGAAAAAGGAACATCTATTTCTGGGGAAGCTGGTTGCAGTAGACACTATTACAACCCCTCCCCAATAGATGGCAGCAGAGCAGGTTACAGTCTGTTTCCATATAGAAAACTGCTGCCCTGGGATACCTGTGTGGCAGGGCACTGGTGGTGCTGCCACTTTAAGGACTGGGCCAGGGAAGGGCAGGTGCCTCAGCCCCCACCTTCAGGTGGGTTATTTAATGCAGGGAGGCCAGGTAAGCTTCTTGAAGCACATGAGCCTGCTGGGGTGAGTGATCCTGTGGGGCCAGCTGCGCTTTGTGAAGCATCTGAGCTGGGAATGGGGGATCCCCAAACCCTGTGGACGGGCATGCAGCTTAGACCTGACCTGAGGGACCACAACTGGTCCATGCTGGAGCCAGGACCCAAGGTGTGGTTGAAGGGCCAAGTTGGCCTACCACAAGGGATGCCCAGAGAGCAAGAGGCTCAGGATCCTGACTGCCCTAAGACGGGGCCAGGGCCTAAGGGGGAGCCAAAGTTTCCAGACAGGGGACCACAGCTAATGGAGTGAAGGGTACGGCTGAGTTAGTTGCCTGCATTGCCATCTGTGAGGCTTGGGCCCCAGTTTAGGGGTGGAACAGAGCTGCAGATATTTCCCTGAACATTGGGGTTCAAAATAGGCAGCCTCCCACCTGATTAACACCTCAATACTAGTACATCAAGGCATGGCAGGCGAATGAGGTGGGCAGTTGGCCCATAGACAGGAGGCGGGCTGGTGCTTGTACTGGGCATGAAAGCTTGCCCCATCACAACGTGTAGACAGACAGGGCATTTTTACATGTGCTCTCAGAGGCGTGGGTTGGGGGGGCACCTTAATTAGTGAGTCACGCTAATTAAAAGTGCCCAAGCATCACGTGTATCAGCTAAAAAGTGGCAGTGGGACACTTTGAATTAAAGCTCATCAAACAAGCTTTAGTTTAAAGCACCCCACCTCAATTTTTCAGTGCAGGGATGCTGATATACATGATTTACTGGAGCGTGTTAATTTCCATGCTCCCGCAGAGTCAATTAATCAAGTCTGTTCCAATGCACTAGATTTTCAAGGCATCAGAGCAGGCTCCCTGCATGTGTATAGACCAAAATGCTTATGGTGGCATAACTTGCGCTGGTGTTGTTTTACCCCTGATTTTTTTAGGGTCATTCTACATTAAATTCTGGAAAATTATACCAGTGCATGGGCTTACCTTGTCTCACTGCTCCTGAGCCAGATGCAAGTGGCAGTGACTCCAAGCTTGCTTCTTTTCCAAAGAAGAAAACAGTTTCCCTGCTTAATTTAGGATGGTTGATTTGGGGGGGAAAAGGTGTGTGTTGTATAAGAGAAAATAGGGTACTTTCATACAATAAAAGTTGTGATTCTGATGTAGTCCTGCAACTAGGGCTTTATGAAGAAAACAGTTTCAGTATAGACACTATACAATTCCAAGAGTTGGCAACACTGTAAATTGTTATTGGTGAGTCTGTCTCTGCCGCATGCATCTTTTCTAGACACTGCATATATTGCACCAACATATATTCAGCTTTACCTAGTCTGATCCTCTTATATTCACTTATCAAAGTGTGGCATACACTATTTCCATCATATCCACCATTGAGGTAAAGCATATACTATTCAACCTCTTATCTCTGAATTGTGCCCTAAGACCTTAACCTTTAGCAACTGAAACATGTTTGCTTGTAGTTCATATTCTGACACAAGATGTCTATATGCTGTTTAACATTCCAGACAGAATGTAGCTTGTGGTAAACAAATATGACAAAAATGAGAATCAAGCTGTGTGGAAACCTGGTGGCTTTTTGTGTCTGTAGTTGTAACTGTTTTCTTTTATAATTGTCTCCTGTTTAGAATGGAGCATGCTTCCTTATGTCACAACAGAAGTGACTTCCCAGTGTGGCTAAAATGCAGTACAACAGTCCTCAAAGTAAGAGAAGAATGTTTCTGGGGAGCAGCTGGTAGCTGTAGAAAGAGACTGTGTCCTCTTAGAAACCCTATTAAACCCACGCTTCAAAAAGCTATTATGAAATTGCCAAGGACCTCATTATCCTAAAACTATTGTACAGACCTGGTTAAGGGCTCATTAGTGCTGACAAACTCTCACGCCTTCTTAAGAAAGTGACAGCACAAAACTGCAGGCCGGGGAGTTTGAAGAGATTATGATTCAAGAATTGACCATATCTCAGTATAAATTTACCTGGATTGAATGCAATTTTGAGAGTGAAGTTCAAGCAAGAGGCCAAGAGGAAAATCACAGTGGTCTTTGAGCAGAAAGCCCTGCTGCAGCTCCAGAGAAGGTATTGCTCCATGAGGGAGGAGTCTGCACAAAGGAAGCTGTGTCATGAAATATGATATGCCATGTATAATCCACAGGCCACTTCTGGGCATGAAGACACATTAGCTTGGAGCCAGGGACATCCTGTTTTGGTCAGGCATAAAGGCTTCAATTATTTTGTATCCAAGTGTAAAATATGCAACAAGCAACAAAAGACAAAATACAGCCCGAAGATCATGAGAGTGAGAGCCCTTGGCAATACTGGTGAGATCTATTCAAACCAAGTGGGAATGATTACCCCTTCTGAAGGACTGCATCTTGGCTGATGGTGACATCCGAATGCTGTCCAACACGTCAGATCTTGATACATTGCAATTTGCTTGCTATAGTACCTCAGACAAGTTAATCACAGACAATGGGTGACAAGTCACAAGCAAATCATTTCGACAACTTTCTGAGAAGTATCCAAGCTCAGTATGTCGAGCCTCTCATTATGGACAGTCATCTGTGTCTGTTGCAAAGCCTATTCATTCAGCATAGAGCTAAAGAGAGTGTAGGTTTGTAAGGCACCAACACTAAACTTTGCACCAGAGCAGCAACATGCCATGTTTTGATAGTTTCCTTGCAGGGTGAGGAAGGGCAACAACATCAGAGTTGCTTCAGACCTTGGGAGTCTTTAAGCGGAGACTGGACAAGCTTCTTGTGTGCAAGGAAGGTCACCCCGGAATGTGAGGAGAGCTAGTCGTTATCAGATTTGAGAGCAAAGGACAGCTCCCCCCCCCCCCCCCCCCCCAAGAAAAAAAAAAAAGGACTGGTAGATCAGGCAACAAGACTGGGATTCAAGGTATCTGGGTTCTTTATGTGGCTCTGCCATCAGACTGCTGGTTGACACCATGTAAGTCACTTTCCCTTTCTGTACCTCCATTCCCTCCATGAGGATCGTGATCCTTGTAAAGCACTTTAATATCTCCCGAAGAAAGATGCTGTTTAGAAGCTGTTAGTAAAGTAGCATAGCTCTTCACCAGTGTCACTTTTTGTTACTAACCCTGAAGGGCAGCATTATAGGATTATACTACAAGAAGCCTGGTGGAAAATCATGGTAGAAGGAACTTATTATCAAGATGGCTGTGTGATCTTAAGCACTGCTGGATGACCCAGATGCTGAGAAGTCCAGCACTGCATACAAAGGTAGCAGGTGACAAACCTGAGAGTGGGTGACCAAGGTATAAAAAACATTGAAGCCTCAGGTCAGGGAGTTGAAGCCTTAGGTCAAAGAGTGTCCACAGATACAATAGTGAAGATTAGCCATCAGACAGCTAGAATTTGAAATGGGATAGATCATCTTCCTTCAGGGCTTGAGCAAACCAGTGAATGGGGCATACATTCTTATTGTCTATTTATTTGCACCTTCCTCTGGGGCATCTGGTACAAGGCACTCTAGATACTGGGCTAGGTAGTCTGATATGACATGGGCTATGTTCCTTTGTAGATTGTTATTTCTATAAGGCTATAAGATTCAACAGTGCTTCCCAGGCAAATTAAAAGTAGTCTTCTTGCCCTGAAGTCCTTGCAGTTATTTGAGAAAAGGTATAATGGGAGACAGTGATCAATAGTTGGGTGCTAGATGGCATCCTGCATGTAGAAAGAGGTTCTGGGTGAGAAGGATAGAGCTACACAGGACTGTGAAGGAAGTAGAGCTCTCCCAAAAGGAGAGGTGGAGGGAGCTTGAGGGGAGGAGCAGGAACCACAGAAGAAAAGTATATAGGAGAAAACGAGGAAAGGCTAGGGTCTAGAGATGGAAGGACAGCCATGGCTGTACTGAGGGCGGGGCATAGGGAGGACAGCAGGCTGGAGGCAGTGTACCTGAAGAGGAGGTATGCACTGTGCCTAAAGGCACCACCTATGCACTACACAAATGCCAAAAGTTTAAATCTGGCCCCTGACTTCACACTCACTATCCTGCAGGTGCAATCTTGTTGGCATTGAGAATGGCCTTTACCTTTCTAACTTCTGATTTGATGTAGGAATCAGGCAGAAATCTCATGGTCTAACAATGCACCATAACAGCTTATGTATGCAAATCTGCAGGGCAAAACTGAGAGTCTGCTTTAAAAGCATTTGGTTCAATATGTGCAATGCAGGCAAATAAATGTAGTTTAGGAGATCTGTGATCAGTCTTATTATTCTTGTATCCTGAGCAGGGATGGGATGAGAATGGTGGTTTCTTTAAGGCACTTTAGTACTCTCTGCATCCTGGGACTCTGCAGGCACCTGCTGTTCCTTTGTGTAATTTGGAGCTATCTCAGAAGTGCTCTAAGCTGAAGAGACAGATAGTAACTGTCCTGGCATGTCCCAATTCACCTGTGCCTATGTCTGTGAGCTGTGCTGGCACAGACCTTTTTAGCCAGTTTCACACTGGCCAAGGTGGTCTTATGTACAGATGGCCACTTACACTTTTTAAAGATCCTCCATGTTGCCTAAGAAACCTAAAGGGACACATGGGTGACAGAGGTACAGGACTTGTCTTCAGCATGGAGGTAAGTTATAACTCAAGTGTTGTCCCTAACTTTAGCCCTGTCCATAAGCAAACCTGGTACCTTGAGTGTGGAGTTACTTGTAACTTAAGTGAAAAGACACAGGCTATAGCCTGCATTAACTGCTAGGACCCTCATGCTCTTCTGCTAGATAGCTTAATCACTCTGTGCAACTTGATGTTAGTCTATGGTGGGTATGCCTTCACAGCAGAGTGCACTTGGTTGTAGGCAGGAGTGCTGGGGTTTGTCAAGTTTGCCTGCTAGTGTCTGTATTGCAGAACCTCACATAGCAAATGCAGCTGTGGCTGCGCTGGTGCTGCAGCAGACCAGTTAGGTGCTGTGAGTTCTGGGAGTGTACCACAACGTCCTCAGTACCTGAGCAAAGTGAGTGACTCTAGGGACTGCTTCAGTGTGCTGTTGGAGAATTTTTCCTTCTTGGCCTGCAATCCAGCCGGTGTATATTGCTGAGGCACTTCCAGCTCTGCAGGCTCCCTGCTTCTGGCCAGGTGGTGCCAAGCATGGATCCAGCTGAGGTTAATCAACAGTCCTGCTTTTGACTGCACTGCTACTGCAGCAGGATGGAGAGAGGTGGTGTGGTGGAGGGCATTTAATCCATGGCTTGTGATCCTCAGAAGAAGGTTCATATTAACCTGGCTCTAAGGGGTATGTGGGGCTAAAATGCCTGGGTTAATGCTGCAGTGGATGTATGGATACCTTTGAGTGTTATGTATAAATTGTTACATTTGCCCTGGATTGCAGAAGGGAACAGCAGGACTGTAGGCAAGGTACTGCTGTCTGAATGAACAAGCTTCATCGTTCTATGAGTTTAACTTCTTGGTCTTTTGAGAACAACACAGTGGAGACTGGCCAATGTGGCTGCTCTCACCCAGCTAGGTTATTTCATGTACAAATAATTCAAGTCAACTTGTCACTGAGGACTAGGCTCAGACCCCTGGACATGTTTGCTTTCCTGACCGTTGTACAGTGAACGTTGTTTTTGGAATGTGGCCTTAGCTGTGGCCTTGGGAAATATGAAAAGCTCAAAATGAGACAGGAAGAAAAATTAAAAAATCCACAGCAAATTAAACCATTTTTCTCTAGTATTTTCCACCAAGGGACTGGCATTTCATAATGAAGGGGAAAGTCAGATACCTTCAGATATGCCCTTATTAAATTAAAGATGTAATGTAATTGCCTGTTCATAGTATGGCTATCAAACTAAATGCGGTACAAAAGATTTTAATACCTTTTTTAAACAAACGGAAGGTCTCATTATTCTCTAGTGTGGTTGCAGTTTCCACTGCCTATCAAATGCAATCTTCTAATTCTTAAACTATTTCATTAGGTTTCTCCCCTATAGAATACCTCTAATGTAAAGTGAAGTGTCCCGCCAGGAATTAGCAATTAGTCTCCAAATATCAAGAAGACAATCAATCATGAGAATGAAAGAAGAGAAAGAGTGCATGCAAATTCTGCCCTCTTCGTTGCAATGCACCATATCCTTGGGAGCAAGTTAGTCACCATGCCATGAAGTGGTGCCATAACCCAGGAAGCTGAATGGATTAATATAGGTGGGAAGTAAACTCATGCCCAGATGGCAAAGTGTAGGATCTGATGGGGTGGAAATTGTAGTTTGAGTTATAAGCAGGGTTCCTTTTGGGAGGTGCTGGAAAAATTAGATGCAACTTGGGGGAAAAAATTATCATCAGCAAGGGAGAAGAATTTCTTTGCTGGAGAAAAAAAACTTATAGTCACTCTCATCAGGACTGCAGTCTCAGGCAGCAGCCAGTTGCAGTGCTTCGGAGAAAAGAATAATGCTCTCATGTACCTAATGCTGTAATATTATCCCATGGGTGATTTCTTCCTCACTCAGCTGCTCATCTGCTTATGATTTGATCACCTATCAGTGAGTTCAGCTTTACTGGTGCATCAGTTTCCACATGTTATGTGTCTGCATTTAAAAAGTGCATCTAGAAAACAAATTCACAAGGGGCCTGATCTTGAGTGTGGGCAACATAAAGTTACTGACCAGCCTGATTTCACAGGCACTAAAAACACCTGCGTGAGAAAAATGTGTCAGATTTTCCTCTAGTATTTTGTTGGCACTGTAGCCACAGGAAGAGGAAAAAGAAACATTTTACAGAGTCATTGGAGCCCATGACAGTGGCAGTAGCACTTCTCTGAAAAACAAGGAAATCCACAGAAATGCTCCTGGTTTTGCTGTCTGCTGTTTCAAGCATCCTTGGATGGAGCCAAGCTGCATCTGCTTTTAGGAGCCAGTTTCCAGTAGCAGCATGCCAGAACTTGCTGTAATCCAGAGCACTGGGATGGAAGCAGAATAGTTTTTATCAGCAAAACATCTGAGAAACACAAGAGCTGGAGAACACTGAAATGTGCAGTTTCTGAAAATCTAATGTATTTCTGCTTAGACCCACAGAGATGGACTGACTATTCATTTCTGCTCCGTGATGGCAGAACTGCAGACAGAGAGAATGGGAGAGCACTGGTTCTGATCTCACCATCTCTGAGTTACACAGCAAGGCCAGGCCTATCAAGCACTAATTTTCCAACTACTGTAATCTGTTGGGACAGAAACCTGTATCTCTTTCAAGTCAGGCAGACGGGAGGGTAAAATGGCATCTTATAGACTGATTCAGAGAGAGTGACAACACGCCACTAATTCAACATCTCTTTGAAAGACTGGTGACAAAGTGTTGCTGTGTCTCATTTGGAATGATCTGGCTTCAAAACCTTGACTAAATCACATAGAGCAGAGATTTGGGACTCCCACATCCCAGGCCAGGGCTCTAGCACCCTGGCAATCCAGGGTGTTACTACAGTGCTAAGAACACTGAGACCTTTAGGTGTTTCTCCAGTAGGAAGTCTTGTTTTTACCAGGGTTGCGGGAAGGGCTGAGCTGGCTGAATGGGAATAAAGCCACAATGAATGTTTGACACAGGTTTGTTAGGATCTGCTAATTTGATGCACTCTCAGTCTCAGCTGTAGGGGAAGAAAGACCTGTCCTTGGCTAAATGGTATTTGACTGATAGTCAGGCTGAAGCTGAAAGAACCACTGTAAAAGCTATAAAGCAAACTCTCAGCTGCTGCAGTGGCTGGGCCAGCTGAGGTCTTCCGTTATCCAGAGGAGGGAGTGGCTCTAGGGGAACATTGAAAAAATGGCTCTTAGGCAGAGACAGGCAGACATTTCCCAGGAGAATGCCAGATTATTTCTGTCCTGAGCAAGCAGGAAACTTTTTGCCTGTCTAGAAAAAAGACAGTTCCTAGTTATGGTAGTAGAAAGGTAGACAAGAGAGTCCCAGAAGGCTATTGACTAGTGCTGTGGGTGAGGATAGAGATATGGAGTGTTTGTCTACAACAGTGATTCTCAACCAGGGTGATGAAGCACCACAGAGTGCCACCAGATCCTTTCAAGGGTGTTGTGAGGTGTGAGGAGATAAACACAGGCTTAGGCTTGTCCCTTCCTGAACAACCCCCCACCCCACTGGCCAGATCCTCTGTCAAGAGGTATATGCTGTAATATATAAATTAGTTTCTGAAATGGTGTGCCACTCCATTCACAAAGTTATGCCTGAGTCCAGTGAGGTGTGCTTTGAGTCCAAAAAGATTGAGGACTGTCCCAGGGGCTCTTGCAAGGGCCTGTTGTCCTGCTTGCACATCTCCAAGCTAGGAATGCAGTGGCAAAGCCACTCTGGGGCATTCTCTTATGGCCCCACTCAAGACCTGAATCTCTAACATGTTGGAGGCTGTGGTGGTGGATGCAGAACAGGTTCACTGTACATTTCTGAGTTGCTCCAGTTCCTTCTTTTTTGTGGCTTTGTGACAAGGTACTTAGCAGAATTCACAGATTCCCTGGAATTTGACAGGGCTATGTCATGAATGCTTCTGCTATGGCCATAAATTTGCAACCTTTCGGCTGTCAACTGTGCACTTTAGCACCCATACAACCCCAGCCCCTTTTAACCCTATAAGCAGAAGCAGATGCGTGTGGTGTACTTGGGAGCTCCCCCCGCCTCCCCTCCCTGACAGTCAGGAACTTGGCATGCATGTGATCTTACTGAACCTTGTTTGGTTTTAATTGTAAAGTTAAAAAGTTTGGTTTTCAACAGTAAAGACTCCATGCAAAGGACACTTCTGTACTTGAGCTCCTAGATGTAGTGCTTATGAGGCTTCTTACATCTTGCCCATATTAAACATGCTCATATAGTCAGCTGCAGACTCGGCTCAGCTTCACTGTAAATAGAGGCTGGCACTCGTCAGCTTGGCAGCTTGCACATGGTGATGTGGTGAAGCATGCTTGGGATGGTATACCACTTGCTTGCAAACAGAGCATGCACTGGCCTCATGCTGGGTGCCACAAGGTCTGCTTTGTTGCTGCTGTTTTCCTCATGCTAATGGTGTAACAGAACCTTAGTGTTCATGGATCAAGAGGCTTTGGAGACTCGCATGTTCTGTTAATCAAAGGGATACGGGCAGAGACAGAACAAGCCTCTCACACACTGGAGGGGTCAGTGAGATTCAGTTGTGAGTGCCTGTAGGGCTGAGGGAGGTTGTCTTAGTGCATGCTCAGCTTCTCAGCCCACTAGCGTTCAACCTCTGGCCCATGGGCCAGATTTGGCTTGTGAGGCCATGTCATCCTGCTCTTAGGTCTCCCCCCAAGTCCAGAAATTTAGTAGGGGAGCAATGGCAGCATTAATTGGCTGTTCCACTGCACTGCTGCCAAGTTTCTGGAAACGTGGGGAGCCCTGCAGGCTGCATAATGTTTGCCAGCATGCAGGGACAGAACAGTATGCCAGGGAGCTTGTACATGTGACAGGGGTTTAGTGCTCAGGGTTTTATTTTATGCCCCCTAAATTGAAATGGTGTGTTTTTAATTGAAACCCTTTTCTCTTTTATTTTGTTGGAGCCAGAGTCTGCCCACAGCCAGGGGGTTAGCTGCCAGCGGGCTGAGCGGAGCCTGAGCTGTGGGATGCCCCAGTCCTTTCCTCCATGGTGGTGGTGCTCCCTGGGGCCACCCAGGTGGGCTGCTAGTGGGCTGGGTGCTGTCCCAGCTTGAAGGTAGCACCCGGCATGATCCAACTGTTCCCCAAGCCTACATGAGGAGCAGCACCCAACAGGCTTCCAGCGGGCAAGCTCAGAGAACAGTTGGATTAGGCTGGATGCTGCCTCTGAGCTGGGCAGCACCTGGCCCACAGAAGCCCACCTGGGTGGCCCCAGGGGGCACCGCTGCCATGGAGGGAAGGACTGGGGACTCCCACAGTTCAGGGGCCGCTCAGTCCACTGGCAGCTTGCTCTTGGCAACGGGAGAGGTGGGCAGGCTCTGCTGAAAAAAAAAGGATCAGGCCCCTTGCCACTTCGGCAGATGCCTGCTGAAGACAGAAGCAACAAGGGGCTTGATTCTTTTTTCCTGTGGCGAGCTGACAGCTGAATCATTGCAATTTATGTTGCAAACTAAACTACATCCAGGTGTAGTTTAGTTTGCAACGATACAAACTCATCTAAAACCCCCCAAGCTGGTGCACGTGTAATGTGTGGTACCATTAAGGCGCCACAAATGACATTTTCATCACGTGTACACCATGACAAATGTCACTTGTACAGATGCCTCCAGATAGCACCCACGTACCAACCCTGCACGCAGACTCTGGCCCACAGACTGGCTCTGTGTAGGCTGGCAGGTTAAGTAGCATTGTCTCAGCCCATTGTGGAAAAAGCTTTTTTTTTTTCCCTAAGGAAAAGAACTGGACTGAGCCTTAAGTGAATTGAAAGTCTGAAGAGTTATCAGAGGGAAATTAGATCGTTAATTTAGGGCTGATTAAGAGCTAAAGAGATTTAACAATGGCACAGGCACCAAAGGGAGTTTGTAAAATGTGTGCTTAGCCAGCAAGGGCCTTGAATTCGTGCTGCTACAGTGGACCCTGCACAAGGAACTGATTAGGAAAGACAGCATTTGTGAAGCCTGCCCCCACACCGCAGAGATTTGATTAAAGCAGGCAGCTACAAAAAGGTCAGGTAATGGGAATCAGCTAGCTTGATGCAGGAAGAAGAGGGCAGAGGCAAGTGGGGGGAAACTGCCTTACTTTCTGGAATCCTATTCTGATTTGAGTTAAACCTCAGAGTGGACGGCGTGTCCTCAGCTCCACGTCCAAGCACCCTTTGAAGTGCAGTGAAATTTGCACCTGGAGTTTCTGTTCTGGATCCAGGTCTGAGCTCTTTCCAAACTCTGGGGAATATGAGCAGGGCATGTATTAGGAGCCTTAACAGGCAGCCCAGCCCAGACTAATTGCCTAGCTACCCAAACCTACCA
Source organism: Alligator sinensis (assembly GCF_000455745.1). Classification (NCBI taxonomy): domain Eukaryota; kingdom Metazoa; phylum Chordata; order Crocodylia; family Alligatoridae; genus Alligator; species Alligator sinensis. The sequence goes on from NW_005841844.1 coordinate 3,103,333, forward strand.
GAGAATGCAACTGGCCACCCTCCCCAGGTAATGCACCAGCTGACCATGTTACAGCTTCCTGATTGGCTGCTGGAGAGAGCAGGCTCCCCATTTATGTCTGCTTGCTAGCAACAGGTTGCTAGTTACCTGACAGTTTGCTGGAAGTTTCCTTGGGGGTCGTGTTTTTGCCTTGCTGATTCCTGACCCGAGTTGGTTCTGCTTCTGAACTCTGGGTTTTTGGAAATTTCCCTTGAATTTGATTTCTGACTCAGCCTGTAACTTGGACTCTGCCTCTGGATTTCCCCCTTGAATTATAGGTCCTGCCTTTCCCTAGTGGTCTAACTACTAGGTCAGACTGCCTATGCCGTGATCCTTACAGCATGACTTCTCCACGTGGTGGTCATAGCCCCCTGGGCCCATGAACAGGTGCCAAAAGTTCACTCTTTATTAAGAAGCCATAGAAAAAAAAATCATACCATTGAACATGGGATTGGCTTATAGTTTTACCATGTATGAAATCAGATGTAGCAGGTTTGACTGAATCCTATTTGGGAGTTAAAAGACTTGGCTGACAGAATGAAACCGCTCACCTAACCCACTGAGGGACAGGTGCCAGGACAATGTACCTCTCGCCACAAGCTGCACTTGCATCCTCTGCTGTTCTTTGCCCTGGCAGCTGCTGCCCCCCACTAGGTAGGACTTCTGTGTTGCTAGAGGGGAAGCTGTTTCTTCCCCATGATGGCGGTGACTGCTTCCTACTTCAACGCACAAGGTTTAGCTCTCCTACCAGAAGCAAGGAGGAAGAGGAGGGATACTCATTTCTCAGTGATTTCACATCCCTGTTGTCACAAACCAAATTAAGTAGTGCCCATGTCACAAACAAATAAAACCATTCAAAACAGTTTTAGTCTGCACTAGGTTAACTAAGAGTTAACTAACAAGAAGATAGTAACAGTTTTTTTGCTGCGCATGTCAAAAATAAATTTATAACTGTGACACCAACATGAAATAGAACTTAGTCTTCTGTGCTGTACATAAATCATTATAATTGGTCAAAGAAAACAAGGAGTAACCCTATGATAACACCCTAGCGAAGACCACTATACAATTGGCGATTCTAATTAAATTTATGATGTGGCGAAAAACAATTGGCTATCATACAAACAAAACCCTGCTGCATTTCCGCCAAAGTCGAAGACAACTCTGTACCTGGGAGTAAATCTGACAATTTGATCAGTTGTCAGCATCTTCCCGCCGCGACCTCCCTGGCGTACCCTTGACCCGCATGCCCGATAAGACCGCCGGCCCGTATATATGTCTGCAGACCGACCGACCGAACTCTAAGCTGTAACTAACTAAGTATATCTGACCTCCGTCTTTCACCACCTTGACGGCGTGAGTAAATAATCTTGCTTTGCAACCGATAAGCGTCCGCCTAATTAATTCCACTCCATGCGTCACAAGTACCCGCCTGACGGACCCTTAACTGCCCGGGTGGGAGTCAGGGAGAGCTGCTGGCCAGCTGCCCTGGGTCCCAACACCTGTGATAGCAGGTAGGTATGCCATATTGGCCTGGAAAGGGTGAAAGAGCTTTGGTGGGCTCAGTCGTTCCCACCCTGCTAGACCTGTGATTGGTGTGGTTGGAAGGAGGTCTTGAAAGAACCCAGTGCCCAGTAGAGTTGGGAGGAAAATCAGATCATCAGTTTTTGCCCTGTGAGGAAATAGTCTGGTGGGCCTAGGTCTGGTGTTGTTTAAGAGCCTGGTGCCTGCTAGAGGTTCCCTGAGGCAAGAGAAGCTTGCTGCTAGAGTACCGTGGGGATTTGCTATTGGGTCTTGCTGGTGAAATGTGTTGTGGGGGTGATGGTGACAGCAAGCCCCTGTCTTGTGCACTTGGTTGGGGACTTGGCAGTGGTTGTCTGTGGACCTGGTAGTGATCCTGTTACACCAATTTATGTCCTCTTCCTGCTAGTCTGTTAGGTAGCTGGCTCTGAGGAGTGGGCACTGAGACCCGCTCGTGTCTATTTTGTTGTTCTCTTTCAGCCTGGGGGAGACTGGCAGCACAGCCAGCAGCTATGATGGGGCTGGGAGCTATGGTAAAGGTAAGTGTGCTTCCCTCTGATGTTATTTTGCAAACTGGTTCTGGGTAGAACCGCTTCAGGGCCTCTTGGGGCAACCCCACCATTTGCCTGCTGTGATCCTTGAGGCTGTTGAAGGAAGGAGTGACTGTTGCTATGGTCATATAGTTGGGTTATTGCATATTTAGTGGGAGATGGAGGTCAGGCTGTACTTGGCTTGCTGTTCTGATTCATAAGAAAAGAAAGAAAGAAACATGCTTGACTTAGTGCAGTAAATATTCTGCTGTCTCTTAATTACAGTGGGCTAGGAGGGCAAGGCTGCCTGTGCAGTGAGTTGAAGAGTGGAGAGGAATGAGGGAAGGCAGCATTTCATAAGGAGTCTCCATCCCATGTTGAGGAGATGTGCCGGCAAACACTCTTAGGCGAGTGCTGCTGAGAGACTTTCCCTTCTTCCTGGGCATACATGAAAGGGCACTCCCCATAGAAGTCATAATCTGGTCATTCCCAATGTGGAGACTGATTTGGCTCAGTGCTGCTTATTGCTGTCTGCTCTCCCTGCTATTGCAGGTCATAGGTGTCACCAGGAATGCTGGTGCTCTGGGCAGGGATACGGGGAGGCAAGGAGCCGTGGTGCTATGTGTTGGAGAGGTGGGGCGCGCTGGAAACGATCACAACATGGGTTACTGCTGCTGCTGCTGCCATGATGCAGGCTCCACGGGGGTTGCCCCCGGGCTGGTGCCCCACTCACTCATTCTTAGTTATGCTACTGCTGCAGAAAATGAAGACGAGACAAAGGAGATAAAGTCATGCTATAATGTATGCCAGAGCTGCCGCTGGCCTCAGGGCCTGCACCTTTTCAGGGCTCTGAAGCTTTGCAGCATCTCAAGCTGTCATGGCTGAGAGAGACAGCCACATTTCTGGAGAACCTGGGTCCATGGTGACAACAGCACAGAACAGGTATAACTTGGAGCACAACAGGGAAATACAGAGGAACCAAGCAGCACTAGTGAAGTCCTGTAGAAAGCAGGGTTGGCAAAGCAGGTGAGAAATCAGTGCCTCCTTGTCCAAGGCAAGCCAATTTATCCACCAGGGTGTGTGGTCAAATCAGCACCTGAGGTAGTTAAAAAAAAAAGGGGGGGGGGGGGGGGCGGCGCGGGGGCTACTTAACAGGTCCTTCACCGTTCTAAAACAATGTCTTTCAGTCTTCTCAAAGCACACCTCCAGCTCCATCTTATACACCAACATTTACTAATATTTGGATCCAAACATACCTCAATTTAGAACAAAACTATTGCTTGATTGTAGAACAACCCCTCTGTCTTGGTCTGAACCCACCTTCTGCTTTGCTGAATGAACTTTACTCTTCAGGTGGAGGTCACTTCAGGATTTGGGGGAGAAACAGGGGTGCCCAATTCCCCCAGGATCAGCCCTGCTAGAGGTATTTCTGGTCTGAGAGCTGATCACAATGTGCATCAATTGAGAATGCCAGCAATGCTTTTCAGGCACAGGGATTATAGATACTTTTGGCTTCTGACCTGATCTTCCTGTTCAACTTTTGTCTTTCAAGGCCTCTAGGAAGTGGCGGCTCCTCCTCCTCCTTGCCCAACATCTGAGTGAGACCCGATCTGATCCCCACCAAGCTGTAGGGTAAGGTTCTGACCCAAATCTGGATCTAGTGCCTTGATGGGGGCACTTGGCTGATTCTGGTTCCATTTGCCTTCTCAAAAATTGAACAGTTTTAAGACAGATGTTCATGAATAAATCAGCTCTTGTACCCCTTGCATTATGGGAGTTCCTCTTTCCATTCCATTATTGCCTATACTGCTTTTTCTCAATGTCCTGTGTAGGCTAAATCAGTACATAAACCACTTCCTGGAACTGGAAAAGAGTGGTTATAGTGAGATAATAATGTTGAGTCTAGGTACATTCCAGTGCCAAAAACCTGTAATGCTGCTTCATAAATAGTCTAAGAAACTCATTTTTGTTGTGATTTCTTGTTATATACAGGCTAGACTGCTACTCCATATATTTGTGTTCTACATAAAACACAACTAAACTGGCTATAATAATTTTATAGACTTCAGTCTTCTGATAGCATTCGGCAGAAAGAAGGAATGTGGCTAGTTTTGAAAGTATGGCATCTTTGAGAAACTGATGATCAGGCTGATAGGAAACATCTCATGCGAGGTGCGTATAATGAGACTAGACAGGAAGCTGATGGAATGTTAGACAACTGCAGGAGAGAGACGCACAGACGCATGCTGTTGCCAGATTTGTTTAATGTAATACTGGAAGTAGTAATGACTTTGACTGACTGAGGTGGAACAGGGAGTCCAAGCTAATGGATAACCTTAGATTTGCAGGTAAGGTTCACCTCCAAGCCTGGATCAAGGAGAATCTACAGAGGCTAACTCAGGAAGTGTAAGGGAAAAGAGAACATTACAGCTGAAGATCAGCACAGTAAGGACAAATATAAGTGGAAGAAGTAAAGATCTAAACTGGGGAGGGGGAATTAGCATACCTTGGAGGACTAGTACAGGAATTGTGAAGAAAATAAAGAGTTGTATTAGCCACTGCTGCATTGGGAAAACCCTACAAAATCTGGAAAGATAAAGGTTTTTGAGTAAGAACAAGAATCAAGGTATAAGGAGGGGGGTGGGGCAGGGCAATGATATATACTGACTGCAGGAGGTGGGGAACCCAGCTGATAAGGCAACAACTAGGCCAAAACAATACCGTTTTTGAAAAGTCAGATGTCTGTGCTAGCTTGGACATGTGTCAAGAGCAGACATGTAAGAATACCATACATGGGAATCTATACCAGATGGCAAGGACCAGCAAAACAGAGAAGATTGAGAATATGTTGGGTCAACACAATGAAAAATGACAGAACAAAAAGATGAATGAAGTTATGAAGTTGGTACATGATAGAAAACAAAGAAAAGATTTCACATGGTCTCCACTGCTGAGTTCACAGAGGGGCAGCCAAAATCTCCAGCGTCTCAAACAGCAAGCGCCAACATGCAATATGAAACTATGCCTAGCGAGGATCAAAGTTTCCTTCCTATCAGTGAGGCAAATTCTGGAACCCTTGTAAAGACAAACCTTCCTCTGAAGTAAAAAAAAGAAGTTTGCATGTGTAAAATCTGATTCTCTGTTCTGTTACTCTCTGGAGCTATGAGCAAATGCTTTTGGGATACAACTGGTATCTGAACTCTTGCAGACCTGGCTAGAGGGTATCTGGCACTGTTACTGACATCCCATACTTTTGAAGGGCTGGCATTTGAAGTAATATTAACATTCCATAAGTGGCATGCATGAAATACTCCCTCACTGAGTTCTTCTCCAGCTGGGAGGTTGCTGTGCATCTAATCCAGTACTGAGACTAAAATTGGCAAATTTGGCTCAAACACAAATAACCAGTAAGATGACTTTCTGCCACTCTGATTTACCTGATAAGGTGAAACCTTTTAAACAGTATTTTTGCTCTTCAGACTTGGACGACAGGTGACACTTCATTGTGCTTCTAAGAGGCAAGAGCAAGTGACCACTTACAGAAGTAGAAAAATGATGTTTTGTATGGGCCTGGCCTAGCAACAAGGTTCCTTGTGGCTATCTTGTGTAAACAAAAAAAACCCCAAAGTGTTTTCTATGTCTTGCTTTCTATCCCAATCCAATTACTCCACAGGGTTCCTATGTGTAGCTTTTGAAACCTGCAGCTACCTCTGTAGTAGGATATGAAAGCTGCTTAATTGGGTGCACTTTGCCCAGGACACAAGGCCCAGCACTCTGTATTAACTGCTGTGCCTCACTAATGACAGGCTCAGAGCTGCAGTTGCAGGTGCTCTAAGCATCTGTAATGTTGTGGTATTGGCTCAAGAGTGCCACCAAGTCATTTCTCGCAGCATCTAAGCCCAACACCAGGTGCTACTTGGGTCAGTGCTTGCATAATACCAGATAAAATAATAATAAAAGACATCACATCTACCCAAAGAAAATTGTCTGCATAATACCATGGTTTTTGTTGGTTATGGAATTGCATGCATTGCTCCCAGCAGCACACTGACCCGTGTTTCTGCTCTCCCATCTGCTGAAGCGCAAATGCCACCACTTGCTGAATATCAGCTCATTGCCTGCTGAA
>NW_005841844.1:3109719-3116947 GCF_000455745.1 Alligator sinensis
CTTTAACCGAGTTCTTGCCTTCCCTGTTCTTGCATTCCCCATCGCTTGAAGTCCTCCAACCAAGGCTGGGTCTCTCTAAAAGAGATGCTGCATTACAGGTAACTAGGCAAGTGGTATGGATTTTTGGGAGGTAATACCTTTTATTGGACCAACTGCATGGTTGGGATCCCACCAATATTCTTGCCTCTCGTGCAATTCCTGGATCATCATGGATCAACATCATTCTAATAATGGCTAAGTAACCAGGCCTGATGCAGGGCTCAAAGGGTGAAATTCTCTGGTCTGTTTTGTGCTAGGAGGTCAGAGCAGATGATGAAATTCCAGGTGTGGGGGTTTATTCTTATCCTGCACTGTATGATGTACATAAAGTCCCCATTTCTTGGCTTTTCTCATGTAATAAGATTATGTTTACTCATGGTTGTAGAGGAAAATTTGATCCAAGTACATAAAGGGTTTTTTTTAGTGGTTTAGAATTTGGGGGGGGGGGGGGGGGGGGTGTGGGGGCGGCTTTCCAACTTGTGAGGGCCTAACTTCACTCTGGACTACTTGAGTTTAGTAGCATGGCCAATCCTTGCCTTACAGCCTATGAAATAACCTGGTTGTCTGCCTGAGTCCTGCTGCCCTGTACAGAAGAACCTAAATCAGAAGAAAGAGGGGCCTATAAACAGCCCCTTGGTTTAATCTCTCCAAACAAGGGATCTTGTGACTGCAGCTAAATTGCAACCTAGGATATGAACTTTTTATGGGTATTATGAAATAAGTCACAAAGAACAGATAAACTGGAATATAAATACCATTTGTGTTCAATTTTGATCTTAATTCTATTAGCTTCTCTCCTAGTAGTGACAGTCTGCTCTGTCTCCCAAAGTCCTATTTCATCATACCCAAGGAAGGGGAAGGACTTAAACTGTATGCATTTCCTACCAGGTTTGTTCTTCCAGATAGCTGAAGTTTTCCTTTACTAGGATAATCTGCAGCACTCTGGGTATTCCCTTGATTGACAGGTAAGATGAAGCCATTCACTTCCCACTGCAGAATCTATGCAGATTAGTAATTAACACATTCTTTACTTGGGCAAAACCCCCACTGAGGCCCTGGTGTTGGCTTTGTATGTAATATTGGATCTTAAGCTTCTATCTATAAAAATAAAATGTATTGATATTAGTGTGCTCTTCCAGCTAAACAGCAATAATGTTTCATTTGCTCTGGCACCTTCATTTGAAGATCTTGGCATTAGCGAGCATTAGTTAAGTCTCCATAGCCTGTAATATTCTATTATTAAACTAGTGCTTAGATTGTGGTACGCATTGCATGAGCACATGGTGAGAATCTCTCTCCTCCAGTGAACCAAGGTTCAGATCATTAAAAGCATTTGGATGTCTAATGCCTATTGAATCCAGCAGGCATTAAATGTCTAATGCAGGGGTCTGCAGTGTTTTTGGGCAGAGTGCCAAAAACACCCTCAACCTCAGCTTGTAAGATGTTGACATGTCAGGGGTGGACGGTGGGGGAGCCACGAGGGGCCCAATCCTTGTTGTGGCAGTGCGGCCCCAGCCCCTTTTCTGCCATCCACCCCAAGGTGCATGTGCCAAGCAAAACGCCTTTTAGTGATACGTGCTGGCACCCATGCCAGCGGTTGCCTCCCCCTGCTCTAATGTATTTTGAGCATCTGGGGCTTTCCCAGGGGAGTAGGGGAGAGATGGGGGAAATGGGGCTTAAAAATGCTCCAGCATTTGTATTTGCATTTGCCAACTAGGCAATGAGGTCAAGAAAAATGACTTGACCACGAATACTGAGAGAATCTGGAAGAAAGGGAGTTTGAGTCTCACTGCCTTGAGGGTTAGAGCACTAGTCTCATTACAGGGCTGGCCTCTGCTTCTTTCAGGGGAGAGAGGTAGTTGAGGAATGAAAGCACTGAGAGATTCAGTATCAGAGCCGGCCTTAGGTGTGGGCAACATAGGCGATGTGGTCAGGGAGGACAACACACATATACACACACACACACACACACGCATGCATGCACACACACACGCATGCATGCACATGCGCACACACACACACGAGCAGCCTGTGCTCACAGCAGCACTCTCCCTCTGCCACGCCATAGCCAATCCCCACCCCAGGCAGGAGAAATGGTGCACACCCAGCCTGCCACCCACCTTTAGTCGCTGCTCAGGAGAAGCTAGGCTGGGCACATGCAGGCAGGATGGCGCCTGCTCCAGTCTACTGGAGCCTTGCTACTGAACAGCAGCAGTGGTGCCCGCCTGCCTGGTGCACCATGCTGCTCTGCCTTTTTGCCGGATTGCGCCGCATGCCCCTGCCCATCTGCCTCTGCCTGCAACAGTCCCACTGACTTGGGGGGGCACCAAAATACACGTTTGCCCATAGTGCCATTTTTCCTAAGGCCGGCTCTGTTCACTGTGTTCTTGCTAAGTTATCAGTAGAGCTGGAATGAGGCCCCAAGAGTTTCAACTTCAGTCTGAGTGTAGTTGTTAGAGCATTGCCCCCTTTAAAGGTTGGCTTTTGTGACTTGCTGCATGCCACTGAGTTCTGTGGAAGTTGGCATACAGAACTGTGCCGCTATAGAACTTCTGTGCCAGAGGATCTTGAAAAACATCTAAGCTACCCTGTGTATAGGCCTTGGCTACCCTCCCACTGCCTTGGATACATGGCAGCTTTTTGATGGGGTACCCAAGCATCTTGCAGCACTTCAGAACAGAAAAGAAGAATGCTGTCCCCAGGTACAAACCAACAACTTTCTTTTTATGTGTCTGGGGGGTGCTTTTTGAGGATGCTAATTTTGGCATCCCTATTCCTTCATGAAAGCTCCATAAGACATTTAATGACCAAAAATAATCAGTGGTGACCCTCTGTTCCCTCTAATTTAGAAAAAAAAGCAGTGGTTTAATAGCATTCTGTGAGTCAGCCCCAGGTGCCTGAAGCGCCACTTCTACTTGGTCTCATTCCTTTGCTCTGGGGATGAGATGTTGTTTGTTCTGCTAATGAAGCCGTAAGGACAAAAACAGTATGGTACAACAGAGCATCCCTCTGTTGTATCTCGGTCAGGGGTCTGGTTTTTCCACAGCTTCTCTGAAGCTGCTGTTTAGGAATATATTCCAGTTAGCGTATCAAGTGAAATAAGCCGGTGCTTATTTTGAATCTTTTTTGGTCATTTCACAAAACTTGAAATGGTGCCAAAATTAAAATTGTAAGACGATTACTTCCCTTTCACAATACAGTATTTCTTGCATAAAATCTGTTAGCAATAGAATTTCTTTAGCACTAAAAGGCTTTCTGAAATTAAAACAGATAAGCTATTGATTCCCCAATGCTTACTAGCTCTGTCATAGCAAACCATGTGGCATCTCTTCTGCTCATTGTACTGTCCTGGTCAGTCTTTGCTTGGGCAGAATTGCCTGGAAGATCTGTTTTTAAAAACATGTTTGTATGGCTGTAATGGGTACAGGGGTCTGAACTGTCAGCTCTGCAAAATGCCTGTGGTTAAAGCACATTCAGTGAGTGAATTAGTAGCTTTTGTGGTGTGGATACCTCTTAGTTGAGAGCAAAAGACATCCTAACTCAGGGCTGTCAAACTCATTTAGCCCTGCAGGCTGAATGAGGGATCTGGAGCTGGTGTGCAGGCTGGATCAGGCCCACAGACTAACCCTATGTGCTAGATCCAGCATGCAGGGCTGGTCTGGTGTGAGCACTGCATGCAGCCTGTGCCCTGGACTAGCCCATGTGCTGCTTGCAGCACATGTACTGGTTCCAGCCCTGTGCACTGCATGGAGCATGTGCCCATGCTGGCTCTGATTAAAATGGCAGAAAGTCATTTCTAGGAAAAGGAGCCCTCAGGTTGGGGCCAGGAAGCCACCATAGCGGTGTAGTGACCTCAGAGGGCCTGTACAGGGTCCCCCAGCACAGAGCATCATCTGTTCAAGTGTAGAAGTTCCAGTGCAGGTATGTGCAGAAAATGATTCCTTAGGCAATTGTCTGTATGTTAATTCAGTAAATGGCAGGGGATGGGCCTGCTCTAGGGATACAGCAGGGCTGTGTAGTTTAAGAGACTTACTGTAGGATTCCTGCTGCATTTGTTGCAGAAGACACGTGTTGCTGTGGAAGCAGAGCACTACAGGGAAGAGAGGATGGTTGTATAGTGAAAGCTGAATGCTGGCATATGAAACTGATTTCTATCCCTACCTCTGCTGAACAAGTCATTTAAACTTTCCCAGGTGGTGGCTGACTGAATCCTTATTTTTATGAGTATCTGACTTGAGACCCTGGGATCTGATTTGCAGAAGTGTTGAGCTCTTGCAGTTGCAACTGTTGTCTGTGGTAACTCTGCTTTGAGCAGGCTATGTAGCTCTGAAGAACATGGGACATCTCAAATGAGGCTTGTGGATACTCTTGACAATTTCTCTGTGCCTTTGTTCCTGATCTAAAAAAGAAGGTAATGTCCACTCATCTCAGAAGGGTGTGAGGAAAATAAATATGTAGAGTGGGGGAAGGAATTAGATAGTCTAGTGATGAGCACCATCTAGACCTCTGAGAAAATATGTGTGCCTTAGAGCAGGGTTTGAACACTATGCGGGGCTTGAGGCCCAGGGCCACCAACTGAACGAGGAAGGAAGAGAAAACAAAATGTTACATAGAAGGTCCTGAACTGAGTGCTGTCAATTAAGTGCACTGCATGAAACAGTTGTGTAGAAAACGTGTATACACAGAGGGACTGTGTCAAGGTTTCAAAGGTAGCCTTAAGCTGGCATTTCTTGACTCTCAGGTCTTTGTAACTTTTAATGATATCCATTTTATGCAGTTTTTTAGTGTGTAATGGAGGTATGACTCCATGTACTTCTGTACAGGTTGTTTCAGTACTTTTCCTTTCACACATACTTGGTAGGCATTACAGGTGTTTGTACACATGCTCTTAGAGTGGGGTGGGGACGGACGTGCTTTAATTAGAGCAGCTCTGAGAGCTTCAAAATTGTGGCGGGGGGACTTTATCTAAAGCTTGTTGAGCAAGCTTTAGATCAGTGGTCACCAACCAGTGGATCTCGATCTACTGGTAGATCTCAGAGCCTCTTGTGGTAGATCTTGGACCCTTTTGGAGTTGATCTGAGACTGGGGTGGGGGTTTGAGTGCCCACGTGCAAGCATGCACTTGCTCCAGCATAATCAGTTAAGTCTGTGGGGGAGGGAAGGGGCGGGGGCTAGATAGAGGCTCCCGCAGTGAGGGACAGTGCTGCAGAGGCAAAAGCAGGGGTAAGTAGAGTGGGGCTCAGGCTAGGTAGTACTTACCTGCTGGGGAGGCATGCCCCCAAATAATTTTTTCTCCCTTTGCCTCAATCTGCCCCCCCCCTTTCCTCCCCATAGACTTACCTGCTGGGCAGGAGGGTGGGGGGGAAGCGGGGCGGCAGTGGCACACGGTAGATCTTGGGTTGCTTTTAAATGCCAGAAGTGGTCTCCTACTTAAAAAGGTTGGAGACCAGTGCTTTAGATAAAGTACCCTTACTCCCATTTTGAAGCACGAGGACACTGATACACGAGATGCAGGAGACTGCTGAAGCACAGTAATAGCCACGCTTAATTGAGTCTGCTCTAATATGCTGGAATTTCAGTGCCTCGGAGCAGCCTCCCTGCTTGTTTATAGGCACCCTATAAGGGGGATATTTCCAAGCCTCTGATAGACTATTCTGCTGTCAGTCTGGAACATATTGGCATTCAAAGGTTAACATAAAGCCTTTGATTTTTAGAGCTACATCTTCATGGGAAGCTGCAGATCATATAGAATCAGCTCAGTCTCTTCAGACATCTTCATTGCCACTGAGCTGATATTCAAAGTAAATGTATGTTAAACTTTTTACGAGGTAGAAAAATGGTATGACTTGATATCACAGAACTTACATGAGCTAATGGCCCAGCTGAAGTCCTTCTAGTCAGTCTATTTAAGGAAATAAATACATAGTTTCTTTATAAAAAATGCTCTTTATATGTAATATTTACTCCGCTGTCCTGGTGCCATGACTCAGTTAAGGAGACAAGTTCTTTTGGCAAAAGCTTGGTGCTTAGTGGAGACCCTAAGGTCAGGGGAGTTTTGAAGTGGGCATATAATGGAAGTGCTGGCATCTGTGTTCAACCAGTGGGGACCGTTGCTCTTTGCTCCATGCTTAATTTACAGAGCAGCTGGCAATCTGTTTAGGGAAGCAGCACAAGACCTGAAAGACCCTGGTTGGATTAAAGTTTTAGCAGCTGTAGGGAAGGTGAGGAGCCTTGATTTTGTTTTAGAGATAGCTCAGTGAGAAAAGTGGACTTGATCTGACAGGATGTTGTGCTGCTTTGGCAGAATTGGTGAGTTCTCTGCACCTTGCAGGGTTAGGCCTTTTGTGTATTGCTGAATTCAGTAATGGTTACACTTGGAAAATGGGCACTGCTTAGGAGTGGGAGTAAACTAATGCCCCCTCTGTTGCTTCCTGCAGACCTAATCCAGGTTGCAAACAGACTAGATATTAGCGCAGTGCTAGAGTGGACTAAACTTGCACTTTGGTGTAAGTGCAATGATGGGGGGACAGTTCAGCTCCCCAAGGGCATCTACAGCAGAAGTGCTACTATAGCTTGGCCAATGGCACTTACCATTGTGTCATCTCAGCCCAATCTTATCAGGTCTACGTAAGAGTAGTGAAACCATGCTGGATGCCTTATCTACACTGACTTTTGCTGGCAGTAGGAATAGTGAGAAATTCTATGGAAAATTCTTTAATTGATCAGGTGGTCCATACATAGCTAATGTGGTTCCCATCTATAAGAAAGGGAGGAAGGAGGACCCGGGAAACTATAGGCCCATAAGCCTCACATCGGTCTTGGGGAAAATCCTTGAAAAAATCATTAAGGAGCACATCTGTGAGGGGCCAGCAGGGGAGATCATGCCCAGAGGAAATCAACATGGATTCATCAAAGGCAGGTCCTGCCAGACCAACCTGATTGCCTTTTATGACCAGGTAACTAAATCCCTGGATGATGGTGTGACGGGCTGGCTGGTAGTGACTTAGCTCAGGGGTTTTGAAAGGGCAAAAGATGATTGGAGGACTTGGGATTCCCTTTCCTCACCAATCTGGTAATGATTTGGCCCAGGGGTTTTGAAGGGGTAAAAGATGATTGGAGGACTTGGGATTCCCTTTCCTCACCAATCAGGCCCCAGAGACTCACCCCTCATGTCCCCTGATTGGCCCCTT
>NW_005841844.1:3116975-3117573 GCF_000455745.1 Alligator sinensis
TCAGCATGGCTGACTCAGGGGGAGACCAGCGAGGGACCATGAGGAAGGAGCTTCAAAGAGCTGAGCCAGTGGGGTGGAAGCAGTTGCCCCAGAAGAACCTGAAGGAGCAGGACCTGCAGGCAGCAGTTGGACCCTCAGCAGCGCGGCATGTGGTCGGCAGGAGAGGCTTCCTGCTGGGCTCCAGGATCCCCTACGAGAGGCTGTAGCCAGCAGGAGAGGTTTCCCCACTCCAGCAAGGATCTGAGCAGCAACCTGAGAGGTTCCCAGCTCGGCTTCCAACTCCTCCAATCAGAGACCAGGCAGCTCAATGTGAGGCCGGGGCTCCAGGAAGGTCAAGAGCTGATAGAGCATAGACCATTACCAGCACTGGTGGCTGTGTGGCAGTGTTTCTGCCTACCATGTGGGAGATCTGAGTTCAAGTCCCAGGTTTGGTGACTTGGGTTGAGTACACTAGTAAGGAAAAATTTGTGTTGCAGTGGAAAGAGGCCATTGTGTTTTCCTCCTTTCTCCCCTTCCATGCATCTAGGCCCTATATTTCTTTGTCCTTTGACATTTTGTATTTTGTGCCTTTTTATATTTCCCCAACCAGTATTGTTTG
>NW_005841844.1:3118337-3124704 GCF_000455745.1 Alligator sinensis
CACCTTGTCGTGCATCCAAAGATGCATCTCAAGCCGGTCCAGAGAGGTGATACTCCCCCTCTACGCGACATTGGTCTGGCCTCAACTGGAGTACTGCGTCCAGTTCTGGGTACCGCACTTTGAGAAGGATGTGGCCTGCCTTGAGAGGGTTCAGAGGAGGGCCACCCACTTGGTTGGAGGGCAAAAGGGCAGGCCCTATGAGGAGAGGCTGAGGGACCTGAACCTGTTCAGCCTCAGCAAGCGGAGGCTGAGGGGGGACTTGGTGGCTGCCTACAAACTTGTTAGGGGACATCAGCAGCAAATAGGAAGAGCCCTATTCTCCTCAGCACCACCTGGGGTGATGAGGAACAATGGCCAGAAGCTGCTGGAGAATAGGTTCAGGTTAGAGATTAGGAGGCACTATTTCACTGTCAGGGTAGCTAGGACCTGGAACCAACTTCCTAGGGAAGTGGTCCTCGCTCCTACCTTGGGCAAATTCAAAAAGAGGTTGGATGAACACGTTTCTGGAGTCATGTGATCCCAGCATGTGCTTCAACCAGTGGCGGGGGTCGGACTAGATGATGTATTCAGGTCCCTTCTGACCCCTAACTACTATGAAACTATGAAACCAGGCATTCTTTCAGCTTGGAATGACAGGAGTACTGGAGACAAAATGAATGAAGTAAAAGACCCCAAATACATTAAAGTCAGTTCATTGCCTTTTTGTTTCTGCCAACCCTTCCTCTCCTTTCCCATTTAAATACAGCATGAAGTATATCTTTAACATACTGGTACAGTTTATCCTCCCTCATCTCAGGCAAGTATCTTTTCATCATCCCAACCATATGGTCTCATCTCCCGACTGTAATTCGTGATTTATCTCCCTTCTTCTGTTGCATTCTCCAGTTCCTCCAAGAACTCATGGAGATTCTTCCGTTGGGGTTTTTAATAAACAACTGATTCTGTGCACTTGTGGGGAGAGAATTTTTCAGCCATGCATCTCCCAGCACTTGGCAAACATGAGCTCATTGAGCCAGGGGATACTGCTGTAAAGCAGGCAGTACTGCATATGTTCAGTCAAGGGGGGGGGGAGACTAAGGTTTGGACTGGTGAGCATCTTGGATGACCTGCTTGAAGTCATCAGCCTAATCCAAAGTTCCTTGAAATCAATTGTAGTGAATCTGGAATCAGACCCTGTAAGAAAAAATCACGCTGATTTCCATATCAGGTTCATGTTTATTACTATTAATGCTAGGTCAGAACCTTATCTTAGACTCCAAAGTAACTCTGGAGAACTCCCTGGGGTGGCTCTGAATTTACTTCTGTGTGCTCCAAGTATAATCAATGCATAAAAACACAAAAGCTGTAAGATTGTTTGGAGTGAGGGATGGGGCAGGGGAAGGAAAGGAGGCATTGCTTTTTGCACAGAGGTTACTTGGCACTTATGTCTACAGTCCCAGTTTGGCACTGGGATGTTGGTTGCACATAAAGGAATTGGCTGCCCTTTTAGTCTGTCGCGGGAAGGAAGAGTGCTCTACATAAGAAACGGATGCTGTTGCTTTTGGATTTGGCCATTCTGAGATACAGCTTTGGGCAGCAAGATGACAAACCATGCTAAGCTTGAGAGGCTGATTTGATCATAGCGAACTAGAGATAAAGGTGCTGGCAACTCTCACAAATTAGAGAATTTGGCTCTTCAGATAAATTCCCCTACGGGAGCGTGTCCAAACATCTTCAATAAACTTTACAGCACAGCAACGTGCTTTAAAATAAAATTCCCATGGATTTAAGTAAGTGTGAGTGCGTCTCTGCCAGACAGCATGATTAAATATCAGTGTGTTGCCTACAGTCTCTCCCTATCCCTTATTCTGATATTTCTTTCAATTAGTTCCTTGGCTATGTGCGTTCGTACTGAGGAGAGAAAGAAAGAGCAAGGGTAAATTGAGATATCCTTGAGTAGGGTGGAGAGGAAAGTAAGTGCGCCTGTTTATATGTATGTGCGCGGGGGGGAGGAAGAAAGGGAGAGGGAGAGTTGGGGGAGGGGAGGAAAGGAGAAAGCAGCCCTTTGCCAATCTGCACTATTCCTGATGGGCATCTCTATTGCACGGCTTTTGTCATGCCTGGGTGAGCTGCACATAAAAGTCCCCCTGGGATGCAGTGGAGCAGAGTGAATGCACTAGACTCTAGCCCTGTGCACCATCTCTTGGTACAAAAAGGCATCTGAGTGATGTGTGCTGTCTGTTAGCTGGTTAACTGAGGTGGACGTTAATGCTGTCACCAGATGCCTCAAACGGCTCTGTGGTAGAGCGCTCTGGCCTCCATTTTCTGGGGCCTCCGTAGCACAGGCTGATGGTGGGGCGGGGAGGGGGAGAGCTAGAACAGAAGACCAGACCTGACCTGACCATCTCAGTGAGTTTCTAATATCTTTGGGGTTTCAACACAGTAACCAAGCATCCCGTGCTGTCACAGGTACTGGAGAAACCAGGGTCAAAGCTATTTTTTCAGCTGAGCAGTAGGAGGTGGTAAACTATATCTGACACTGGGACACTGCTGCAGTATTGGTATTCTTCTGCAGGGTGCAAGTAGCTCATGTTCCCTTCAATGAGAGGTGGGCAGGCAGGGTGGTGGGAGCAACCTTGACAACTGGATACAGGTAAGTCTATGGGGAGTGGGGGTTGGAGGGCCAGGGCTTGGGGACTGTCTGGGGGGCTGTGGGGTGTGTGTGTGGCAGGGGAGGGGATAGGTGTGTGAGGGGGGACAGTGCCTGCTGGCACTGATGTCTGGGCGCAGGGCAGGAGGGGTGAGGGGCAGGCATCTGCCTCTCCAGCAGGGGAAGGGGGGTGCCCTTGCTTGTGGGGCCAGGCAGGCAGGGAGATGCTGCCCAGGAGAGGGGGCATGGCCAAGCCGCCTGGCATAGTGGGGGAGCCCCAGCCCAGGGCAGGGGGTGCCACAAACATCCTTTCTTCCCCCCAGCCTGTGCTGGGGCTGGACTCACTCCACTGCCTCCTGCACAAATCAGAGTCACTGTGTTCCAGCCCGGTTGGGATGGGGGCAGCTGGGGGCCTCCACCAGCAGTGCAGTGGGGAGCAGGGGGCTGCAGGTTGGGAGTAAGGGGCACTGGTAGGGTCAGGGTGCTGTTGGTTGGGAGTGAGGGGCACCAGCATGGCCTGGGGGTCAGGAGTGAGGGTCACTGGCAGGCCAGGGGTCTGTGGGTCAGGAGTGAGAGTCAGCAGCAGGGATTGGGGGGCTGTGGGTTGAGACTGAGGGGCACCAGCATAGCCTGGGGGCAGTGAGCAACTGTGGGTCAGGAGTGATAGGCACTGGCATGGCCAGGGGTCTGTGGGTCAGGAGTGAGGGGCAGCAGCAGGGACAGGAGGCTACAGGTTGGGTGTGAGGGGCATTGACAGGGCCAGGGGGCTGTGGGCTGGGAGTGAAGTGTCCCCCTGACAGGTGTCTTCTTTTTTGGAACTGGAAATATGGTAACCCTGGTATATTACAGAACAGCCTCTAGCTCTAAGTATGGACAGTCAAAAAGCCCAAGGCTGAATTGATTCAGTCTTTGCAGGTTAGTTTAAGCTGTGTAGATTGAACCAATAAGGAAGTGAACAGGCATTCACTTTTGATTCCAGAAATACAGCCACATGCCTGCCATGGCCTAGTCCAGAAGCTGGGGAGTGGGGCTAGAGCATGCCTTCCCACTGGGCTGGAGCAGACAGCCTGGGCCGAGGCTAGCCTGCCTACCCTGTGAGGGGGGCTTATGGGGGAACTGCAAAACATCCTGGGATGCTGGGGGGACTATGAGTTAACTTGAATCTGGAGGGGATTTGGGACAGAAGTTCAATAAACTGATCTGACCTAAATTAGTTAAGTTTGATGCTACATCCATCCACGTTTATCTTAAACTGGTTTCAGCCATTTTGAAAGTGGTTTATGTGAATTGAACTTGTGTTGTGTTACAGATTTAAGTTGATTTTGGATCACTTATGCTGGTTTATGTGTAATTTCTGTCCCTAGCCTAAGGGCCCCAATGCTTTATTGGAACCTTGCTGTGCAAGGGGTTGTACAAATGCAGAGTAAAAGGCAAATCTTGGCTCAAGGAGCTTACAGGCTAAATCAGCCAGGTAGAGAGGGTATGAGGGAAAATGCAGGTGAAATGACTTGCTAAAGATCATGCAGGAGAGCAGAGCTAGGAGTAACAGCCAGGGGTCCTGTATATCCCAGTCTTCTGCCCACTTGCATCTGGTATAAATTTTGGATTACAAACAGCTCTTTATGTGACTTTAATCTACATTAATAATAAATGTGAGAGACAAGCTGAGGCAAAGGTAACACCAGCTGTGAATAGGCAATATCCCTGTCACAGCCAGCCAGGATGGAGAGTGAAGAAAAGACCTTTACATCCTTGAAGGCTGATTCAACTGCGGTCTGATAGGAAGCAGAGGAAAAGGCCAGTCAGGAGCAGCCCCTGCTGTGGAAAGCAAAAAAAACCTACTGTGAGAGAAAACGTGCAGAGATCAGAGAGCAAGAATACAACCATGTAACTCCTTACAGCTGCTTCTTTGTGATCCCCAGGGATCCTTGGCTCGCTGATGTGTTGGTGTGACACCAAGAAGATGAGATTGGGAAGCAGGGTTAATTTTAAAAAGAAAAAGAGATTGCTGTGCAGTTTGGCCAGATCCGCCTGTTAAGCTATAGGCCTTGCAATGAAGGGGTTAACCTGAATGCTGCATCTAGGAGCAACAGTGGAAGAGGCTGATAGGAACAGCTGGAGACTGAGAAATATTTTCTGATTGTGCCTACCCATCTGCAAGGGTCCAAAGCATGAGGGAAGGCACAAAGAGCCTCCCTCTTCCCCCGACCTGGGGATCCACTACAACTGCAGTCTTTGTTCTCCCACCAGTGCAGGGACAGGTGGTGGAAAGAAGGTGGAGCCAAGGTCATGTGCAAGCCCTATGTTGTGGGAGCTGCATGGCATTCCCAGTGCAAGTTGGGAGATACTTTTTAGCTTTGAAAGATTTGCTTTTGCTAAAGCAGCCCAGTGTCTCTGTGAAGGGATTCAATGTTCAGAAGCATCCCCAACACCAAACCTACTGTAATGCGAATGTGATGTGTGTAACAGCAGGGGGGGCGGGACTACAACCCCCAGAAACCCCCAAGGGGGATGGAGGGGAGGATAAAGGAAAAGGAATCAGGAGGCAGCCAGGAGAGAGGGAGAGCTTGGGGAGAGGAGTACACGAGGTTGCTGGGAGTGCACAGCAGGTTTGGAGATCTTGCTGGATAGCTCATCCAGGGCTGTGGACTGAAGGAATTGGACCCAGGCTTGGGGGCAGCTGCAGGCTGTGAGTGCTCTAGGGATTAAAGGCTTGTTTGGGAACACGTCAGGAGGTGTGGGAAATTAAGGTGCTGAGTGTATGCTGCTGCAGTGTTAATGTTTATTTACCTTCTACGTCTTCCTTCCCTTTGGCTCATTGGCTTGTGATCCTAACCGCTATGATTTTCTACATAAAAGTGGGAACCCCCCTCTCTCTTGCTTCTTGTGCTAGTTTCTTGGGCTGTGGGATTGGCACACTATTGTGCTCCACCCCACCGCCCACTCTCGCGCTCATCATTAGAGACACCAGTGCTGAATAGGCCACACAAAGGCTCAGAGTGTGTGCCTGGAGATGGTGTGTGGAGAAAGCTTGCCCTAGCTTTGATCCATGGATGGGAAGGGGCCTTCAGCATTCAGGGGCTTTCTGTGAAGAAGAGGCAGTGTGGTCCGGGGTGAGGGGAAGAAGGGCATTACAGGGAGTTAGGAGGCCTTGGTTCTTATTTTTAACTGTGCCACTGCTATGTGACCTTGAGTGAGTCACCGTGCTGCATTGTACCTTAGATTCCACCCCCATCTTTTGCTTAGATTGCCTGCTTAGATTGCTGGTCCTTTGGCCTTTATATAGTGCCCAGTGCAACGGGTCCTCGAACTCAGCTATGCCTTCCAGACATCCTTCTGATTCAAATGGTGACAACAGTGAAATTCAGCTAAGGATCAAGGGCAACGTGTTGGCTATAGGAGACAAGCATATATCCCTTCTCTGAACTGTATTGCCAGTTCTCACTGCAAGATGGTGTTGCCCCAGACAGAGCCATCAGGCCAGGGGGTCAACCCTAACGAGTACATCTCAGGATAGAGACAGAGTTCGAATTACGGGGAAGCTCAGGGGGGCTGAGCCCCCCATAAGAGGCAAAAGCACCCCATAAGAGGCAAGAACCCCCCCGCCCAACATGGGCCAGTCAGCACCCTTCCCCCCCCCAGCCCCTCGCCCTGCAATGACCTGGAGCCCATGCGCCACTGCACATAGCCCCCGGTCCGCCCTGCACCTTTCTAAGCAGGCCAGGCAGCAGCGGCGGC
>NW_005841844.1:3124714-3141858 GCF_000455745.1 Alligator sinensis
CCCCCTGGCCAACCCTGTGGTACTGGCAGGGACCCATGAGCACAGCCCTGACCCCAGCCAAATTTTTTTGCAGCCTCCCCCCTCAAGAGTCAAAGTATAATTCGAACCCTGGATACAGGTGCTCCAGGGTGTAGATGCCTGGCTCCCAGACAGGATTGACAAGAAAGCTTGTTCCAGATGAGAGTTGCTAGGGTGGAATGTCCCAGCCTTCCTTCCTTCCCTTTCAATTACACAAGGAAAGTACATGCCTGGGATTTTGCTGCACTCTCCAGCAAGAGGATCTGAGAGAAACACATTTATTGTAGTGCTTGAGTCTGGGCTCAGAGTTGAGAAAGTTGTAAAAATAGATTAGTTTTCTCTCTGAGGCTGCTTGTCCAAATGACACACTTGCCAGACTCCTCTCCTAAAACTCTTCAGTAATGGCTCAGGGTATGTATGTGTGTATATATAAATGCATACAGGGGTTCCTTATCCCATGTTACCCCCTATAAACCCCATGAGTTACTTTCATCCTTAGAAACTACATGTGGGGGAACAGCTGCTAAGGGCAGGTACTTCGCCTTGTGTGCAGGCAGGAGGAGCAGGTTCATGGCTCTGCTATTTGGCCTGAACATGCTGGCTGGTGCACTGCACTGCACTGCACTGCACTGCACTGCACTGCACCTGCCTTGGCCTACTTCCCCCCTCCCTACACCCACCTGGAGCAGGGCCCAGGTTCTTGGTCTGCTGTTCTTGGCTTTTTATGTGGGCTGATTCATTAAATCCCAGTTCAGGTGTAAGGAAAGAACAGCCAAAGAAGATGTACAGAGTGACTGAAAGTTACTGCCTGCCCCAGTGAACTGGTGGGTTGCAATCTAGGTCTGAACAGAGAAGTATAACAAACCATAACCCCTGTGCTAGTGGCCTTATCCAAGAGGCTGGAGGGGATGGGGAGAGGTGGGGAGTATGAGGACTGAAGGTCACGCTCAAGCATATTGGGGAGGTTGCCTTAGCGAAGTGTGGTCTGCTGCCACTTGTTCTCATTAAATGAATGACTTTGGCTCCTGGGGCTGTCAGGACAGTCCTGATCCTCAGGAGCAGTGTTTGCTGTTTTTCTAAACTTAGCCACGAATTCTTGCATCTGTTTGGGTTCTTAACAGAAAATAGTTTTTACTGCTGCTGACTTAGTTATTAGTTCCTTTGCCAGGTTTTAACAGTTTAGTCCCATTAGAGCCTTAATTTCTCTAGGAGAAATTTAAAGCAAAGTCCTTTACCTTCTTATGACATAAATGGTAAACAGTGCACAAGTGGGCTGCTCTTCAGTTAGCCTGAGCTGGTACAGTGCCTTTGGAGTCAATGGGGCTGGGTGGATTGGTACCTGCTGAAGACCTTGCCTCAGCTCTCTCAAAGGCTGGTGGATAAGGTTGCTGACATAATTGAGTGTTCACTTCTGCCTTATGCCAGTTCCCCAAGCGTGAGGTTTGCACATCTGAGAAAGTAAGTGATCTCTTTGGGGACAGAGTTGCCTGTATTTCAGTGACTGCCAGTCACACCTCATTTACAATGATATTCAAATGCATTTCTTCTCTGCTGCTAGCTTCACAACTGCACTAAGTTCAGTGTTTGTTTGCTTTGTGTTTTCATTGATACCGTATTACTCAAGTTTAAAATAGGCTGTCGGAATGTGATCAGAAAAGTTGTGGATTGTCAGGGCTTCTAGCAGGCAGCCCAGCCTGGGCTAATTGCCTAGGCAGCCACATCTGCCTTGAGTCTCTAACTGACAAGCTCTAGCTCAGCTAATTAACTGGCTGGCTCCCTGATTGGCTGCAGGGAGCACAGCCCATCCATTTAGTCCCAAATGTGGCAGCAGATTCTAGGCCAGCCAAGCGGTCTGCTTTGGTGAGCCCTCTGGTCCTGTGCTCTCTGGTTTTCCTGGTTTCTGACCCCACTTTGGTTCTGTTCTTGGATTTTAACTTTGGATTTTCCTTTGGGTCTGCTTCCTGATTTTGCTTGGCTTTGTTTCTGGACTTTGGCTTGTCCCTTGGATCTTGTAACTCAGCATCTCATTCCCAGATCCTGACCCTAATGTCTGTTTTGGACTCTGTCCCTGGATTTCCCACTAGGTAATTTGACTCCCAAATCCTGACCAAGCCCTGGCCTCTGCTTTCTCTCATTGGCCTAACCACTAGGCTGGACTGCCCACACTCTATCCCTTGCATGGATCCCACTGAAATTGCGGACCAGTATATCAAACAGCAGCTCCTTGGGTTTTATACTGACCTGAGGCAGATCTCTTTGATAAACTGTTGCAAATTAGACCATACCTGTCCTGAGAAGTCCCAACACACACATATAGCATTGAACACTGGAAAATGTAAGACCTCTGAGCTGCACTAGGAGAATAGCCTTCTGGGTAATGCGGTGTGACAGTGCTGACCACTTCTGTTTAATTCTGGGCTCTGTGCCAGACCTGCTTTGTAGCCATGGGCAAATGGCTAGAACTCTTTTCTTCGTCCCATCGGTAAGAGCAGGGTGACCATGCTTTAGGACTTCCTGGGGGTGGGGTGCATTGATGTCTTGGTGCTCAGACTCCATAGCAACAAGTGAGCTACAGTAACCTGTAGGTGTGCTGGGGAGAGAGGGTGTAGGAAGGGTGGGCTCAAGTGAGTGGTTCAGAGGTTGGCTTTGTGTTCCTCGTGGTTGGGGGGTTTTTTTTGCTCTTACTTTCTTGATGTAAACATGAGCCCTTGAAGGTAAAACTTGCTTGTGGTCATTGCAAATGGTGAGAGAGGGGGAGGCCTTCTGCTAAGTCACTCCACCAGCTCACCGGGTAAAATCCCACCCATCAGAAGTTGAGGGAGTCCAGGTCCTTTCAGCTTGGGCCTCTCTGAAAGCAGACTCGGGGCGTGGCTTTGAGAGGTGTTCTGTGGAGGGGATCAGTTTGAACACTGTGGTCCCACTTTTTTGGCATTCTACTCCTTGTCTCTATAGTGAGGACAGTGACACTTCCTTTCTTTGCTCTTCTTGACTTGTTAGAGTGTAATTACTTTGAGGCACATCCATGACCCTTGATCCAGGCCAGGCTACCTCAAGTTTAGATATGCTCATGAACCTCAACCCTCCCACTTCCTGGCTGCCCCTTGTCCTTATCTGTTATACATCAGCGATGATGTGGGATGATTGATTATTAAGGGTCAGGTGCTGATTTGCTAAGGGGATACTTAGCAGGGCTGCAGTCCTGACCTTCAGGCACCACTGACAGAGCTCTGGCAGGAAGGAGGAGAGAGCAGGTGAGTTTTCTTCTATCTGTCATGGGGTTTTCAGCTTCTGGAGCAGTGTGGTACTAAATAACTTTTCATTTCTCAGAAGCCATGGAAAACATAGTGGCAAGGCCAGGCACAAAGGAAATGAAGAGATGGAGGGAGGCTGCTGATATGTGGGTCATCCAGTCATTTCCTCTGCTCTCTCCTCCATTTCTGCTTCTTTTCTCTCTTGTCAACATGCTCCCATCAACTTCCCTTTACCCATTGTCTTCCTGTGTCCCCAGTTTGTGTTGTGGTGGAAAAGCAGATAAGTTGTTATGTTATGGCTCCAGCATGAGTGTATGAGCCTTGCTCTTGACTTGTGCTGCCATTACTTCAACCCATGTCCCAACACATCTGTAAATGGGTACTTGGTTATTTAAGCTGACCAGTCAAATGCAGATGGATGTGATGCTGGCTCCCCCTTTTTTTTTCCTGCTGGCTGTGGAAACTGGAATGCCTAGACCACAGTGGCCCAATGGACAGCAAGGCTTAAGTGTGGGCCTTTTGAACCAGTCAGTCATCCCCCTAATCTCATCTTCTTTCAATTATTCTTTCATTCATTCCATCCTCCCTTGCTGGGATGTAACAGACTTTCTCCTGTCCTTTCCCCAGTCCCCAGAAGAAAGAAGACCCTCTGACATCCACTGAAATGTGGATGACAGTCTCTCAACCCTTTTCTCCACCTATAGATCTATTCTCTTATCTGCTTCCTTCATCTTTTTCATGTGCTCTCCAGTGATGCCTTTCCTCTGACTCCCTCATTATTATGTCCAGTTTTTAATCATCATGGTCATCACCATTATCATGCTTCCTTGGAGCCTGACTTTTGGGACTAGGATCCCACTGTGCATACAGCATAGAAAAATCATCTCCCTCCCTCTCTGTCTTCTATCCTTTCCTTCTAAGATCCCCCATGTGGCCTGCTGGTGCTGTGCAGAGAGCATTGCCTCCACAGAAGGCAGAAAGAGCGGACCCCAATAAAGAAACTGGTTCCCTTGAAACTTGATGGTGGGTGGGGAGAGGAAAATTCCATCAGGAAAGCAACAGAAACCTTGTCTCAGCATGGAGAGCATAACTCAGGAGTGCTGTCTTTGAGTGAGAGAGCACAGCATGACGGAGGAAGTAGGGCTGCTAAGGTAGGAGTGCCAAGACCAGGGAAGGTAGGGGATGCTAAAGCAGGAGTACCAAGAAGCAGCAGGCAGTGGGGGGAACTCTGATTTCTTATCCCTTCCAGGTAACTTTGACCTTTACTATCCAATCTTGTTGTAAGGGGAAGGGTCATTGCTTGGAGGCATCAGAAGGGGCAACATGCACACGGCAGGAAAGGGCTACCTAGAAGTGTCTTGCATGGTGTGTGGGTTCTGGCAGTGTCCATGGAAGGGAGGGGGGAATCTAGTGGGGAATGCTATCCGTGGACCTGGGGAGTCTACTGGAAGGGGGTTCTAGGTGCCTTCCTTCAGCAGCTGTATCCATCCCCTTTCAGTGCTGATTGCATTAGGAATCAGATCCTCAGCTGGAGTAAATTGCCAGGGCTCTGTTGAGAGCAGCAGAGCTGGGTTGATCTACAGCAGCTGAGGTTTTGACCTAAGAATTTTAAATGCCTCACTTAAATCAGCATCTCCCCAGGGCTGCGGGGAGCTGCTCAGATGCTCCTTTAAAAGGATTCAGGAGGAAGGGGAGCCAATATATGTTCCCTTGTAAGTGACACCTGGGGCTAAGATGGAGCAGCTCAGAAACACACTACAAAACAAAGAGCCTCTGCTCACTGCTTCTTGCAGGCTGTTTCTCATACAGCTCCCCTGCAGCTATTCCCATTGAATTTACCCCTGGCAGCCTGACTTAAATCTACCCAAGCCCAGAGATGCACAGGGAAGGATCAATCCTCAAATATTTAGCTGCAATAGGCAGCCATTCCCAGCAGCAAAAGGGCAAACAGGGTCCAAAGTGCTGGATCAATTTATGTTCCTTCATGCATGACTGCCAGGCGAACCTTTATCTTTGCTGCTGCTGCTTCCTATTTCAGTGGGAAATGAATGTGAAATGAAGTCAATTTGGAGTGTATGTGTGTTTCTTCAGAGCCTGTTCTGTATGGGCAGGCCACTTAACGCTGTGTTAACAATGCTTTGCTCGCCTTGCTTTTGTCCGGCTGGCTTGTTATGATTTCTGTGGTGTTTTGCTGTGCTGTGATCTATAGAGAGGAAGGCAAATACTTGCAGGAGCCTGGAATGACTCATTTCTGAAGTACAGGTAGCTCGTTTCCTTCTCCTCAACTGCAGTTGGGGCCTCCACTGTGCTAGGTGCTGTACAGAGGGACAAACTGTTCCTGCTGTAGTAAGGTGATTTTGCAGGTATAGCTGTACTGATGGGCATCCAACGTGCTCTGCAGCTTAGCTTGTGAGCTGCGCAAAATGCCCTTCCTGCATCTGCAAGGGATTTACTTTGTAACATGCACAAAGCCCTGGTTACCTACTTCTTCACTGTGCTGTCCCTGATCCTTGTGATGCTAGGATCGGTGGGGTTGCATCCCAGGTTCCCTAGTACTGTGTGGAGCAGAGCTGTAGTCCATCATAAGACTATAAGAATCTGTCTTTCCTTAACAGGCCCAATGTTGGAAGTTATTTTCACCCGTCACCGTGCGCAGCTCTGGCAGGCTGGCACACTGCTCAGCTCTGTGTGTTGGTTGCAGTGGTCAGAGCCATGGATCTATTGGGAGAGCTCCTGTTGTCTTCATTCCAAGCATTTATGATGGGATTTGTCTGTCAGAGAGGTTGGCAGGTCTGGGAATTGCAGAAACGTGCAGTAGTGCGGGGCTTGGAGGGAGCACAGAAGGGATTTGAATACCTGATACATATTGTAATCGCTGTCCAGTAACCACATATGCACCCAGTAATGGATCCAGGAATGGGGCAAGGGGGTGCAGCTCCCCTACCTTCACTGTGCTGTGCATGTGCAGTAAGCCCTGAGCTCATTGCTTGGTCACAGTGAGCTCCTGCCTGAGCTCCATGTGAGTGGTGAGCTCTGCAGTCAAGGTGATCAGGACAGGGGCTGCTTGGAGCCCCTGTTCTCACATGGCTTTAGTTTAGAACCTGCTGCTGCTACTTGCCTTTCTCTTCCCTTCCCCTACCCACTTAAATCAGCAGCAGGGGGAAGGAGGGACAAGCAGTTGCAGGAACAGCACTCGCCTCCTGGTGCAAAAGCAGGGGCTCCAGCCAGACACTGCATTGAAAGGTGATCTGTGACACAGCCAAAGTGGGGTGCACTACTGTATCCCGTCTAGATCTGCCCCTGTGTGCATCAGTGTTTCTGGAGCTAGGAGAGCCAGCACAGTGTGGTAGGAGCGGTCATGCCAGGTTTCAAAAATGATGCAGTGATAACTGCAGAGCTTCAGCATGAGGAAGCAGACTTCCAGGGGCCTGAGTGAGGAGCCACCCCGGCCCTAACCCCCTGGCACCACAGTGGTTGAGGGAGCCCACCTGTCACAGATGTCAGCTGCTCTTGCTGGGCTGGTGGCGGTGATGCTTACACTTTTGTTGTATGTTGCTGCATTAGAAATGTGCTGCAAAAGTAGGTGGCTTACACTGAGGCTAGGGACAGACATTACACACAAACTGGTTTAAGTGATCGGAAACTGATTTAAACCTGTAACAATAGCTGTTCAGTGCACATAAGCCAAGTAGAAAATGGCTGAAGCCGGTTTGAGATGAACCTGGGTGAATGTAGTATGAGACTTAACTGATCTGGGTAAAACCGGGTTATACAATGTCTGCCCCAGACCCCTTCCCAGTTTAAGTTAAATCACAGTCCTCCAGCACCACAGATGCTTTGCAACTCTGGGCGGGGCTCTGCTCTCTGCTCCAGCCCAGCAGGACTGGCCCTGCCCTTGTGTTCCTGGCTGAAACTCCCTCAGGGACTGCAGATACAGTGGTGTCTACCTGGCTTCCTCCTGCTTACCTCCCTCCACCTCATCATTAGCTGCTCAAGCAGGGATTCCCCCTCCCCTCTTCCTTACAAAGACACCTCTCCGTATTAGCTACCATACCACATGCTGGCTACAGTCCATGCTGTGGGAGATGGAACAAAGGTAGACAGGACAGTGTTGGCTCAGAGCTTTTTGGAGGTAATCAACAGGTAGCTGGTAATGTCCCTCCATTCCTTCCTTGGAAAAAGTTGTTTAAGAAGAGCTTGAACTAATGAGGGAAGCTCTTGTTTTGTTTTGATGGGCTGATAAATGCTAGCAACTCCCTGCTGGTGTAACTAATGCTTTGTTTGGGGGGGGGTTTGAGGGGCAATGCCTCCCTAATCACAGCCTCCTGCCTAGGCCTGGCCAGGGCCCCTTCAGCTCAGCAATGTGGAAGGGAAGGAAGGGCTGCTCTAGCGACCCCTCGCTTTTAGCCTAAGCCACTGCAGGCATGTGCCTGCATTTTTTCAGTCCAGAGAAGATGTCTTTGTGGTTACAAGCTGGTTCAGCCTAGCCAAGTTAAACTAACCTGCAAAAATTGAATCAATTCAGGCTCAGGCTTATTGAATATCTCTCCCTAGTCTGAATGAGGTTTACCACCTGTATTGCATAGCTGATGGTGCACATGTGCCTCATGCCCCCGGAGGGAGCCCAGTAAATATGTTAACTGCAGGAGTTGTGCACCACATGGGCAGGCTTATGGACCCCACTGTGGGAAACACTGGCAAGGTGTGTGATGCCAGGGTTCTTATGAGATTTGGCATGTCCATCCTGGGATAAGCTGAAACGATAATCTCTCCCAGTGGTATGGCCATCAATGACACACAGGCACCCCTTTCATTGACTGTTTTTTTTGGGGGGGGGAATGAGGGGGCACCATCTATGATTTCTCCAACCAAGGCTTCTGAAGCCATATTCAGGCTGCAATGAGCATTTGGTACATCTCTTTGCAAACTGCAGAGGATAGAGGCATATGCCTTTGGAAGGCTTAATGCCAGATGGTGGTGCCCCCAAATCATTTGGAAACTGTACGGGCCGGGAGCGATCCGGGCCCTTTTTGTGCTCCGCGCGGGCTGTGGCCAGCAGCCCGGGCACGCTGGGTCGGAGAAAACAGGCGGCACGCTAGAATTAGTCACGGACGCGTAATGGTTGATTCAAGATTGTTTACTTACACCGAAGATGGTCGCGGCGTAGGCTGGACAGTTTCCCAGGTACAGCTCTGCTTAAATCCTCGTTTGAGGACTCAGACAATATTCGATCACTCCCACGGAGTTGTTGAGGCTCCGTGGATCCTTTTGCGCGCAGGGAGAGGGGTACGTCGAAGGATTGTGAACAGCGACGGGGAGAGGCTAGAGGCTGATCAGACCTCTGTTGCCTGCTTGAAATGCGCTGGGTCCGATAGGCTCCGCAGCGCTTAGAGATCTTCACACAGCGTGAAGTCTCCTCCTCCTGGTGTTCGTGGAGTCCTCCCTTGCGGGGGTTCTCCTCGGAGTTCTCCAACTTGAGCGGAAACCACCCAAGCGTTTTATACGGCTAGCAAGCCAATCACTAGCCGCCACGCGTGAATAATTTCACGAAAGCCAATAATGGGGCTCGAATTATCATACAAATGGCGGGAACTCTTTGCAATGAGCATTTCTTAGCTGCAAAGAAAGCTACAATTTGACGGGAAAATAATTCAGTGGTGCCAAAGCGCGCACAAAAACAAAAATCACACCTTTGGGTTGTGACAGAAACCAGTGTTGAAAAACCCAGTGTGACTGACCTGCAGCACACTGCACAGTGTCTGAAGAGACGGAGGTGACTATTCTTACGGGTGGTGACCCCTGGACACTGATGGAGAGGCCACCCTCTGTAGCTGATCTGCACAACTGGAAAGTACCTATGTGTAAACCATGAATGCCCAGGGTCAAAGCAGACATGGGGTATTAGGGATGGCCCTTGTGTTCATGTCTGTGCTGCACATGGTCTTCTTAATAAGTAATCACTTATGAATGCATGCATTGTTTTGTGGATTGTGAGATGCTGTGGATCATGATGTCCTGATTTATGCCAGGACTTAGAATTGCCTCTTGCATTAATGTTTTTAAATTTGTGAGGCAAGGGGCCTGCTGATCTGCATGGGGTAGTCTGTCTCAGATGAATTGTAAGGATTGTAGAGGATAAAGGTACATTTTATTTAATTTTTTATTTCAATTTTTTATGCTGAATTAAATATTTGTTTTAAATGCTTAGTAGTTTGGGCTCATGGGGCCATTTTACTGGCTTGTATAGAGTGCTTGCTTTTTTATACTTAAATAAAAGCTTTTGACATTGCTGCAGCCTCCTGTTCACTTACAAATGAGTAAACTCACAAGTAAACATTAAGCAGAAACTTCATCACAGTGCAGTCGAACCTGACTGCTAATAGCAGAGAAAGGTACAGACTAACCCAAAGGTCACCATGATAGCTTTAAAAGTACAACTGAAATACATCATCTAGATTCTAGAAGAATAGGCTTATATGAGGTGTTCAGTGTCCAAAGGATTGGAAATGCCTCATGCAGCACTATCTGGCAGGGGCTTTGGCTTCTGGTAGCACTGTGTGATGCACTTCCAGCACTGGAACCCCATCCAGCTATGCCCAGCCGAGTGAGCTGTCTCAAAACAGCATCACAGCGATGGATATCTCTGGTACTGTCACTGCCATCCTGGCACTTGCAATATTGCTTCCAAATATTAACCAGGATGGGGCTGGCTCTTTTGGCCACCTAGCTGTACCTTGGGAGTGCAGGGCTGGATTGGCAGAGAGGACCTGTGTTGGCCATCTGAGAATTCTGGGAAAAATAAAGGGTTACATGCCACACTAGACAATATAAAGTGGCAGCTGGCTTCTGGGGAGCAGAGGGCAAGGTGGAACAGGGAAGGGTTGGTGAAGGACTACCTCTGAGCCTTGTACCTTGCAGGTGTGTGGCATCCTCGAAGTATAGACAGAAAATGCTCTGAATAGGTGAGGCAGAGAATAGGACAGTGGAGTTAAAGTGAAGCAACTGACCCAATATCTAAGCCAGAGCCAGGAACAGAAACCAGGTCTCCTGAGTCACAATTGGGTGCCCGCAGCATTAGCCTGTGTTGTCTTCATGCTAACACTTAGCCAAAAGGTCTCTTCCCTTCCCCTCCTTTTGGAGAATGCCACATAATTTTGGCTTTGGTTGCTTCTGCCAGTTACTTTTGGCCCAGTTCTGAAACCCCCACTCTTGTCCCATCAAGGTCACCAGAGAAGTTCACCAGGTGAATGAATAAGGACTTTGGGCAGGCATGAGGATTAGCAGGCTTGGGCTCTTTGACTACAAGTACTTTCAGTTCTGCATATTATTCAAAAAGCATCACAAAAACACATTCTAGTCTGTGATGGGGTAAGAATAGCCACGTGACTAGTAGCGCATTCTCTGCTTACATAATATTCAGGGATGCTGACTTTTAGATCAAAAATAAAGAGTCAGATCATAGTTGTAAATACTTGCTCTGAGAGGCTCCTCTGCAGTTGGGGACATTGTCTGTGGAACTTAAGCTGCAGCTAGTCTGGGTGCGTATCAAAAATATCTGCTTCCTGATTAGCTCGGAAAAGGTAATAGTGCATTTTATTTCTGCTGACCTTTAGCTTCAGCATATGAGTTTGAACTAAAAGTTGGTTCATTTATGTGACTGGGAGAGAGATTTCCAGGTACGAATGAAAAAGAATAGACTATGCCTTGGTTATTGAATGCTTCTGTGCCATGTTGTGGTCCAGTGACTTGTCCTGTACTAAGTCAGCATGTTAAACTGGGAATGCTAGAGAGAGGTGGGTATGGTTAGTGGCTTAGCTGCATCCCCAACCCTTCCTTTGGTTTGAGTGCTCTCCCTTGGGCAACAGGCCTCATGCCTTTACCTTTCGAGGGGTGGAATCGCATTCCTCATTCTTTGAGCACCCTGGACTGCGGGTTTCTTTAAGCCATGTGATTATAGAGTGAGCATGGTGTGTGCACACATTTGCTGGTGCCGGGAGCTGTCAGGAACCTGATCTAAGTAAGTTAGGGGGAAAGGAGGGAGTGGGACTGGGGGGGGTGTTGAGGGTCTTGTGGGGTGGAGGGGGGTGCTGTCTGTCTAAGGGTAGGGGGACAGGAGGCTAAAAATAGCCCAGTCAGGGTAATGGGGATAGGAAAAATGCAGCTCCAGGACTGGGCTGAGCAGCTGGGCTTTCCCAGCCCCGGGGCTGTGCTCTGAGTCTGTGTAGACATTTGGTAGATCTAACTTATGTAGCAGCCTTTTTAAAATGGACCCACCTGAACAGAATGGGAAGGGCTGCCTGGCAGAGAGAGAGAGTTTGTCCCAGAGGGGACACTGTAGACTCTGAGGGCAAGTGAAGCTGTTTGGGAGCAGCCCTGTTGGAAGTGGGAGGGGTGACGTAACCCCAGCAAAGTTTTGAAAGAGAGCCCTTAGCAAAAGCCCGGGAAGGGCCCTGAGCTGGGATTGGCTGAGAGGCTTGGATAAAAGGGGGAGCAGTTTTTCTGGCCAGGGGGAACCAGAGAGAGAGGGGCCTGAGGGACAGGCTGGAGAACGGATTCAGAGTCTGAGCGCAGTGGTCCCTCGGAGAGCCCCTGAGAGAGGCCTGCAGGAGCAGCAGTGGAGAAGCTGCTGCGGCAGGAGCAGGCAGGGACTGCTGGTGTGGAGAATCCAAGTCTGGAGAGACCTGACTGCAGCTGGTGTGGCTGGGTGAGCACAGCAGAGCCGCGGTGGGGACTGCCGGAGTCTGCCCTAGTTTCCCTGATGGGTGAGGGGTCCCAGGGGCAGGCTGCATTTGCCGGGGCTGTGAGGCTGTGTGGGGCAGGAGGATTGCTATAGCCTGTAGCCCAGACACTGCTCACAGCAGAACCAGGGAAGGGGGTCAAAGGCAGGGGAAGGCTGTCTTGCAGGAACTGCAGAGGAGTCGCTGCTTGCTTCCCGGAGACCCCAGGAACACGGAGACGGGCACCAGTGCCAGGGAGTGTCCACAGACCATTGTCACAACCCAGTTAATCAGTGCCCATTCCACTAGCAAGAGATACCATTCAAGTAGTCAACTAAGGGTTAAAAGAAATCCTTGTCAGAAACTCCTGAAACAAAATCCTGGCGGAGAGCTGTATATAATTTATGCCCACGTCACAAACAAGAAATGAAACTTAAGACTGGTCAGGGTGAAAGGGGATAGCCCTGCCATAAATCCCTGCAATAAAACCCGGAGGGAAAACTGTATATAATTGGTCAAGAAA
Source organism: Alligator sinensis (assembly GCF_000455745.1). Classification (NCBI taxonomy): domain Eukaryota; kingdom Metazoa; phylum Chordata; order Crocodylia; family Alligatoridae; genus Alligator; species Alligator sinensis. The sequence goes on from NW_005841844.1 coordinate 3,137,224, forward strand.
CAAGTGTAAGCCCCTCATCATAACCTCATACGTAACAGGCAGGAAACCTGACCCACTACCTTGTAACCTGATAAAACAAAGAACTGCTGCTTGCCAGAAAATTAAAGATTCCACTTAGCAGTTCATCATTGGATACCCCGTTAATTACCTCTGTCTATAAATAGTTTAGCAACTTCCGCCCAAGCTGGAGAACTTTGGGGGGAATCTCTGAGGAGAAACCTGAGTCCATCACCAGAGCGGCTTGGCGGGCTGATCACCCATCAATCACTCCCCATCATCGTAAATCTTGACGTAGTAAAGCCCTGCAGGCACGATAGCTCGTTCTGGCGCCACATTCGTCATTGATTGATTGGCTGTAACCCGAACCTGTACATTTGACTGTAATCGATGCAACTGTAACGGAACAAAGACTCAGGCTGCATCGCACGTCACTATCTGGGCGACGTAAGTAACAATCTCCTGTAACCAACACGCGTCCGTGCCTGGTTAATTCCACTCCATCCATTAATTCCCCGCCTGTCAGGGCGAAAAGTTTTACTGCTCCGGTTGGCGGGGGGGGGGTCAGAAAGCAGCTGCCAGCGCTGCTCTGATCTCTGACAACCATGTGCAGGGACACAGACAGTCCTGCTCCCTGAGATACCCCGCCAGGGGCAGTGCACACGGGATCCCCAGTACACCGTGCGCAAGTGAGAGACTGTGTAAATAAATTCTTGAGGGTTTATTAGAGAGTATATACATGTGCTTATTTAATGATTATTTGTTATATTGTAAATAATTAAATCCTGTAAATAGTTTGAAATTGTCTGCAAGGGTGCTTGATTGTAAGGGGAGGCTCTCCGCTCGGGGCACTGCAGCAGCTTCCCAGGGGGGCTGGGCAGGGCTACTGGCTACCGGGTACCCCAGGATCCCATTATTCAGGTGAGGGTGCATGTAGTGTCACACCCAGGGTTACACTTATTTCACTTCCTCGGGTGAACTAAGTTAAATTAGGATGGCCACTTTTTGCCCAGTCTAACCTCACTGAACATCTGTACTGATCAGCACTGAGATAGACTTAATCTTAGTTGGGTCGATCTAAATGTAACATCTGCACATAACCTATGGCTTCAGAAGCCTGTGGTATTTCGTTTCGGAGTGTGGTTCACTGTAATCAAATGATTACAAAGCTGCCTTCTTAAAACAAGTATTACTTAAACAGTAGGAACAAAGCATAGCATGAGAGACAGAGAGACAAAACAACCAAATGTCTACGCACAAACCTAGAGTCCTAGGCTGTTTCTCACCTAGGACCTTTATCCTCTGCTGTTCTAGGCCTGTTTCCCCTTGACTCTGTCTGTGAGGCCTTGTCTTTTAACTCCGGCCTCAGTTCTGTTCTCTCCATTGCAAGCTGGATCTGCTGCCCAAAAATAGTTTAGTTAGCTCTGCAGGCAGCTGAGCCAGAGCATCGAAGAAAATGGATCTTGCGATGCTTCTCAAGCTCTCACTGTGAAGTGTATATCAGGTAACTTTGCTCTTCCCTCTGCATTTCCTGGCAGTCCTGCAGTTGAATTAGCTTGAGACATGTGTGCAGAAAAACCGCAATAACCTGGCCAAGATACAGCTTTCATAAATTATTATAGGCAGCTTCATCCCAAAGGTTACCCTAATAAACTCCATGTGAACTTATCTGTAACCATAAATGGACAGAAACTTGTCTGAATGTGTCTACAGCCTGAATTGCTATGAAGGCCTGGAAGCATGGAAGATCTTGATCATTAAAAATCTGTAGGCAGAGCTGCCAGCTCTGTATCCTGGTAGATAGCTGACCCCTTTGTATCCAAATGAGCGGAGGTAAAGCAAGACAGCCTCATCCAAAGGCAGGGTTTGCATCCAAGAGGAGCTTTCTTGGCTAAATAAATGACACGCAGGTGCACAAAGGGGACAAAGAGAAAGCAGGGCAGAGGCAGCAAAGCCAGTTGGAGGGACAACAAAGGGTCAGGGGCAGAGATGGATCCAGAGAGGACACAGCAATGGGGTCATATGCTCCTCTTTATGTACTGTGTGCAGTGAGTTCTTGGAGCTCACTAGCATGTCAGCAGAGCTCTCCTCCCCCCAATTTAAGCAGCTGGGAAAAAGGAGATGACCAGCAGTGATGCTCAGCCTTTGCTTTCATGGAGCCTGGGGTGGTGTGTATCACTCCTGTTCATCCCATGAGTGACTGACTGGTGTTTCCTGAATCTGGGGGGGGGCCACCTGCAGAAGCCACTGACCCTGTCAGGGGGGACACCAGCCCTACCAACAGGATCAGGGTCGGCTGTCGGGTGGAGCATGTGCACCCCTTACCAGTTGCCTATGGTTCATCCCCTCCTTTCCCCTATTGCTGAATGTCAGGGGAGGGAGGAGTAGGAATGGGGAATAGCAACCAGCAGCAGGCTCTAGAGCTGCTTGAAAGCAGGGACTCTAGGCAATCCCACCCCACCCCCATGAACTTGGAGTCTCAGCACATGTGGAGCCCTAGGCTGGAGCTGAACTGACCTGCTGTAAGAGCTCAGTGGCTTTCCAAATCACAGTGAGGGGCTGCAGCCACATTCCATTTTCCCTTCACTGTGCACATGCCCCTGTTGTCATCGTCCTGGATCCTCCTGTGGCCAGAAGTACCTGTTCCTAAAGTACTTCTCAATGACTGCTCAATCCCGTATGGTCTTTACAGGCTGCCAGAGGTGACTGTTTTTCTTATGAGCCCATTAATGCTCTTTCCATTGAGATCCCTAGTTAATTGCCTTTCATGCACAGAGTGATAACTTGCGGGATGTATCCGTTTGTTATCCTTTCTCTTGAATAGCATTTCCCCCACAGCTTTCTCTTTCAGCTTCTCCTTTCCGAGGCTGTAATTCATGTCCCCTTTTATTTGTTCCGTGTGATGAATACATTTTACACAGATTAGTGTTATCAGGCCTTTCTGATAAGTACAGTATGAATGGGGCCTTAATGTATCATGAAGTCTCCCTCTTTTGTGATAAGACCATGTCCCATTTCTCTGATTTCTCCTCCGTTGTCAGCTGAAAAGAAGGTTGTTGAGTCAACTAAGAGGAGGCTGCTCACCTTTTGTTGGGTAGGTTTGTTGAAGAGGGCTGAAGTAAACAGGAGTACACTCCAAAAGAGCAAGGTGAGGAGGCAAAGATGTGTGGTACCAGGAAGGGAGTTTTAAGTCAAGGGATGAGCAAGCATATGTGAAGGGAAAACGTGGCTGATGCTACTGAGATGAAGAATTGAAAGAGTGCAGAAAGGAAGTAGGAGAATGAGGATCCCAGGAGCAGAGTTGGAGATGAGGCGGAAGAAGGGAGGAGAGGACTGGGGAGGAGCAAGCAACAGTCCTTTGGACTCCTTGCCAAAGGAGATAATTTTAAAGGAAAATGATGATTTCTGGGGGAGGGATTCCCTGGTCTAGGGAACTGTCAGCTCAGGAGTAATCTCAACAGCTGCAGTCTTACAGCTGTGATGACTTGAAGTGAGTTCAAAGCTGGTTCCTTACTGCACCTAGAAGCAGGAGGAATCCAGAGAAGATAAGGTAGGAGAGGTGTGATAAGGTCCTGACAAGAAGCACCCACCAGCAGCGAATCATTTCTGGGCACTCCTCTCCACATGCAGCATGTAGCTACAGCCTATTCCTAAGAGACAAAGGCCTGGATGGCTGTGATGAAGTCCTGCACCAGCAAAGCAGCTGTAACCTGCACACCACACGCAAATGAAAGCAAATACTTAGTGTTGCTGCTGCTTTCACCTCTTCTGGGTCTTTTTGACCCCTCTGAAGAGTAGAATCATAGCCCTGCCAGAGTGTGCAAACTTCTCATCTGAGCCCCAAACCAAGGAGATGCTGACCAAGCCAATCAACAAGCTGGGTCAGGTGAAACAGACACAGGCAGAGTGATCGGTTGGAATCTTCTTTTGTGGGAGAGCCCTTGCAGCTCATAAGCAGTCCAGTACCCCTGGTGGGTCTTCTCAGTCAGTGAGGCCATTCATGCATCCTTCTAATTGCCCCTGCACCCATGAACGACTGGTGCCTCCTGTGACTGGGAGGGTACCGTGGCAGCAAACGGGGACTGCCTGCTGTCTCTGCCAGCAGTGTGTGTGGGGGTGATGGTGGTGAGCGTTGGCAGCAAGGGAGGGGGGGCAGGTGCGGGTAGTGATTGCCTGCAGAAGCCGGTGGCAGCTTTGATAGCAGCCAATCTCAGGGGGGGCATGTGCCTCCTGTTCATTCTGTGCTGGACTGGTGGATGATAATTAGGGATCTGGGTTTTCTGTTTCCCACAGAAAAACAGAGAAAACCACGGATTTCCTGACTTTTATCAGAGAAAAAACTGATTTTCCCTTTCAGTAGGGATGCCCATGGATTTCCCGCTTTTGCAAAGAGCTCTGCAGGGGGGAAGAGTTTCAGCCTGCAAGAGCTTCTTTCAAAAAGACTGGGGAACTCCCAACCCTGTCCTGAGGAGGAGGGAGAGGGGGAAAGGGCGAGGCCTGAAGCACTCAGTTACTCAAGGCTTGGCTCAGGCTCACTGTTTGTTCCTGGAGCCTAAGCTATGTGGAGCCTGCTGGGGGTCCCCTCTGGCAGGGCTGGGGGGTTGTGGGTCATGGCTGGGGGCAGTACCACGAGGGTGG
>NW_005841844.1:3141924-3148428 GCF_000455745.1 Alligator sinensis
AGGGTGTGTGCGTGGGGGGTGAGGGAGTGGTGGGGTGTTGGGGGAAGCCCCACATGGAGTGCCTGCCAGGCCAGTGGCGCATGGCCCCAGAGAAAAGCACTATCGCCAGGCTGGGCTTATCCGGGGGTGGGCCAGCTCCTGGATGCAGCATGCTCTCCCAGGGGGTGGGGGGGGCCTACACCTCCCAGATCTGTGTGCAGGGTGGGTGCATGCTGCAGGTTCAGACTCCCCGCCCTGCTACCCTCCCTCAGGGCCTCTGCAGCGCGGTGTAAGTGACCCAGAATAGCAGGGCACAGCGGGGCTGTGCAGGGAAAACCGCTTCGCCTGCCGCTGCTGCCCTGGCCACACTTCCCGCGTGTGCATGGGGGCAGTGCAGGCAGCAGTGCAGGGTTGTGTCCTTCACTGCTGCCCCTGCCTGCAGGGGCAGGGTAGCTAGGGCAGCATGGAGCTTGCAGAGACAAGCAGCTTTCCTGCGCTGCCTTGCTGTGCCGGTATCGCGCATACTGCATTGCGGAGGCCCCAGGGGAGGGCAGCAGGGAAGAGAGCATGAGCCCGCAGCATGCATCCACCCTACCCCTGCCCCCACCCCCTGTGCACAGATCTGAGGGGTGCAGGTCCCTCCTGCAGGGTAGCTAGGGCAGCATGGAGCTTGCAGAGACAAGCAGCTTTCCTGCGCTGCCTTGCTGTGCCGGTATCGCGCATACTGCATTGCGGAGGCCCCAGGGGAGGGCAGCAGGGAAGAGAGCATGAGCCCGCAGCATGCATCCACCCTACCCCTGCCCCCACCCCCTGTGCACAGATCTGAGGGGTGCAGGTCCCTCCTGCCCCCCAGGAGAGTGTGCTGCATCCGGGAGCTGGCCCTGGCCTTGCCTGCAGCAGCAGTGGGAAACTGGCTCATGATCCTTCTGCTGCAGCAGCCACTGCCTTCTGTGGGGGGCAGGGGCTGTGGGTTGGGGGCAAGGGGCACGAGCAGGGGTGGGGGCTGAGGGGCATAAGTAGGGCAGAGGGGTTGTCGGGGGAGAAGCGCACGAGCAGGGCTGGGGGGCTGTTGGAGGAGTGGAAGGCACAAGCAGGGCTGGGGGTTGTGGTGGGGAGTGAGGGGCACAAGCAGGGCTGGGGGCTATTGTAGAGGGAGTAAAGTGCATGAGCAGGGCTGGGGGAGGAGTGAGGGGCACGAGAAGGGCTGGGGGCTGTTCTGGGGGGAGTGAGGGGAGTGATCTGGAGCGCACGAGCAGGGCTGGGGGGCTGTTGGAGGAGTGGAAGGCACAAGCAGGGCTGGGGGTTGTGGTGGGGAGTGAGGGGCACAAGCAGGGCTGGGGGCTATTGTAGAGGGAGTAAAGTGCATGAGCAGGGCTGGGGGAGGAGTGAGGGGCACGAGAAGGGCTGGGGGCTGTTCTGGGGGGAGTGAGGGGAGTGATCTGGACAGGTTAGAGGGGTGGGCGGATGAGAACATAATGGGTTTCAACACTGACAAGTGCAAGGTGCTGCACCTGGGGGGGAAGAACCAGCAGCATCCCTACAGGCTGGGGAACTCCCTTCTTGTCAGTGCAGAGGCAGAAAAGGATCTTGGAGTCATTATCGATGCCAAAATGAACATGGGCCACCAATGTGAGGACACAGTCAGGAAGGCTAACTGCATCTTGTCTTGCATCCACAAATGCATCACGAGCAGGTCCAAGGAGGTGATCCTCCCTCTCTATGCAGCACTGGTCAGGCCGCAGTTGGGGTACTGTGTCCAGTTTTGGGCGCCGCACTTCAAGTGGGATGTGGCCAGTATCAAGAGGTTCCAGAGGAGGGCCACTCACATGGTCAGGGGGCAGCAGGGCAGGCCCTACGAGGAGAAGCTATGGGACCTGAACCTGTTCAGCCTCCACTAACAAGGAATAACGGCCATAAGTTGACTGAGAGTAGATTCGGGCTAGACATCAGGAGGCGCTACTTCACAGTCAGGGCGGCTAGGATCTGGAACCAACTTCCAAGGGAAGTGGTGCTTGCTCCTACCCTGGGGGTCTTCAAAAGGAGGCTAGATAGACACCTAGCCGGGGTCGTTTGACCCCAGTACTCTTTCCTGCCATGGTAGGGAGTCGGACTTGATGATCTGCTCAGGTTCCTTCCTACCCTACCAACTACGAAACTATGAAACTATAAACAGGGTCGGGGGAGGGGTTGTGGGGGGAGTGAGAGCATGAGCAGGGCTGGGGGGATGTTGTGCGGGGAGTGAGGGGCACCAGCAGGGCTGGAGGGGGGCTGTGGGAGGCCTTTAATTTTAATAATGGATTTTGGGGTTTTTATCAGAGAATTAGTGATTTTTTTTTTTTTTTTTTTTTTTTTTTAGGGAGTGATTTTTTTTTTTTTTTTTTTTTATCAGGGAAAACAAGGATCCCTGGTGATAACCCATTTGATTTCTCCTGGGTATAGCGCAGAGTGTAATCATGTGTCAAGAGGCAGAAGAGCTTAATGTGCATAATTAGCAGGTTGTTAAGTTGTTAACACCTATTGCAGGGGCCTGCATTATGGCAGGCTGCTTTTCATAGCAGCTCCCATCTTGTTATACTTGCTTTAGTGTGTCAGTTCCTCATAGCTCTGGAAACAGAGTTTGGGCCCATGATCTGGAGATGTTTGTCCGATGTTGAGTGCTCTGCTCTGCTTTTCTCTGTGATCCAGGCTCCCTTTGTGCCTGTGGCTTCTCCTTACATTTCTGTGGCCCCAGCTGATGGCTTGCTCCTTTCCCACTGTGAGTACAATGCAACTGATAACAGCAGGTTTCATTGCAATGCAACTGATAACAGCAACTTCATTGGCACTGCGAAGTGCTGAGTCCAGTCAGCCTAGACAGCTTTGTTTCCTGACCTACTCCAAGAAGGACCAGTGTCTTCTGGAGCTCCCACCTGCTTTTCAGGGGCCTCCATTGGTCTCGGGAGACCTTGGAGATTGTGCCTTTGATATGTTACTGAGTACCACCACAGCTTCTTCAGTGGCTGAGGAATATGATGCGCAACAAGCAGATCCTCTGGCAAGTTGCACATACAAACTCAGTTGAGCTTGTGCTAGCATGCTGAGTACCATTTTGTCTTACCTGCCTCTGATGCCTCTTCTCTATCTCATTACTGACCCATTCCATCTCAAAGCAGCATAGGTCCTGCTTCATGGCGTCTTTCTACTTGAAGTGATTCAAAGCGAATTATTCCCAGTATTGGCCATCAGTGTACAGCTCATGAAGGTTTTTCTTGCAGATATCAACAAGTTTGGACTGCCCAAGTTTTGGACTGTCCAAGTTGACATTTGCCAGTGGCCAGCTTACCATAGAGTATGTCCTTGGGGTTTTGGGCATTGCTTATATGATTCACGTATCCTAATCCAGGGTTGAGCAATTATTTCAGGTGGAGGGCCACTAAACAAGGTTTGGTGAGCTGTTGAGGGCTGCATGGCTAGCCCCGCCCCTTGATGGTTGCCCTGGCCCTGGTTTTCACCTTGGGACCAGAAATCCCACCCCTAGCCTCTGACCTTTGCCACCAGAAGTCCCTCCCCTTGCCCCCTGGCAATATTCCTTTTGGGAGCGGGGGCTTGCCATCTTAGAACCAGAAAAAAACAAATCATACACTAAATGTGAAATGCCTACCAGAACATATTTTAATTTTATTACAAAATTATTTTTGTCACAATTTGTTTTTGTGTAGTGTATATAGAGATGATTGCATAATAACTCAAAATAAATTCTTAGTCTTTTATATTGTATGGTATGTGTGTGGCGGGGTATGGGGGGAGTTTGGTGAGGGGATGTGGCTGTATGTGGGGCCAAAGTGTATGTTGGAGGGTTATGTGGCATTTGTGGGGTGTGGGTGTGTGGCTCTGGAATACACACTCTTCTCCTGCAGTCAACACAGGCAACAGTGTGTGTGTGTGGCATTTGTAGGGTATGGGGGGGGTGGCAGGGGTGTAGGGACCCCACTTCACACTCCCCCTTCATGGCACAGCAACAGGTAGGGGCACTGGCGCTTGGCTCTGGGCAGCTCTGCACATCACAGCTAGTAGTGCAGCCCCCACTGGGCCATCTCTATCACTGGTGCTTCCCATACTTGCACGACACTGGAGGGAAGCCCCAGGTACTGGAGCTGGCTGCCTTCCCTGTCCCAGCTGGTTCCAGCGCCTGGGGCTTTCCTCTCATGCCTGGGGCTTCCTTCCCATGCTGCGCAAGTGCGGGGAGCACTGGTGATACAGACTGCCTGGAGGGGCCTTTGTTCTCTGCTGTGCGGAGCACGAGTACCCCCACCTCCTGCTGCCCCTGCTGCCTGCCAGGGCTGAGCATTATGGTGGGGGGGGTGGGTGGGTCCAGATTGAGAAGATTATGAAGGATCATATTTGTGGGTTTTCTTGGATTTTAGCAAGGCCTTCGATACAGTACCTCATCTGTCGCAGGCCAGCTGGGCACTGTGAGTGTATCAATTTTATCACAGGCCAACTGGGCTGTTTGATTCAATTTCGGATCAAGGAGGCAAAGTTGGGAGTGAAGTAAAGGCAAATTTATTATAGCTTATACACACACAACAGTTAACAGAAAGATAAATGCGATAAGCAGATAATGCAGTATTAAAGAGCTAATAGTAAATAACAGATAATAGCAACAGATAGATCAATTCTGTCGCAGGCCAACTGGACACTGCGAGGGTATTAGCCACTGGGCTGTTCAAAACAACAGATAGGCAGACATGGGTTGGCAATTTATTGATAGTCCCTCAATGCCAGGTACGCGTCAAGTGATTCCAGCGAAGTCAGGCATCCCCAATTGACGCTGTCAGAGGAGTTACCAGGGAACCAGGGAAGATCCCTTGATCAGGATCCGATCCTCACTCACACCGGGAGTCTGGGGTCCAGGCGTGGAACAGAAATGACTGTTCTGTTCCCTCCTTCCTGCTGGTTACCTGATGCACACGCTTTTTATACCTAGTCTTATGCTAATCTGTTGGCTTTCCAGCCACTCGTAATGTTGCCCTATAGCTGTTACCCTATGGGATTGAAAGGTGTTAAAAATTATCATAAAAGGTTACTTTCCAAACTTGGGTTTATCCAATAAGCAAATTACAATGCAGCACCTTTAGGTTTGAAATTGACATTGCTCCTCCTAAGCCCCAATCCCTTTTAGGCTTCATTTGACTATGCTTTCTTGGGATGTGCTTTCCTGGAATGTGTTGGGTGTGCCAGGCAGTTGGATCCAGTTTTTTATCGTTGAAGCTGAACTCTGAGCAGAAACCATTAGGTCAGCTAATCTTGCATCTACAGCTTTGCCTATGGGTCCCAGTCAGTTCCACGAACAGTTAATTTTATCGTGTTGGTTAAACTTATGACAGACAAGTTACATTTGCGGTTTACAAACTTACAAGCTTTATATTAACTAATATTACCTGTTTAGTCAAAACACCAAATGCCTCTAAGAAGCACATATTTATTGCTTATTAATTCCTCTGGTTCTGGCCGTCACACTCATCCTATTCTCATAAATAAAGAGACTGTGACAGATGTTTACACAGTCCAATGGGTGGTAAATTGACTTAGCAGTCGCACCCAGAGAGTGGTAGTAAATGGGTTAGTATCGACCTGGAAGGATGTGGGCAGTGGGGTCCCTCAGGGTTTGGTCCTTGGATCTGTACTCTTCAGTGTCTTCATCAGTGACTTGGATGTGGGTGTGATGTGTACTCTATTAAACTTTGACGATGATACTAAATTGTGGGGTGAAATGCACACTCCGGAGGGGAGGGAAAGATTTCAGGGAGACCTGGACAGGTTAGAAAAGTGGGCAATACACAATAGGATGCACTACAACAAGGACAAGTGCAGAGTGCTCCCCCTAGGGTGCAAAAATATCCAGCATACCTAGTGGTTTGGAAGTGACTCTCTCAGCAGCACAGAAGCGGAAAGGGATCTCAGAGTCATAATCGACTCCAAGATGAACATGAGTCGTCAGTGTGATGAAATCATCAGCAAAGCTAACCGCACTTTATCATGCATCAGCAGATGCATGACAAATAGAACCAGGGAGGTGATACTTCCCCTCTATGCGGCATTGATCAGACTGCAGTTGGAGTACTGCGTCCAGTTTTGGGTGCTGTACTTCAAGAAGGATGTTGATAGACTTGAGAGGGTCCAGAGGAGGGCCACTTGTATGGTTAGGGGCTTACAAAACAATCCCTGTGGAGGAGAGACTGAGGGACCTGGGCCTCTTCAGCCTCTGCAAGAGAAGGCTGAGAAGTGATCTTGTGGCCGCCTACAAATTCATTAGGGGGACGCAGCAAGGGATTGGAGCTGCTCTGTTCACCAGGGTGCCTCTTGGGGTAACAGGGAACAATGATCACAAACTGAGAGCAGATTTAAGCTAGACATCAGGAAAAACTTCTTCACAGTAAGGGTGGCCAAAATTTGGAACGGGCTTCCAAGGGAGGTGGTGCTCTCCCCTACCTTGGGGGTCTTTAGGAGAAGGCTGGATAGGCATCTGCCTGGGATCATCTGACC
>NW_005841844.1:3148459-3151925 GCF_000455745.1 Alligator sinensis
CTTTCCTGCCTAGGCAGGGGGTCAGACTTGATGATCTGTTGAGGTCCCTTCTGACCCTAACATCTATGAATCTATGAACATACTTAGCCTGTTCCACAACAGTGAAGTTGGACATTGCCCAGTATACATCCGAGACATCGAAGATGGAAACTGTTCAGTTTTTTTTCTTTCTTGGCATAAAGAGCCCATGTTTGGCTGCCATAGTAGAGAGCTAAATACACAACCACTGTAGATGGATATCTTTGTCAATAGACTGAGCACTCCATTTTTCCAAACTCTCTTTTGAAGTATACCCATGGCGTTGCTTGCCTTTCCAATATGAGCATTAATTTCAGCTTCCAACCCAAGATTTTGTGAGATGGTGGAGCCCAAGTAAGTGAATTTTTCAGTCACTTCCAGGCTTTCATTATTTACTCTAACTTCAGGAGGGTGGTCAACTTGTTGACCCATGACTAGTGTCTTCTTTAGGTTAATGGTCAGACCGAAATCATCACAAGCATGAAAGAAACAGTCCATGAGACTTTGCAGTCCTGTTTCGGAATGACTAACAATTGCTGCGTCATTGGCAAAGACCATTTCATAGACAAGAACTTTTCAGGGTTTCATTTTCATTTGAGATGAGCAAGATTAAAGAGTTTCCTATCTCATCTGGTTTGAAGCTATACTCCTTCTGAAGAGCCACTGAATGCACATTTGATTAGGACAGCAAAGAAAATCCCAAAAAGTGTCAGAGCTAGGACACAGCTCTGTTTGACACTACTCTTTATTTCAATTTCTTCCAAACGTGACCCATTGAATTGCACCATTCCACGCATACTGACATGGAAGGACTTGATGCTCAGGAGCTTAGAAGGGCAGCCAATCTTTTTCAGGATTCAGAGCAAACTATCTCTGCTGACAAGATCAAAAGCTTTGGTGAGATCGACAAATACTATCTATAGAGATTTCCTTAGCTGCAAGAGAAGTGCCATGAACAGTCTCAAGGAAAATATCATATCCATTATGGATCTACCAGATCTGAAACCACATTGAGACTAGCGGCAAACTCTGTTTGCAAGGGTCTGTAGTTTTAGCAGGAAGACTGACAAACAGCTTCTCAATGGTGCAAAGTAAAGATATACCATGATAGTTATCGCAGTCACCTGTAACACCTTTGTTTTTGACAGAGTGCTTATGCTTGCTTCTTTTGTGTCTTAAGGAACTTCACCTTCTCTCCAACACATACATATTAAATCATGCAGATGGAGGAAGATGGATTTCCTGCACGTAAACTTCAGCCAGTATGCATTCTGCACCTGGGGCTTTAACACAAGCAAGTAAATCAGTGACTTTTTCTACTTCATCTATGGTAGGCTTACGTTCAAGTGCTGTCAGGGTTGAGAGGTTTTCAAGTGTGTCAAGAGCGGAGTCATGGACCACATTTTCGCGAGGAGTATAGTTCTGAATAATGTTCAACCCATTGATCCATCTGCTTAATGCAGTCATTGATGACTTTAACTGTGGAGGGTTTTAAAGGAGTAGTTTTCCTTGGAACAGGCCCAAGAATTTTTCTGATGCCCCATGTATTGCTTGAATATTGCCTCAGGCAGCAGCTTTTTGGGTACTTTTGCACAGTTGTAGCCAATAATCGTTTGCACACCATCTCGCTGTACATTTGACCTTATGCCGGATCTCTGAAAGCTCCTGCAAGTTGGAATGGCTAGGCTCACACTTATATTTAAGGACAGCTGACTGTTTCTTTTCTTAGAACCCCTCCTAGCCCTACAGATACCCAGGGCATGTGCCCATGTGCTGTCTCCAGTGGAGTGTGGCAGTGTATTGAGTCACCTGGGAAATGTGCTTCTTGCTCTCCTGTTGTGTCCTCTTTCAATGCACTGCAATGAATTTCCCTGTCACTGGGCTATGGGGATTTGTTGTATATCTCCTCTTTCTGTGGCATCTTTGTCACAGACCAATCTGCTTTTGATCCTTTTTGTCTCTATATCCTATGCTGCTCTGACTCGCACCTGCATGCAGGGCCATCAACTTTTGAATACCCAGATTAAAGAGAGATTGAGACCCTCTTCAGAAGAGGGTTACCATGGAGCAGTTCGGAGGAATGCGTTCCTTTCCTAAGGTGCATGCTGCTAATTCACTAAGCAGAACTGGATGGCATACAGACATGGAGACAAATATCACCAGTTTCTGCCATTCCTCAACTCCCCAACCCACACGCTCTACTCTCTCTCGTGAAATCTCTTTAAGCCCTCTCCTTCACTGACCCTTTTGAATAGCAGCTTATTTCTGTCATACGTTTTGGTGGTTTGTGGGGTGTCATGAATGTTTTCTTGTATTGATTTCACTGGTATGGTGTGTGTGGTCTCATTGAAAAAACCTATGTTATGCTATATCCATTTATCTTGCTGCTATCATTGTATAGATTGTTATGCTGTCTGCATGTACCAGGGGTGGGCAATTATTTCTGCTGGCAGACCACTTAATGAGTTTTGGTGAGCTGTCAGGGGCTGTGCACATAAAATCTTTCAGAAGATATTTTAACAAATTATAGATAAAAAAAACCATGTAATAAAAATCAACCATCTACTATAATGTATTTTAATTTTATTTCAAAAAATAATTTTTGTCCTGATTTATGTGTTTTTGCATAGTGTATATATAAAGGCAATTGCAGAATACCTCAAAATAAAGGCTTACTATTATATGTTGGGCATTGGGGGGGAGGGCTGAGGAGGGGCTGCCCATATACTAAGTCCTAGAGCTGGCTGGGGGTGGGGGGCAGGGGGCATACAGAGCAGAGCTCACCTGGGTGGTACAATGCAGGTGCGGTGGCCACCTGCCCCCCCATGCAGCTCGGCTGCCCCTGTGGCATTCTGTGTGGGGCCAAGCCCTGCCCGCTCCCACCCAGGGCATTTCATGTGCCGGGCTCCCTCCTGCTGACAGCTCTGGCCCCAGTCAATATGCATGGTTTCCCAGTGAAGCTGCTCCTAGGTACTGGTCAGTTCCCACTGCGTCCAGCACCACCTGCTCCTGCCCCTGCTGAGATGCTCTGGGCAGCAGGCAGCATGTGGAAGGGACAGCAGCTGTGGGGATGTTTGCTGAGCACCACACACCCAGCCAGGCAGGGGGGAAGCTGCAGCAGGGTGGCTTCTGCCCCAGCACATGGAGCTCTAGCTCCAGCTCCTGGCTGCCTTACACCCACCTGGCTGCCTGCAGGTGGCTATTCATCGTGCCGGGTGGACTGCAGCTACATTGTAAGTAGCCCCACCAGGAAGCTGTGCATGCTGCCCAAGGCTGGGACCATTGGCAGGTGCAAGAGGGAGTGTGGCATGGGAGCGGGCAGGGCTTGGCCCCAAGTGAAGCACCATGGGGGCAGCGGGCTGATTGCAGTCATTTGGCAGGCCATATTTTTCCCACCCCAGCATATACCTTTATAATCTGGGGCATGGTTTAGTCAGAGAAATTTAGG
>NW_005841844.1:3151951-3152330 GCF_000455745.1 Alligator sinensis
AAGATCTACTCATAAAGAAAGAGTAGCCATAATTAAGTACTTCTTGCTATTGTGCTACTAGGACAAGACAATTATCATTCCCAATCGCAGGCAAACAGGCCACTGGTGGGATAGGTACATATATTATTGCCTGCTTGTAACGGGAAAAACAACTGCACAATTGCAAAGACATCTGTGAGAAATGGCCTGTCAGCCAGAGAAATACCAGATGCCCCAGGGAGAAAAATTTGTAGAAAATTCTGACACCCATGAGCAATCAGGACAATGCTGATTTGGGGGGGGGGGGGGGGGGGGGGGGATTTTAGGATGTATCTATGATAGAATTGTGGTCTTTTCAGTTTTTCCCAGGCTGGAGAGGAGCCCAGGGCTGGCAGAGTCA
>NW_005841844.1:3152538-3155908 GCF_000455745.1 Alligator sinensis
TTCCAGGCTAGCCCATTCTGTGGAAAGAGGAAACCTAAAATTTCTTCCATAACACACAGGGAATCCACCTAGACTTGGCAGAGATTCCCCTGCTGCAGCTGTGAGGTCTGGTATGAGGGCAGTGGAGCTGAGGGCAAACCTTGGTCTGTTCTTTGGGGCAAGCAGTGGGACAGTGGTGGGAGGGAGCTTGGGGCTCTTGGGGGTATTCTGCAAATAGGTTTGTGACAACCCTACTTCCCTCTCCACCCTTCTTTTTGCAGTAGCCAGTCCATCTTCTCTATTGCCTTTTCATTCCTTTCTTAGCCCTAACCTAGGAGTTGTCAACCGGGGGTATGTGTACCCCCAAGAGTACTTCAAAAGGCTTTAGAGGGTACATGTGGGCAGACGGGGACAGAATGCCACCACACACCATCCCGCGCTGCCTGCCCGGCTGGATGCAGGGGGCGGAGGAAGCTTGCATGCAGTGGCTTCCACCACTCTGAGTTCAGCTGCCTCTCCCCGCTTCCTGCATCTGGCTGTTTGGGGTACACTGCTTCATACCTGGCCGCCAGGGGTACACTGATCCAAAAGGTTGAAAACCCCTGCTCTAGCCTGATACACTAAGATGTCTGGACCCTGCGCTGCAGGGTCTGTGGCTTTGGAGTATGGTGGCAGGGGTGAGGTTCATGGCATGAGGGGAGAAGGGGCAAATCAGGAGCCACTCAAAAGGAGACTCCTAAGTTGCCTGAAGTAACTAGACAGTCCCCCAGCAATATTCTTGGAGCTCAAAGCCGTCAGATTCCCAGGGAGTTAGTGCGCTTCTCCTCTGAACTGACTGGTAAAGTCCATTGTGGGGGCTCCCTGTTTGTTACCATCAGCAGCTCCTGACTTAATATGCTCCATTTGCAAAGTAAAAGTTGCTCTTCTAACATTCAAATGCTACTTGGATCCAGCCAGTCCCAGTACTGCAGGAACTGATAGATAGAAGTGTGCTCACCCCTCACACTGAACCTTAGGAAGTCTCTGTCTTGGGGGTCACAGTGGGAGGTGCCCCAGTGGTGGGTACTTCTGGACCTCAACAAGTTAGTCTAAGTCCACAGAGAAAGGCAGTAGTCAGACCAGGGCCAGCTAGCCCTGGTTTGTCTATACACGTGCTCTGGGAGTGGGGGGAGGGGTGTTTAATTAGACCTGGAGAGCTGCTCTAATTAAAATGCTGCAGTGTCATGTGTATTCAGCATCCTGTGTTTCAAAATGGCGGTGGGGGTGCTTTAACTAAAGCTCGTTTAATGAGTTTTAGTTAAAGTGCCCCTGCTGCCATTTTGAAACATGGGATACTAAACACATGCGAGGTTGTAGCATTCTGATTAGACTGCCTCGAACAATTAGTTGAGTCTGCTTTAATGTGTTCTAATTAGGATGCCTTGGAGCACATCTGTAGAGTCCTAGTTCAGTTCCTTAACCATTGACCTATGCTGCCTTCTGGATGGCTCTACAGTGCCACACCTGTATCCCAGCAGGCAGCAACTGTGATTCTGCCCTGCAGCTGGAGAACAGAGCTGCAGTATGAGAAGGGGCTGTTGGTTCATAGTTGCTTTCTAGAGAAGTGATGATGCTTTGTACAGCTGGTTGTGCACTAGGCCGTCATGGGTTTGCACCACGAACTGAAGAATAAGCTTAGCCGTGGTGCTTTATCCTCCACTGCTCTGAGTCATGTACAGTCCATAACACCAATGCAAAATGGGCCTAAACCCCTGTCATTCCAGTTTGCTTACATTTCATACCCACTTTCCATCTTGGCAGGGCATAATGGCCATAATAGCTGTGTTCAAAAAACGCAAAAATTTACAGTAGAGGACAAACTATTAGCTCTCAAAGCATGGATACATGAGTCCAGATTGTTGCCTACTGCCATGGACTTCCCCAGTTCACACCCTATGGCAACAGTCAGACCAAGCCAGCCTGCCCTTTCTTTACAAGCACCTAAAGCTACATGTTTCATGTCCACCTTGTGGTTCCTTCATTTGTTTCATTATGTCTAGTACAGAAGCACATAGAGATCCTACCATGCTGGGCACTGTATAACAGTAAAAGACAGCCACTACCCCAAAGATCTTACAGCCTATATAGACAGAACTGAGATGTAAAGCAGCCTGCCCCAGCATGCAGAGCTAAGGCCCAAGTCCTAACTTAAGCTGTTACACTCTTAACCACATGACTGGCTTGGTTACAGCAGCTAATGCTTCACCTGCTGCTGAAATGCTAATCCAAAGCCTTCTGAAGCCACTGGAAAGCCCTCCCATTGGTATCAATGGCATTAGATCAGGTCTGTGGTCCTCAGTGTCTTGTATAACTTCTTCCAACCCAAAAGCATGAAGGAATTTTGCTCAAGTGCACCTGGGATGCTGCTCATCTCCTTGCTAGGGACTGTGTGCACTTGTTTTTAAGACGAGAAACCAGGAATTTATGAAATAGCAGCAGAAACACCATTTTTTCTTGATAAATGCTTAATAAATACAAGTTCCACTTGCTCCCAAGTTGACCTAATAATGGTAATTCTAAATTAAACGTAACTGCAGTAGTTGCCAGTAAAGGTCATTCTACAGAAAATGGGTCTGTTTGCCTCTTGCTCAGATGCCTGAATATTAAACATGTATAATTCACAGGATCGTTAGCTGATAAAAGTGTTTTTCACTTCCACCCACTATCGCACAAACCCATTTTATAAGTCAGTGGACACAAGGAGAACCTGACCTTATTGGATTTCTATAGAAGTTTGATCCATCCTGAGAGGAACTGAGTATCTAAAATCAAGATGCAAGTATGCAGCACCCTTCAGGATTTGGCTCTTTCAGAGAGAGATGAATGTCTTATAGGAAGACACACAATTGTATGTGAACACAGTGGAGCCCACGCTAAGGATTTGTCTCTCCTGTTTCTACTGCAGGGGATAAACATGTAACTCAGACTTAAGGAGTGCAACTGCCTATCTCTTGTTAATAGCTAGGCATGAACTTTATATCTGAAACACATCTGAAGATACCTTTCAAGGGACTGCTCATAATCAGCTACTTAATGGATGTTTTCACCATCTTTGGGGATACTTTGGGGTAGTCTCAGAGGATTGCCCACACAAAAGATGTCTCTGGTACGTAGAAATTCCCACTCTCATTTATTTACTGACTTGTTCCAGGTTTGTCAGCCAGAGCTCATACACACCACATCCACTGCCAAGGAAGCTTTTGCAATTGGGGAACAGCAATAATATGTGTTTGGTGTTCTGATCTTATCCAAATCCCATTGAAGTATATGGGTGTCTTTACACTGGGTGCAGTGGACAGGGGATCAAGTTCTTGGAAAGGGAACAAGTAGACTATGCTGCATTGAGCAGCAG
>NW_005841844.1:3155939-3160521 GCF_000455745.1 Alligator sinensis
GCCACATGGCAGTGATGCAGGAGATGAACAAGTGGGCTGCTAGCTGAGGGAATAATTTACAGTGTGCTTGAGGGTTTTTGCCTCTTTTTCCCCTAAGAAGACTGCAATTTCCTTGAATTTACTTGACATTTGAAATGATCCAACACACTTTTCTCCCCTCTACCAACTGATTGCAAACAGTCTGCTCAAGTACTCAATGCACACTAGTTAAAATTAGACATGATCACTCACATAAGCCACATGGTCTTTTTATTGTTGTTGCTTGATTAGAGGAACTGAACCTCTGGAACTAAGAGGGAGTACCTGAAGGGGCTGCAGGAATTTGAGTAACTTGGAGGTGAAAGCAAATAAATATGATTGGAGAGTCAACCTCTTTCTTTCTTAGCTGTAAAGGATTTTCCAGAGGTGTTCTTTCACTAAGCATTTGGAGGCTGTCAGTTAATTGTCTGGGTACAGTGTTGACCCCAGATATGGTGTGAGGGACCAAGGTAGGTTTAACAGCCCTGTCCCAAGAAAATCAAGTATTCTAAAGGAATACTAACGAGGAAAGTGTAATACAACTCTTAAGCTGAAAACACAGTAAGTAAATGCAGAAGCTGGCACTACAAGTGATTCCTAGGAGGAGATGCTGGGTGGTGGTGGTGGGGGACTCTCTCCTGAGGGGTACGGAGGGACCTATCTGCTGTCTGGACCCCTTAGCCCGAGAGGTCTGCTGTCTCCCTGGGGCCTGCATCCGAGACATTGTGGAGAGGATCCCCAGGCTCATCCATTCCTCTGACTGTTACCCCATGCTCCTCATTCATGTGGGTGCGAAAGACACGGCCAGGTGCAACTGGGACCGGGTCATGAGTCGCTACAGGAGTCTAGGGGCTTGGCTCAAGGGACTAGGGGTTCAAGTAGTTTTCTCTTCTGTACTCCCTGTTGCAGGCCATGGACCCAGGAGGGAAGGTTGCATGGAAGAGGTTAACAGACACCTCAGGCACTGGTGTTACCATGAGGAGTTTGGTTTCTTTGACCACAAGACGCACTTCAGAGAGAGAGAACTCCTAGGATGAGATGGCATCCACCTCACATGGAAAGGTAAGTCCCTGCTCTCAGCCAGGATGGCTGATCTACTAGACAGGGCTTTAAACTGACTTTTCTGGGAGATGGGGAAACTCCAAGTGGAGCATGCCCAGGGACAGGCACATAGCAAAGCTCCCTTGTGGAGGACACTAGCACAACTGTTTTTGAAAATGCTAACCAAACAGTTCTCCCACAGCGTCTCAGGAAATCGAGGGTGTCAGCTGAGGGCCTCAGCTGCCTATACACCAATGCCAGGAGCACGGGGAACAAGCAGGAGGAGCTAGCCCTCCTGCTCTCTAGTGGGCAATATGACTTGGTAGGGATTACGGAGACCTGGTGGGACTCCTTGCATGACTGGAGCATAGCCAGGCAGGGCTACCCCCTGCACAGATGGGACAGAGTAGGGAGAAAAGGCGGAGGGGTAGCTCTCTATGTCAAAAAGCAGTACACCTCTCTGGAGGCTGACATTGGCTCCAAAGATAAGCAGCTTGAAACCCTCTGGGTCAAGCTATGGTGGGGGGAGGTGGTGAGGTGAGAGAAACCTAATGGTAGGCGCTTACTACAGGCCACCAAACCAAGGGAAGGAACTGGATCTGGAGTTCTCTCAAGAACTGACGGAGGCTGCACATGTAAGGGACTTGGTTGTCATGGGTGACTTCAGTTACCCAGACAGATTAGGAGGAACACTTGGCAGTTTCCTGACTGTGATAAGGAGCTCCTCCTGACCCAGGAAGTGCAAGGGCCAACCAGAGATAATGCTCTTCTAGACTTGGTCATGGCCAAGGGAAATTATCTGGTGTGTGGCTTGAACACTGAGGGTAACCTGGGCAACAGCAACCATGAAATACAGGTTCACTGTCTGCCGCAAGGTTGACAAATAAACCAGGAGGATTGAAGTCCTGGACTTCAAGAATGCTGACTTCAACAGGCTCAGGGCATTAGTAAGGGAGGCGATGCAGGACCAGGAAGGGAAGGCAAATGGGATGCACAAAGAGTGGTTGTTGCTCAAGGATACAATCCTCAAAGCACAAAAGAAAACTGTTCCTGCAAAGAGAAAAGGCAGCAGAAGGGCTGGCAAGCCCTCCTGGTTTAACAGGGACATTTCAGTCTTCTTGAAAAAGAAAAAAGGTGTACGCACAGTGGAAGCTAGGGATGGTCCTCAAGGAGGACTGTACCACAGTGGCCAGCACTTGTAGGGGAATGATCAGGAAAGCAAAGGCAGCGATGGAGTTTAGGTTAGCTACGGGAGTCGAGGATAATAAGAAATCCGGTGTGTAGGTAGTAGAAGGAAAACAAATGGAAGTGTGGGGCCCCTGCTTAACACCTCAGGACAGCTGGTAACGGACACTCAGGAAAAAACTGAACTCCTGAATACTCACGTTGCTTTGGTATTTCACTGGACCCAGGGGAAGGTCAAATGAGATGAGGCTCATAGGGGGCATGCCGGGACAGACACTGTGGATGCTGAGTGGGTGCAATACTAATTAGAAAAGCTCTGAGTCAGCAGGACTGGCTGGACTTCATCCGAGAGTGCTGATGGAGCTGGCTGAGGTCATTGCAGACCTCCTGGCAAAATTCTTTCAGAATTTGTAGCACACAGGGGAAATCCCTGAGGATTGGAAGAGGGCAACATTGTGCCCATCTTCAAGAAGGGGAAGAGGGAGGACCCAGGCAACTATAGGCCAATCAGCCTAACCTCTATCCTAGGGAAAATCTTGGAAAAGCTCATTAAAGAATCTGTGTGCGATACGCTCGCGGAAGGTAAGATTCTGAACAGCAGCCAGCATGGATTTGTCGTGGGTAGGTTTTGTCGTACCAATCTCATCTCCTTCTGCAACCAGGCCTCTTGCCACCAACATAGATGTTATATACCTAGATTTCCAAAAGGCTTTTGATCTAGTATCCCACGATATCCTTGTGGGAAGACTGGAAGATTGTGGGCTCAGCTGCTCGACGGTTCAATGGGTGGGAAACTGGCTACAGGGTAGGAGCCAGAGAGTTCTCATCAATGGATCTATGTCATCCTGGTGCGAAGTGGCCAGTGGTGTCCCTCAGGGGTCTGTGCTTGGACTGGTCCTTTTCAACATCTTTATCAATGATTTGGATGGGGGAGTGAAAAACTTGCTGGCCAGGTTTGCGGATGACACCAAGTTATGGGGCAGTGTGGCCATGTCAGAAGATAGGTTGCAGATACAGGTGGACCTAGCTGGGCTGGAGAGTTGTGCAGACCGGAACCACATGAAGTTCAACACTCAGAAGTGTAAGGTGCTCCATCTGGGGGCAAATAACCCTCAACAGTCAGGGTGTCCAGACTGTAGAATAAACTCCCTCCAGAGGTGGTGCAGTCACCTACCCTGGAGGTTTTCAAGAGGAGACTGGAGGGTCACCTTGCTGGGGTCACCTGACCCCAGTTGTCTTCCTGCCTGGAGCTGGGGAGCTGGATCCGATGATCTGCAAGGTCCCTTCCAGCTCCTAACAATCTATGAATCTATGAAACAGAATTCTTGTTATTACAGTTACAACCAGTAAAATGAAAGAGAGATGGCTACAGATCTTAAGATGATTAGACCTTAAAGTTAAACAGTTGAAGCAATTAGAAATCTGGAAAAAAGATTCCAGAAGATAAAATGGTGACAAGATCTGAAAGAGAGAAAGATGACAATACCTGAAACGGAAGGAAAGTTATCTTTTTCTCTACGTTTACCAAATTCTGAAGTCTTAAAACCACTGGCTGAGGGCTGGCCAGTAATGTTCTGCTTGAACCAGAGTTTGAAGCAAGAGGAATGCTCTCTGAGGGTGAAGCTGCTGCTTTTGTTTCATAGTTTCATAGTTGGTAGGGTCGGAAGGGACCTGAGCAGATCATCAAGTCCAGCCCCTGCCATGGCAAGAAAAAGTACTGGGGTCAAATGACCCCAGCAAGGTGTTCATCTAACCTCCTCTTAAAGACCCCCAGGGTAGGAGCCAGCACCACATCGCTTGGAAGTTGGTTCCAGATCCTAGCCGCCCTAACTGTGAAGTAGCGCCTCCTGATGTTTAGTCTGAATCTACCCTCTGCCAGCTTGTGACCGTTATTTCTAGTTACTCCTGGCAGTGCTCAGGAGAACAGGGACTCCCCCAATGCCTGCTGGTCCCCTCTGACTAGTTTGTAACAGGCCACTAGATCCCCCTTCAGCCTTCTCTTGTGGAGGCTGAACAGGTTCAGGTCCCTTAGCCTCTCCTTGTATGGCCTTCCCTGCTGCCCCCTGATCATGCGGGTGGCCCTCCTCTGAACCCTTTCAATGCTGTCCACATCCCTCCTGAAGTGCAGCACCCAGAACTGGACACCGTACTCCCAACTGTGGCCTGACCAGTGCCGCATAGAGGGGGAGGATCACCTCCTTAGACCTGCTTGAGATGCATCTGTGGATGCATGACAAGGTGTGGTTGGCCTTCCTGACCACATCCCCACACTGTCAGCCCATGTTCATTTTGGCATCAATAATGACTCCAAGATCCTTTTCTGCCTCTGCACTGACGA
>NW_005841844.1:3161017-3183353 GCF_000455745.1 Alligator sinensis
CCAGAGCACCATGAGTGCTCGTAAAGCTGTGCCAGGGGTCTCACAATGACCTCTGCTAATTCCCTCAGCAGTCTGGGGTGGAGATCGTCAGGACCAGCTGATTTAAATATGTCCAGTCCCTCCAAAAGTTTCCTGACTAGATCCTCACTGACCCTCGGCCTGGGTGCGCCTCCCCCGGGGCCTGAGGGGGTCCCGGCGGACATGCTGATTTGGTCCCTGCTCAGGAAAATGGAGGCAAAGCAATCGTTAAATAGGTTAGCCTTGTCATCTGGTGCAACAACCAGATTTCCTAGTGTGTTTTGCAGAGGCCCCACGTTACTTGGTACCTTCTTTTTGCCCCCTATTTATTTAAAAAAGGACTTCTTGTTGTCCGTGATCCAGGTAGCTAGTCCCGGTTCCATCTCTGCCTTGGCTTTCCTGACCGCCCCCCTGCAGCCCCGAGCAACAAAGGTATAGTCCTCCCTGGTGATGGCCCCTCCCTTCCATTGGGTGTATGCCTGCCGTTTAGCTAGGAGATATTCCCGTCTGCTTTAGGTGAGCCATGGGGGCTTTTGCGCCCTCTTGCCCCCTTTGATCCTTGTTGGGATTACCTCCCTTTGGGCTCAGAGGATCATCTCCTCAAGGAACGACCACTCTTCTTGGACACCCGACTCCCCTCCCCTCTGGGACCTCAGTACTTCCCCAACTATTCTTCTTACCTCATTGAAATCCTCCCTCCTGAAGTCCAGGGCTGCTGCCTTGCTGCAGGCTTTTGCCACCTTGCGCTGGATTAACATATTATTGTTAACTAATTAATAATATGAAGCTGCTTCAATTCTAATCTGGTAAATGGATCTCCCGATTTTATCATTTTGTGGTTAAACTAGTTCCAATTGGCTCAGATCTGAACTCTCAAAGTTCTCTTACCTTGATCCTACTTTATAGTTGTTCACCTTTATCCTTGTTCCAAAATTCCATTGCCTGCGATGCTTCCTTTCCTGTTACCATTTCTTTAGATTAAATTTCCCTTAGCCTATCTGCTTTCCATTATGGTACTTAGCTAAATTCTCCTAGCTTATCCTCATCTATTGCTATAACATACAGCCTGTAGGCCAGAGCTGGCCCATGGAACCATTACATCTGGCCCACCAATAGGCTGGTGGGCTACCAGAAGTGCACACCTTCGGTTCTGCAATGCCGCATGCTCCTGCACAGCAGACCAGCCAGAGGTCTGTGCTGCTGGGCAGCAACATGGAGCCACGTTTGAATGGCAGCACAGAACTGCTTGGTAGCAGTGCCAGGGGGGTCTGGCATTGCTGAGCCAGGGGTTTGAGGTAGTGTGGCTCTCTGGGCAGGCAGTGGCATGGAGCCAGGGGTGTGTAGCTACATGGACCCTTGTTCAAGCAGTGGCACAGCGTCAGGAAACTGCCACCTATAGTCCATGTCTGTGCCACTGCAGACCCCTGGGTCCAGCTCTGCACTGCAGCCCAAACGTGACTCCATGCAGCTGCATGCCCCTAGCTCCATGCTGCTGCTGAGCCAAAGCTCCATGCTGACATATATCCCTGGGTCCATGATGCCCAGCATGGCTCTATGTAGTCACATGCCTCAGGATGTATGCTGCTGCACAAATGCAACCCCACAGATCTGGCCTTGGAGGACCCCCTGGAGTCTAGATTAGGCCCAGGGCCTGGGCTGTGTTTGACCCCTGCTATAATATATTCTGAGGGTTACTAAAGTCACCTTTGCCCTGAGTTCTGATTCCTTTTGCCGGTAGACCCATACGGCTACAACCTATATCCCTAAAGTCAACAGTAGCATTTAATTTTCTCTTGTCTCATTCATGCAAATTATTTTAATGTACATATGCAAAGGGTCTGCTTAGATCCTTGATTGATTTATTATGTACCTCAGTACCAAAATTCTGGCCAGAGGTTTGGAGAATCCCTGCTGTTTACACTCCAAGTTTCAAACATGTAGAATACATCATTTGAGGTATGAAGCCTTCAGTAGGCAAACTCCAGTCTAGATTTGGCTATGGCTTGAATATTTAACAGGAAGGTAGCATAATAGAAAAGTGGCCTCAGCTGGTGTCAGTTCATTTTGAAATGTTGAGTAGATTCTCCTAGATATTTTGGGATGATGCTTGCCCTGCTTCATCCAAGGTGATATAGAAAGAAATGTTCCCCTTTCTGCTTGGTTGTTTCTGCTTTGCTTCCAGTACTGGGTTGTATGTTTTGGGAGCACTATATAGCTGATTGCTGCACATATTCGCAAAAAGCCCAGAACCCAAATTGATCATATCCATTTTTCCTGCCTAATGTCAGTCCTTCAAAAAGTCCTACAGCCATTGTCATTAACTGTGAGGAGATGCAAGGTTACTACCTGTCCCCAGTGAACAAAGGGTTAACTTTTACTTGTCTTAATCACCTCCCTTTGTCTGGATCTTATGGGAAAAGGAAGGTGAATGGGATACTTGGGCAGCAGGTGGGGGAGAAGTACTTGGCAGGGGGGAACTGGGGTTCCAGTGCAAATGGTCATGGCAGAAGGTGAAGCCCCACACAGGAGTCTCTGGGTTCCTTTTCTACTAGTTATAGACCCCAACCCTAACCTTGTGAACTCTGCTAGGGCATTATTTCGGCTGAATCATGTCTCTAGCTAATGGGATATATGTCAATACCTGAGTAAGCATGAGGAATGAACTGGACTCTGCCTTACAGCTAAGGCTGTAGGGAAGTTCAGTGCCAGAAGAGAAGCCTGCTTTGCTGCTGTTAGTGCTGCTGCTGCCATATGGGTAAAGAGGGCTTCTGCCTCTCACTCTCAAACCTCTTCAGAAATTCCCAGCATTTCAGTCCAGAAGGGGCTTTTCCTTATATTAACTAATCTGCCCCTGATAATCTCAGGAAGACAAAAGAAAAAGAAAGCCTTTGCACTGCATCTAGAATTTGGTCTATAATCCCAACCCACTGGCTTAGCTGAATGCAATATATAGCTCTGTTCAGAAATGGATCTAGTTTGATCTGAGAGCTAGTTAGGTTGGTTGCTTGCTGCCAGCCTCTCCTATTGGATAGCTGTTCCGAAAAACAAACTTCTGATGCAACACAGTATTGTGGCAACCCCAAATGTTCCAAATTCCAAGTGAGAATAGCTTTAAATAATCATGGATTATTTTAGAATTAAAAAAAAAAAAAAGCTTGGTGGCTTCTTCTGTGCTTCTGCCCTCTATGCCTGGAGTATAGGTTCAGGTCACATTTTCAAAAAAAATTTCTCCCCCATCTGCAAGAGGTAGAAATTTACTATTGTTAAAAAAAAAAAAATTAAAGCTGCATCTCTCTTCTAGTCCACAGACTTCCTGTGTTGGGGTAGTAAGAAAAATGCCAAGTGTACAGGGATAAAATCCTGGGAGTTGGTGGTGCCCCCAGCAGCTTCTGTGCTCAGAGGGTGTTGGCTGAGAGATGCACTTACCACTGCATTGTGACTTCATGACGCCACCAGGGTCTGCCATGTCTAGACCTGCAAGCTGCTGGTTCTGTTAAAGAGGCTCCAAATCTGCCTAATCATAATCAGTTCCATTCCCACCTGAACCATTCTCCAGCTGGAGCAAGACTTTCTGAAAGTATAATGGTCACTGGCAGAATTCACCTGGCATCTCCCCTTTGACTACAGAGAGATGATCTCCGGGACTAACTTAGCTCACGCTTTCTTCCACAAGGCTTATTTACACACCACTGTGCTTATTTGCATAATGACATTCTCGACCTTTTTTATTTTTGGTTGACTTATCACAGCCTTAGAAATTTGTACAATATTGAATTATAAATTGAGGCACTGTATCCATGAAAGATTGCTCTTTGACTATAGGCGGCATTATCAAATCTGACAGACACAACAAATGCATGCTATAAAGCTGAACTAAATATGCTCCACAATCCAAGATGTGCAAATCAAGCAAGTAGAAAAATAACTGTAATATTTTTTACAAATGAATCAGGAACCTTGGGTGATGATTTTGTTTAGCTTTGTCTGTCATTAAAATACTCAAGCAGCAGATAATGGAATGACCTACTTTTCCCTCCTTCCTTCACGACAACACACAAATTAAGAATTATGTTCTTTCAAATTAAATTTACCATTTTACAAAAATCAGAGTATAAAAATGGGGCATGCACTGGAAAGCAGGGGAAACTAGTCAAGGCTTTTTTCAATGCAGACTTAGAATACTTCTGACAGGGTCAGGCCATCTTATATTACATATTCCTCATCAAGAACAGGGGGCTAATAGTCAGGATTATCCCAAACTATTCAGTATATGCTGACAAAATGGCTTCTTCTTGTAGGATTATCTTGCTCATGAGACTTTACCTTCCAGTGAACTTACTGGAGGGTTTTGAAGCTATTGATGCCATTTTCCGAATTATTTAAATAATGCTTTGAGTTTAAACATCGACTCAACAGCTTTATTTCTTTGGCAGGCTACTTTTACAACATAGACAAATTCAATTTTGAAAATGAATGCCTTGGAAGACCCTCACCCTCAAACTGAAATCCAACACTTTGTGCCCGCCAAATGTTTTGTAATTCCTTTCATCTGGATGAGAGCAAAATATTGTTTGCTTTGAATTTCAGAGTAGGAATGCTTCATGCAGCCTGTGGGGTTTTTTTGGGGTACAATTTAACTTAATATTCATTTGAAGGCAGAGGGGTGCTTAGACAGAGGTCTTGCTGGCATTGAGCAATGCTGGAGCCAATATCCAGCAAAAGCATAATTATTTGTTAAAATTACTGTCGTGTGCTTGGCCACAGTTTGCCTTGGAGGAGCTGAATGGTTAGGTCAGAAGGAGGTCATTTAATAATGTTCCATAACTTCCCGAGGACGCCAAGGGCATAAATAAAGGCAGAGCACAGCTTAGGAAATGCACAAATGACTTGATAGTGTCAGGTGTACGGTGACCTCAGTGGTACCCTACTTGGGGAGGAGGCACAAGGTGGGCCGACAGCTAATGCAAGCAACAGCTGGAGAGGCCCAGATAGATTTTTCCCTCTTTTGAAAGTGTGCAGCTAAGCACGCTAATAGTGTTTACAAAATCAATTATGAAGCTGGATAATATTTTTGTGAACAACTCTGCAATAGGCTCTGGCTACAGTATTTATATAGAGGTTTCCTTTGCTGGGTCTTCCAAGCACTTCATAAAGGCAGATGCATATGATTGTTGCTGTATTGCATCTGGGGAAACTGAGGTTAGGTACAATGATGGTTTGGATTGTTGAAAGAATTCATCAGCCACAGTTGGGACTAGATTTTCTCAAGCACTCATCAGGGCTGGTGCAATTCCCGAGATGGAATAAAATGGATGCTGGAAGTCAGGAATCAAATGCAGTGAACAGAACTCTGCATGGGAAGTGTAAATAGGTGGCTGCCCTCTTGTAAAATGGCTCATGCCACAGCAATTAATCTCACCTACTTAAACTCACTCACAAATATAAAATAGGTGAAATGCTGGTTGCTTTAAGGCAACAGGCCAGATTCTCAGCTAACGTAAATTTGTAGAAGACTGTTGAAAGCAATGAAGCAATGCCAGTTTACACCATCTGAGATTCTGTCTCAGTATTTGCCCCAATCACACGTCTAGACTCTGAGTAGCTAAATGCTGCAACCGACAGCTGATTTGAGCACTGCGGTATGACAGGAGGCCAAGGGGAGTTTAGATTTCTTTCTTCTAAATCATAACTCCATTGTATGCCAATTTTTCAGCTAGCTGCTCATCACAGATTATTCCTCAGTTCCTGCCTCCCACACACCAGAGAAAGGATTTGAGGCTGAGGGAAATAGGTCTTTGCCACTGAGGCCTTTGTGTAACTGTAGGAGAAGGCAATGCTTCAAACAGAAATGCTACAAGAAAGCAGATGTAATTTTCATTAGACAAGAGCTATAGGAGTCTAGGAAGAGCTGCACCTTCCCCCTAGGGAAGGATTTCCTGGCCCTTTCTTAGCCCCATCCCAAGTTTCAGCATAATGAGTTTGGGAAGTGTAAATAGGTGTACCTATGGTTTCTTTATGACCTTCCCTATCACTATCTTGATTTCTTACTAGGGACCACATCCTGCAAATACTTGGGCACCGTGGAAAAAAAAATCCTTCTCACTCTCTGTAGAAATCTCCCCTCTCTCTGCCCTGCCTTGGGACATCCCGCACACCCCTCCCATTTCACCTCTGTGCTATTTGGTTTTAACCTGGTCAGCCTACCTGACAAAAAGAGAAATTCCTGAGGGAAGGGGGAGTTCCTGCTTTCCTTTGTCCTGGAGCAGGCATTTTTGGCCAAGAGGAAGAATCATTTTGTGGACATAGACAAGCTTGGACCTCTGGAGGGATGTTCCAGATGATTATACTGTAAATAGATATGGAAACTTAGCCTGTATTAGTATTAAGTGAATTTTAGCCACGTGTTAATAGAGTCAGTGAACTCAATATTGAATGAGACTCAATTTATTCTATATTGCTGAAGGTGTTTTTTTCTGAAATCCCTTTGTTTTCCTCTTACCCCATTCTCTGTCTCTGAACAATAAAAGGGTACCTGCATGCAGCATGCTGGCCATGGATTCCTGAGGGGGAAGGAGTCAGACAGCCTTTATAGCTCCCTTTGCTTGGCTAGCTAAGGTAAGCTTAGCTCTTTACTTTTCTCTGGTACAGGAGGCTACTTTTGAATGCTTCAGGCTAAAGGAAACACCCCAAAATACCTTAGGGGTGGGGCTAAACACCCCTAAGGTCTGCAGGGTCTGTGTACCCTGGGCTGCACAGAGCCCTGACCAGAGCCTGGGTGGTGGCAGCGATTACCCTGGGCTTGTAGGTGTGCTCCAGGAAGGGAGTTGGCCGGATGTCGGTGCCCCAAGGGAGGCACCCGAAGTGGGGCTTTGGTCGGAAACAGTGAGGTGGGTGGCTCAGAGTAGTAGTGACCCCTTAGTGTCCCACCACAGGCACATGCATAACCCTGCTCATATGAGTGAAGGTAACATACAACTCTGATCTAAGCACCCTGACACGCTAGTGCTTTGGTCTCTATAGACCCTTGCACATTGCCAGAATTTCTTGTCCAGTGACTGACAGGTTGGAATTGTGGATGAATGAGATACCTTTGCCTTGTGTTTGAGTTTCCTTGTGCTAACTGTAATGATGAGTTATTCTCTTTCCATTATGGATTTGGGAATGGTAGCCACTTACTATGGTCCTTCCTAAGAAGGTACTAACGTACAAGCCTAAGATTAGTTCCTTGGTTCCACTACCACCCTGATTCATGATAAGTGTGATCTGAGTCGCTGGCATTTTCTTCCTTTGGGTTTAATTGCTATTTACACAGTAACGGTGGTCTCCCAGGTCCTAATATTTATGATACGTTCCAGGCCTGGGTGTTTGCACTTCTTTCTTCCTGTTACTGTGAAAAAATCTTTTCCAGGGTTAATTAGTTCACAGTGAGCAATAATTTCTAAAATGAAATCCACTGGACAGTGATCCCTGATCCATGACTCATGAGCTACACATTGCCTATGAGGTCCTCCACATTGTTTGGAGCCATTAGACATGTTACTTCCTACAGGTACATATTTATTTAGGTTAGTAGGGAGAGCAGTACAGTGCATTATGTTCTCAGTACTGTTGCTGAAGGGCCAATGAAGCTTAGGGAACCTAGGTCTAGACTTAAAAAAGAGAGAGAGAAATCTAAATTAATATCCCATTTCCCTTCATTCAGACTTTCCCCATTAGGCTTGGGGGGGGTCCTTAATTCCTTTGAGTATTGAGGATGACAGCTGAACATCTTCCAAGTGTGATTTAAGCCCCAGCTCTGTTCCCACTGAAATCATAGGGAGTTCAGGCATTGTCTTGAATAGAAGCTAGATGGAGTCTTAAGATGCTTGCCTTAATGACCAAATCAAACAAAAGCTATTCTCTTTGTCACATTCTGTCCCACCCGCCAGTCGATTTTGGTCATAGTCTGCATTGCACTCGCACTTCATGCTAATTCTACCTCAGAAGAAGGCAGGAGGAATGTTTTATTTAGGTCAATTTATTGAAAATATTTCTTCTCTTTGCCTTTGCTTTATCTCCATTGTCTAATTGGGGCCTTAAGTTAGCTGAATCTGCCACTGGTTTTTTGAAGCAGCAGTAGACTTATGACTCTATTTTTTTTTTCACAGTGAATTGATTTCCCTGTCAATGTGATCTCTTCCCACAGAAGTTCCTATCGCCACTAGGTTCAGTCTCCTCTTTGTTCTAATTATTGCTGTCTTCACACAAAGTGAAGAAAGCAAATTCCCTGGTCTATTTTAAGATGTAACTGAGATGATAAACCTGCACAGCTGGGAAATCTGCAGGAAGCTTTTGCTCACAAAGTATCATCTTTCCTTGCCCAGTCTAAAAGGAAGAACTTGTTTGTTGGAAGCCCCCACGTGGAAGGAGATAACTGCCTTCTCCAAAGCACCTTGGGCCAACCCTGAGGCCCAGACTGTTTGGATAAAGGTTCCTTACAGATTTGGCAATGATGCTGAGCAGCCCTATCTGCACTGGACCTTGGGGAGCTGAGGATAGCCAGCAGCTCTGAAAAGCAGGTTATAGGTTTCATAGACATAAGAGCTGGAAGGGACCTCAGAAAATCATTGAGTCCAGCCCCCTGCCCCAGGGGTAGGAAGTCAGCTAGGGTCAAAGGATCCCAGCAAGATAAGCGCCCAAACATTTCTTAAAAGAGTCTGGAGTAGGTGCTTGCACCACTTCGGGAGGGAGTCTATTCCAGGCCTTGGGGGTTTGGACAGTAAAGACATTTTTCCTTATGTCCAGCCTAAAATGGTTTTGTGGGAGTTTATGACCATTGGACCTTCTCATCCCTTGGGGCGCTCTGGTGAACAGGTGTTCCCCAAGATCCTGATGCACACGCCTTATATACTTACAGCTGAAGTTACACAGAAGAAGTGAGACTGGGAAGTGGTTGGCACTTTGTATCCACCAGTAAATTGAGCTCCTGGAGCATGGTATCCATCAGACACTGAATCTGTGTCCACAACATGAAGAAGACCCAGCACTGATGAAAATCACAGAAGGCTTTGATAAGAGAGCACTTGTCATGTGAGATCTGGGAGAGGACACCATACCTTTCAGATCTTTTCTGTGAGTTGACTGTTCTCTCAGAAGAGAGAGAAGGTTGACATTATATACCTAGACTTTCAAAAGGCCTTTGATCTGGTATCCTATGATGTTCTCACAGGAAAATTGGAGGATTGTGGGCTTAACTACTTGATGGTTAGGTGGGTAGGAAACTGGCTGCGAGGTAGGACTGTGGCAGAAGGCCACCTCTGTTTCTCCCCAAAACTCTGCTCTGTGACAATTTGCTTAAGGTGGGCCCTGAAGAGGGTACACACTTTACCCTATCTCTTTAGGTAACCTGAGCTGGATACATTCCTGAGGGAGGGGGGAAACCTGCTCCCTCTGCCTACGTGACTGGCATCACATACCTGGGTGAGGGGCTTGGACTCCCTGGGGAGCTAGGAACTGCCAGTCTGCCCAGCAACTAGTGATTCATTTCAAATCGGTTGACTGACAGCCAACAGGTGCTGGCCTCCATTGGACCAGGTAAATGAGGTCATAAGGGCTATATAAGTTAAGGACTGTCCAGGAGGAGGGGGCAGCAGCCATGTGGAAGACTCAGAGAGAGAGAGAGAAGAGCTGGAC
Organism: Alligator sinensis; assembly: GCF_000455745.1. Classification (NCBI taxonomy): domain Eukaryota; kingdom Metazoa; phylum Chordata; order Crocodylia; family Alligatoridae; genus Alligator; species Alligator sinensis. Next base: position 3,170,708 of record NW_005841844.1, read on the forward strand.
TGTCTGAAACTTGCTCTCTCTCTCTCAAAACTCATGATCAATTAACTGCCTGCCTCCAGAGGGAATCTCCACCTGCCTCTGGATTATACTTGTGAGTAAGCTACCTGAGATCTAACTAGATATATAGCTTGCAGTAACTCAGATGCGTGATCAAAGGCTACCCAGCCATGCCAGTTTGCTCTACGGGATTTCTCTGATATTGCTGTACCCTGTACCCTATTCCAACCCTACCCCTGTAACCAATAAAGTTCTCCTTTGTACCTAGCGTGGGAGACTTATTGGGAGTGAGTCTAGATTATGCCTTGGGGTCCCCTTGGTTCGACTGACTAAGGGAGACCACTACTTGTGCTTCTGACTGAGGAAAGCATCCCAAGTTCTTGAAGTGAATCAAGTACCCTCAAGGACTACTAGGCCTGTGTTTCCCAGGGTGCACAGAGCCAGAAGCAAGCCCATCCCTGGGTGGTAGCAGTGTTACATCCAGGCTAGCGGGTGGGCTCCAGGAAGGGGGTCAGCCAGACGTGAGGCACCCCCAGGGAGGCACTCGGAGCCTGGAAGGTGGTCAGGCGCAGTGAGGTGGGTGGTTTAACATAGGAGCACCCCTTAATGGCCTGCCGCAGGACCCAGAGAGTTCTTATGAACAGATCTGTGTTGTCCTGGTGAGAAGTGGCCAGTCGTGTCCCTCAGGGGTCTGTGTTTGGCCCAGTGCTTTTCAACATCTTTATCAATGATTTCGATGAGAGGGTGAGGAGCTCAATGGCCAAGCCTGCAGACAACATGAAGCTACGGGGGAGCGCAGTCACTCTTGAAGATAGGCTGCAGATACAGGCGGCCCTAGACAGGCCGGAGAGTTGGGCAGATCAGAACCAAACGAGGTTCAACACTGAGAAGTGTAAAGTGCTCCATCTGGGGACAAACAATTCCCAACATACTTACAGGCTCAGTGGCACCAATTTGACTAGCACCATGACTGAACAGGACCTGGGGGTACTAATAGACCATAGCATGAACATGAGCCATCAGTGTGATGCTGTAGCCAGCAGGGCAAACAATTCTTCCACTTTACTTGGCATTGGTGAGACCACAGCTGGAGTACTGCGTCCAGTTCTTGGTGCCGCACTTCAACAAGGACATGGAAAAGCTTGAGAGAGTCCAGAGAAGAGCCACCCGCATGATCAGAGACTTGCAAGGCAAGCCATATGAGGAAAGGCGGAGGGACTTGAGCCTCTTCAGGCTAAAAAAGAGAAGGCTAAGAGGGGACTTGGTAGCAGCTTACTGCTACATCAAGGGAATACATCATGGGCTCAGTGAACAACTGTTCACCAGGGCACCCTTACGGAAAACCAGGAGTAATGGCCACAAACTCCTGGAAGACCGCTTCAGGCTCAACTCTAGGAAAAACTTCTTCACAGTCGGGGTGTCCAGACTGTGGAATAGCCTCCCTCCAGATGAGGTGCAATCACCTACCCTGGAAATCTTCAAGAGGAGACTGGACAGTCACCTCATTGGGGTCACCTGACCCCATTTGTCTTTTCCTGCCTAATGCAGGGGGGCTGGACCCGATGATCTTGTGAGATTCCTTGCAGCCCCTTACAATCTGTGAATCTGAAAACTATTCAGCCCTTCCACTCTTTAAGAAAGTGTTCCCCTGAATTGACAAAACCATCTGCACCTTTCCAATAGAATCAAGATCTGCCAAGTGGACCATAGGTTTTAGGCCTGTTACTGATTACTATGGGGCAGCTGAATTTGGTCCTTTTCACGTGCAATTTGAGGCACAGGAAAAGTACAGAGAGAGGATGTAATTTCTACTCTCTTTAAGGGGCTTTGAGTATGGCTGGGTCTCTAGTTTCATAGTTTACATGGCTACATCCCAAGGCTCTTGCTCAGATTGTGGTTGGTTCTTCCCTAGGCACAGCTCTCCTGACTGCATAACTAGAATCAACTGGTGCTTATTCCCAGAGTTGTATTGGATGTTCTCAGCTCATCCAGCCAAGATCTTTTCTGAGTCCCACCCCTCCCACCTCCATCCCTCTTGATTCCTGAGTCTGAGCCAGGATAACAGGACTCAATGCAAGTTGCATGTTAATACATAGATCAAATATTCTTGCCAACCCTAAATCTTCTGGGCCCTTGTGCCTGTCAAGAGGTGGACAATGGTGCTGAAATGGTAACACACTAATGTGTATCGTATTGCCCCTTTGCCCACTGCAAAGACACATGCATCATTGCTGTCCTTTTAAGCTCTAATTCTGGCTCCCAACTTGCAGAATGGGATCAATAGTTAATTTGTCTATGGTCTTCTTTACTTTTTCCAGTGTCAAATTACCTTTGTTTAAGAGACAAACAGAGAGACAGACACAGAGAGGGAGAACCAATTACAGGTGTCTGGGTGGTGTAGCTCAGCTTGGGGAAGACAGTCAACCACACAGCCTTTTCCTCCCACCACAGGGCAGCTGTCAGAGTCATTTGCTTTGCAGACACTCGGTCTTCAACCTTCCCTCTTAGTCTGCAGCCATGTAGACAGGAAAGTTGTAGTTCTCCCTCCCTAAAAGAAGAGGAGATACCCTTAGCTGGGGAAAGCAGTTCTCAGTCTTCCTTGAGTACTAAGAAAGAAGAAGGTGGGCAGCTCCCTTTCCTAGTTCAACCTCTTTAGCCCTATCTGCAACAACAGCATTCCATCACAGCCAGAACTGCAGGCACCTCATGTGACCAACACCAAACACTACTGCAGGGACCAGAATGGCAAACATTTGACTCACTCCAATGACCTTGTATTCCCACCTCCACAGGTAAGTACTTCCTTGGAATACTCTCCTGAGTCCCTTTGGTCAGTCACATGCTGCCGCCACCACTCTGTGTTCCCATGGGTCTCCCTCTGTGCTGTTCCCTTCGTCTGAGGAGAGGTGACTGCTCAGTCGGCTCTCTTTTAAATTCCTGTGCTGATCAACTGTGTGCCTGGCTGCAGTGTCCCATTCACTGCTTTTCTGGCTCTCTCAGTTGATTGCTTTAATTACCATCCAGGAACTCCAGTGCGGCTTTTCTCTCATCTGGGCTCACCACCACGATAAGTTTCACTTTTTTCTTTGCTCTTTTGGGGCTTCGTGGCAGGGTAGGCTTACTGCCCTGTCACACAGTCCAAAATCAGATTTTTCTCATCTTTGCTGAAAATGCAGTGATGGAATCACATGTACCATTATTCTGTTCTTTACTTTGGTAAATAAGTAATAATAAAGCATCGTAAAATAAATACCAATATAAAATTACTTACATAGAATACTACAGATAGATCTGTCTCTGTCAGGGTGTGTTATGTCCATCCAGAATGGGCAGTGAGCTGTCCTAGTTTATGTAATTACCTAGATAAATGGTAAATTTGAACCACGCCCTGAGTGATGTGTGACCCTGAAGCCTGGCAGTTCAGATGACCATTCAAGCATTCAAAGATTGATTCACAGCTGTCTTGTCTAAACGAAGAAGATGCCCTTATTGCTTACCTCTGGTTTGTCCAGCGACTGACTGACAATGGCAAGAAAACTGCCCGTTGTGAAACCTCTTCTATTTTTTAAATGTATTTTGATCCATAAGCAAAGAGCATTCCACTTTGTCCTGAACCCTTTAAAACTTTTTACAGTTCTGGATATACAGTAGGGTCTAGAAGTTATTGAGTTCAGAGCCCAACTTTGCCACTGTCTCATGTGAGATGTAGTTAGCCATGTTAGTCTGAAGGCAAGGCAGGCAAGTAGAAGGCAGGGCAGATTTGCACCTCATAGACTAACCAAAGTAGGTATATAGCACAAGGTTTCATGGGCAGAAACCCACCTTATAGACTAAAGTAGATATATATGTCTATATATATGGTCTATAAGGTAGAAATTTACCCTGCCTTCTGTTGTCTTATGTGGCCATTCTCAAGGTACTTCCATGAAAGCTTAAACAGAAGCGATTGAACTGCTACAGTTTGCGCTGAAGAATCCAGCCTTTCTTGCTGGAATTTTAACAGACTCTTATCCAAGGCAGACCAGGGACAGGCTTGTAAGTGAGTTTTCTGACATTTTCAAAATTACCATTAGTAATATTATTAATTCCTGCAAGCTCCAGGAACCAGCTGATTCTCTAAATATTTCAGTTTTATTTTAAGTAAATTTCTGGCCCTCATGGCTGCAGAGAAAAGCCTACCAATGTGAGCCCAAAGGCTAGGGACAGAAGTTTACACACAAACTGGTTTAAGTAATCAGAAACTGATTTAAATCTGTAACAAAACAAAAGTTCAGTGCACATAAACCAGTTTCAAAGTGGCTGGAACTGGTTTAAAATAAACTTGGTTGAATGTAGTATCAGACTTAACTGATTGAGGTCAAACAAGTTTATGGAAATTCTGTCCCAGACCCCTTCCTGTTTTAAGCTAAATCTAAATCAGCATCCTAGCATGATTTTCAGCCCTGGGCTGTGCTGTCTGCTCCAGAGTCCCTCTGCTCTCTAGCCAGAGCAGGGGCAGGGGCTTGGCTAGATGCCGGCCGGCATGGCCCAGTAAGGCGAAGCGGGTAGAGACGGGGTTTATTCCCCCTTCTGTCCCCTCTCCCACCGGGGGACTGCAACTGGGGTCTGCCAGCTCTGGCCACCACGGCTGGCAGCAGCTACCCCAAAGCCTGGGCTAGCTGCAGCCAGGAGGCTGCAAATAGCTGCTGCCTCCCCGCCCTGGCCCTGACAGGAGCAGTGCCAGCACCTGCTGCCTTCCCAGGGCCTGCAGCTGGTACTGGGAGGCAACAGCCGTTTGCAGCCTCCTGGCTGGGAGCAGCCTGGGCTCCGTGGTTATCAGCAGCTACCCAGAACCTGGGCAGGCTGCAGCTGGGAGACTGCAAACAGCTTCTGTCTCCTCCCCCTGGCCCCAGCTGCCTCCCAGACTGGGTCCGGGGAGGCAGCAGGTGCTGGCGATGCTCCCCACCATGCTGCCTTTGCACTGCTTCTGCAGAGCTGCGTGTGGAACCTGGCATGGTGGGACACAGCAGCGAGGTGCAGGAAAGCTGCCTGCCACTCAGAGCTCCCTGCTGCCCTGGCCACACTTCCCCAGCAGGCGGGGGCAGCAGCGAGAGGCACAACCCTGCGCTGCTGCCCATGCTGCTCCCATGCACACAGGGGAAGTGTGACCAGGGCAGCGCAGAGGTTGCAGCTGCAGGCAGCTTCCCTGTGGTGCCTCTCTGTGAGCTGCCACTCTGGGATGCACATACTGTGCTCCTGACCCTGCTGCCCTCCCCCAGGCCCTCCGGAGCACAGCATGTGCAACCTGGAGCGGCAGCACACAGAAGGGCTGCACAGAAAAGCTGCCTGCCGCTGCCAGCCCCATGCTGCCCTGCTTTGTGTATGGGAGCACCATGAGCAGCAGCGCAGGGTTGTGCCCCTCACTGCGCTGCTGTCCCTGCCTGCAGGGGAAGCGTGGCCAGGGCAGCTAGGAGCTCAGAGCAGCAGACAGCTTTCTGCACCTCCCTGCTGTGTCCTGCCACGCCAGGTTCCACATGCTGCTCTGCAGAGGCGGCGGAAGAGGGCAGCACGGTAGGGGGCCATGAGCCCACAGTGCGTACCTGTCCTGCCCCTCACATAGATCTGGGGGGTGCAGGTCCTCCCTGGACAGCAGCAGTGGGGGAGTAGGCTTCTGCTCCTGCTGCAGCTGCCACTGCCTTCTGTTGGGAGCAGGCAGGGAGCTGTGGCCCTGGGTCCCTGGCCCCATAGCTCTGGCAGCTGGGGCCCCCCTCTGGCAGGTCTGGGGGGCAGGGGCTTTGGGTGGGGGGCAAGGAGCATGAGCAGGGCTGGGGGCAGGGACTTTGGGTGGGGGGCAAGGGGCATGAGTAGGGCTGGTGGGCAGGGGCTTTGGGTAGGGCGCAAGGGGCACGAGCGGGGCTGGGGGGCTGTTGTTTGGGGGCCCACACAAAACAAATACACAAGATCAAAGGTAGTATCAGAAGTTATATTTATTGTCACCAGGTTTACAATTTTTAGAAAATTTGGTATTTACTGTATATAAAAAAAAAAAGGGCAACATTTATGATTGTTAACTACACTAATAATGCAGGGCATCCTACCATGTACCCCCTGCCCTCAGTTTTTTTTTTTTTCTGGCATGCCAGTACTCTGGCACCTTCCAAGGTAGACATTGTGGTTTTTTTGGCACTCCAGCCAAAAAAGGTTGCCTACCCCTGATTTAATAACATCACCGTAGTAGGCACCTGTAAGGTTTCTTACCTTAATTTCCCTGAGCCTCATTTGCTTTGTGGGCACAATAGTAAAGAGTAGTTAGTTAATGCTACACGGCAGTTTGCAGATGTAAAGCACTTTACAGCAGTAAGTTCAGATATCATTCTGACCTAGTAAAATAAAATCCATCCTTTTCCTGGAGGAAGATTACTTGTTTTTGTTGATAACAATACTAATCGTGTTTGCAATATCTGCTTAAGACTGTTTGTAAGAAAAACTGAAATACATTGAGTCTAAAAGCTAGCAAATAAAATCTAAGCCATCCCCTACTGTCTTGCTCTTGCATCTTCATGTGGGGTCCTAGAATCTGGTAGCTGGTTTTACCTTCTAGCAGCTCACACATCCTGTTTGTGTGCAAGCAGTGTTGCTCTAAGCTAAGTAGTGGTACTAATTCTGTAGCTTGGTCATTGATTTTTCTTTTGGTCTGTCCCTTGCTGAGCGTTGTCTCTGGCTGGCTGCTTGCCTTATCTCGGCAGCTTTGCAATCATGTAGCAGGCTCATATTTAGTAACAAACTGCTTCCTTGTTTGTTTAGGGGGATTTTTTGTTTGCATTCCAATAAGCCCACAGTAATAACGGCTAAATCCCCTGGATACAAAATTAAGATTCTGTCAGTGTTTGAAGAGCCACCGGAGTGAGCACACATATAAGTAATGAGTTATGCCACAGTGTTAACAGACTGGCAGGCTCCCCACTACATGTCATTGCCCCAATGTCCTTAGTGACATCCTGAGATTCATGAGCGCCTATTTCAATAATGTTTGTCAAGGTAAGAATTATAAGGAAATGCTGAGCTTCAGGGCAGGCTTGAAATACAAGTGACTATCAAATAGGGCATCATCTGGGAGAAAGGCATACTGCTTAGAACAAAGGGCTGTCCTTTGTCAGGCAATGAGTTGAATGCATTAAGCCAGAGAAGTGTGAATTTCAAGATAGTTTTCTGAATTTGTATGCTAAGTTCTTGTGAATGCACATGCAAACCTAAGGTGGGTATTTGTGGGTGAATTATAAGTACAAGTTGCTTTGCAAGTCAGTAGGTGCTTCTAAAAGTCTAACCTTGAGTGTGAAAACAGGAGAGCATATTTGCAGAGACTTTTCTGAAATCTGGCCCTGAATCCCTTATCCAAACAATACTTAGAGAAATTAATATCAGTGAGAAGTGCTAAGCTTGACATGTTCAGGCTCATTTAACTCGTACCACATATTCATATCTACTAAATTGTGCCATCCACGCTCCCTGTGCACTTGAATGAAATCAGTGGGGTTGTGTGGGTGTAGCTGAGGGCAAAATTCATGCCCTCTTATTTTCTCTGTTTAACCTTAGCTCCATTTGTTGAGTCTATGAGGGGGCTTCGTGAGATATTCTAATGTTAATTAAAATGGGGTAATTGAACTCCGGGTCATCCACAATAAAATTTGTCTTCATATGCTGGAGAATGTGTGTTATCCAAACTCTCAGTCTATAGAGCTTGTGGCTGCGTGTATCAGCAGTGATGGAATTTTTAGCAGTGCCACCTGACTATAATGAGGCTGTTAACATGTTGGCACAGACAGAAAGCACAGCCCTGGAATAAAAATTTGCCTCCATTTGATTCCTGCTAGTTATTATGTTTTCAATTGTGTTTACTCTGGAGCCATCCATTAGGAGATTACAAAGCTCATTGTTGGACTGCATAGAGATGAAATTGGATGCAGATCAATAGCTGCTGGATATAATACTTGTCCAGTTCTGTCTCTTGATGGTGTGGTGTGGGCATAGATGGGGGTGGGGGGAAGGAGGATGCAGGGCATTACTCAGTGGAAGGGGAAAAACAAAAGGAAATCAAATGAACAAACTAGCTGGTTACATTGTCCCGAACCTACCCATCTGCCTGGTATTCTGGTGTTCAGGAACTAGTTGCCAAATTACCCGAACTCCATTATAATAAAGAGCATTATGATTCTACTACTCTCAGCATCAGTCAAGGGTAATCGGGTTATATGGAAAGAGAGTATATGAAAAATAAATAACTAGGTACTGGCACTATCAGCCAGATAAGGTGCAAACCTGATCAGAGCCCAGGCTCTCTTCCTTGTGAGCAGCTGCCAGATTTGTAATGATTTCATTGTTGTGATTGATCCTTAGACACCCAGCATCTCTGCACTGTGAAGCTGAGGGTTTTGTCCCCAGTGTTCACTGTGTTAGCAGAAATTTGGCATCCATTTTCACTGTGCTAAGTAGCAGGGATTAAAGAAAATCAGTATGTTTTTGTGTAGTGTTTACTGTCAGGGGAAACAAACTCCAGAGCAGAGTTTTCAGCTCAGAATACTTGGCTGCCAAACCTTTATGTTGTGGGACTGCTCAAACAGCACCTCTTGCAAAGACAGGTGTTTCCAGTGGAGAGAACTGTCCCACTCATGTGAGCCGGCCCAAGATCACATGAAGCCTGACAGATCAGGGAATAGGAAGTTTGTGCTGTAGTAATAAAAATCACATGGTATGCATGTGGCTAGTGCTGCCCTGGAGTGGAAACCTGTGACCCATGGCTCCTGGATGCTTACCAGCCTGCAGGAACTCAGGCTTGAAGACACTAAGCACCTCAGTCTTCACAAACAGGCTAGATCTGAGAAGCAGCTGCAGTTATCCGACCCCTCCAGCATGGATATTGAAAGGACCAGAGTCGGCAGACATCAGAGAGATGGGAGCATTTCATGAGTGTGAATTGTATTTACCCTCTGCATACTTGACTTGTGATGGCGCCAAGCAGGCTGCTCCTCTTGACTTCCTGGTGCAGATGAATCCTCCCAACAGGATATGTGAAGAACCCCTGATGGGACTGTCTTGAAACAGCCCCACCAGGGTGATTCTGAGGATTGCAGGTGAGGGAGAGCCAACAATTCCTTTCCTTTTACATGGAAACTGAGAAACGTCTGTTGAAAGATCAGGCCAGAATTTGAGGGTTCACTTGTATAGGAACCAGTTGGTCAATGGCTACTGTGTATGAGGATTACCTTCTCCTACTGTGTGTGGAGGTTTCCCTGGCTAAGGTCTGGGTGCTTCTATTTCCTTCCACCCCAAAGTGTTTGGTCCTTTAGCTCTTCTCTTCTTCCCTGCTAACAAATCCAAAGAGAGACTCTGGCAACACCAGAAATATGGTCTGCATAGGAGTACTGCAGAGATCATTATTTGTTGGCCCTATCCTTCCCCTGGCTGTTTAGGGGTGGCCTCTATCTGAGAACTGAGTCTGTCTGTAATGATGGGAGAGACTGACCTAAGCAAGCTGCTTTATATGTGAATACATGTTAGAATACATATAAAACCACTTCCTGGCAGGAATTTCCTTGCACTGCAGGATGGGGAAAAGTCTTTACAAGGCTCACAACCTAGTTTAGTCCCTCATGCTGGCAGCTTTTGCAAAGCCGAGTGATTTGTTGTTCTTTGGATGTAGTTCAGGCTTGTGAACCATTTTCATCTCCGTGGTTCATTGGGGTGGTGTCAGCCGCTGACACTCTGTGTGTGTGTTTTATGCTGTTGAAACAGGCCTTGCAGTCAGTCACGCAGCCAGGCAGCTGTCACTATTTGTATCACTAGAAAGCAAAAAACAAAATGTGTGTGTGTGTGTGTGTGTGCACACGGTAGGGGCTTGTCCTGGGCTCTTGTTACAGTGTAGACCTTCTGACCCTGCTAGTACCCAGGCAGGGGTTGTTTGCAGTCTCAAGCAAAAGCAGCAGTGGGATTTACCTTTTTAGGGCAGAGTACAAAGATTGTGCCTTTATTAGTCACTGTACGACCACACTACTTGTAATGCAGTGGGGCCCGGTGCAGTTGTGCCATTTGCTGGTGCTGCTTCTGTGCAGGGTGTGCGTGTTAGGCATGTTTGAGCATCAGGTGCCAGTACAAGCTCAGCACATGTTTAAGTGCTAGGATTAATTGGAGTCTTAACTCTGCAAGTATTTGTGCTTAGAAGTGAAGACACCAGAACAATGATGTCAAGAGGGGGGAAGACTGACATCGCTCTGCTCCTTACTTTTGTGACAGGCTAGCTAGCAGTGACCTACCCCAGGGGTTTTGAAAGGGCAAAAGATGATTGGAGGACTTGGGATTCCCTTTCCTCACCAATCTGGTAATGATTTGGTTCAGGGGTTTTGAAGGGGTAGAAGATGATTGGAGGACTTGGGATTCCCTTTCCTCACCAATCAGGCCCCAGAGATTCACCCCTTATTGGCCCCTTGGGTCACCTGGAGGGGGATAAAAGGGGCAGCACGGCTGACTCAGGGGAGAGACCAGTGAGGAAGGAGCTTCAAAGAGCTGAGCCAGCGGGGTGGAAGCAGTTGCCCCAGAAGAGCCTGAAGGAGCAGGACCTGCAGGCAGCAGTTGGACCCTCAGCAGCGTGGCATGTGGCCGGCAGGAGAGGCTTCCTGCTGGGCTCCAGGATTCCCTACGAGAGGCTGTAGCCAGCAGGAGGATCTGAGCAGCGACCTGAGGGGTTCTCAGCTCGACTTCCAGCTCCTCCAATCAGAGACCAGGCAGCTAGGTCAAGACCCCTAGCAGTTTGGACTAGTACTAGCACTGTTGGCTGTGTGGCAGTCTTCCTGCCTACCATGTGGGAGACCTGACTTCAAGTCCTAGCTTTGGTGACTTGGGGTGAGTGACCTAACAAGGAGAAATTCATCGTGCAGTAGAAAGGGGCCATTGTGTTTTCCACTTTTCTACCCCTCCAGGTACCTAGGCCCTATATTTCTTTGTCCTTTGACATTCTGTATTTGGTGTCCTTTTATATTTCCCCAACCAGTATTGTTTGCTCTGCTGTTTGTGTTTTATATTTTGTTAACCCTGTCTTTTGTCAATGATTGTAAGTGTCTAACCTTTGTTGAATCCTGCCCCTTGGGGCATTGTAGTGTCCACTATACCCCCTGATTATGCCTGTTATGTTCCCAGTATTGTTCCCTCATTAAAAGGTATATGGTTAAGTCCCCGGTGGTGGTCTGGCTCTGCTCTATAGGGGGAGGAGAGTCCCTACACCTCCCACAGCGCTTGTGCACCTGCTTTGATCCCTTCAATTGGAGAGGGGGTACCTTTTGGAGTACTGCCCGGGTTACACTTTTTAAATAGTAATCACCTTTTCATTAGAATTTTCATCCCTATAAACTACACTCTGTGGAGTATGAAATAGTGGCATCCTGGGCGGTAAAGTGAGGGTCAAGATGGAAATTCAAGACCACAGTATTGTCCAATGATTAAAGCAGGATATGGTGGGTTGAGACTCCTGGGTTCGCCTCTTGGTTTTGCTCCTGATTTGATGACCTTTAACAAGTCATACAACTTCTCTGTAGCCCTGTTTCACTGTCTGTAAAATAGGCCATAGCTCAAAGGGAGGGTTGTCATAGGTAACTAATGGTGTCTGTGAAGTACATGGAGCGGTGTAGATGAAGAGGATCTGTGGACATGGAAATAATCTTTGCTTATTGTTTTCATTGTTCTAAAATTCAAAATCTCCATTCAAGGATCAGACCCCCATTGTGTATTGATCAGGCCCCCCTTTGGGGCCAAGTGCTGGATGCACACATAGCTGAAAAACTGTCCCTGCCTCACCCCAACAAACTCAAACCTGTTTCTTATATCCCAAATAGATACATGAGATTATTTCTTTGATAGTCAAATGAGCATTTGGTGATTTTAGGAATATATCATGTAGCCATGTTGGTCTAAGATATATAGACAAACAAGACTCTTGGGTTAGAGGCGATATCTTTTATTAGACCAACCAAATCATTTGGTCATTTGGTGCTTATGCAAATAACCTAAATCTGATTCCCACCCCCCTCCAATCCCTGCAACACAACCCTCCAGCTGCCTTTGTGACACTGAGGTGCACAAAGGGGGAAAAGGTCAACATTCCCCCCTTCCCTCCCACCTAACTGCCTCATACCTGTTGTTTCCCATCACCTCTGATCCTCACTGCTACATAGTTGCATTTTCACAGACCTGCATTTTGCATATTGGATTCTACTGCATCCAGGAGAACACAAAACAACAGAAGACTCTCCCTGTGTCTGTCTGTGCTTGAAAGCTTGCAAAGAACAATTTTTCCAATGATTTAGTTGGTCTAATAAACAATATCACATTTACCGAAAGAACTTTGTCTGCCAAAGGCCATTTATGCACCTGAATCTCTTTGAAGGAAAATGAGCCTAAGGTACCTACCCCCCAGTTGCATCTTTGATGCTGTTGGGCTGATCTAATGCAGTGGGATGGTGCTTAATAAAACAATAAAAGAAACACCAAATTAAAAATAGTAAAACAAAACACTTTTGGCCCATTACAGAGGTTACTGCAGTTCCACAGTTCACATCTCTTTGGTACATCATTAACTACTGTAAATGGGAATAAAAAAGTGAATTTAAAAAATACAGGTCATTGG
>NW_005841844.1:3183372-3260394 GCF_000455745.1 Alligator sinensis
TCCAATAAAGTTCATTAGTCTTTGAAACTAACTCCACTTTGAGAGTCCAGAGAGCCACGTGCATGATTAGAGGTCAAGAGAACAGGCCTTATGAGGAAAGGCTGAGAGGCATGGGACTCTTCAGCCTGGAGAAGCGAAGGTTCAAGGGTGACTTGGTGGCAGCCTATAAGTATATAAGGGGTGCATCAGGAACCAGGAGAAGGTCTGTTCACCAGGGCACCCCAAGGGAAGAGAAGGTCTAACAGTCACAAACTTCTGGAAGATTGTTTTAGACTGGACATAAAGAGAAACTTCTTTACCATCCAAGTATCCAGAGTCTGGAATAGACTCCCCCCAGAAGTGGTGCAAGCACCTACTCTGGACATCTTTAAGAAACACTTGGATGCTTATCTTGTTGGAGTGATGTGACCCCAACTGATTTCCTTCTCCTTGGGCCAGGGGGCTGGACCCAATGATCTCTCAAGGTCCCTTCCAGCTCTAATGTCTATGAAATCTATGAAAATTCCAAATTCAAGACAAATACTAAAAATAAAAACAACAAAAAAATTCAAGCAAATACAGCAGGGACAGGGAACAGCATTTCTTCATGATGTAAAAGCACAGGGCTCTAACCTATGAAGTCAATTTTGGTCCCTTGGATACTGAGGAGAAAAGAAAATTGAATAGTTTGAAGAATATAAAATAGGATTCAAACCCAAGTGTTGCTTGTAAAACAGGAGTTATAAAGCAAGAGTGTATTTTATAACATAGCTGTTTAATCCCAGATACTGTTGGTGGAGAGATTCAGTATTCTAATAAGGCAGACAAGGTTATTTGGGTGAATCTGATATCTTTTATTAGACCAACTTAAATAGTTGAAGAAAATTTTAAGCAAGCTTCCGCATTTAAAAACCCTTCTTCAGGCTGAGGAAGTTTCTGCAGTTGGTGTGTGGAAGAGCACACACCAACTGCAGAAACTTCCTCAGCCTGACAAAGGGTTTTTAAATGTGAAAGCTTGCTTAAAATTTTCTTCAACTATTTAAGTTGGTCTAATAAAAGATATCAGATTCACCCAAAGAACCTTATCTGTCTGTGTCCTCAGACCAATGCGGCTACAACCTACACCCCTGTAAGTATTCTAATAAAACACTCCTGGGAAGTTTAGCAAGCTGTTTGCTTCCTGTGTGCACTCTGAGCTGTCTACAGAGGATGACACTGCTAACAACTGAGTAATGGGGAAGCGCCATGTCATGGTAGGGCTCTCTGTGTTCATGATGTCAAGTGATCTTTGTGATGTGCTCACTACATTGTTCTGTCTAATGTTTTGCAGTACATGGCTTACACATGAATTCAAATGGAAACATTTAGCAGGAGGTTTGTGTCTATGAAACACCCCCTGTATCCAGGGAGGTCTTGACTGGAGCTTAATATGCCAGACCCCACTTTGAAAAGAGTGAGAGAGGCCATGGTGCAGTGACCCCTGGGGAGTTTTAAGCAAGCATCATTGTGGCTCTGCTAGCCATGGAGTTGTGGGAGGAGGCCTCTTTCTTAGCCCCTGACCCTACCTCACTCTCTTTTGTTTCCTCCTCACCTGTGCAGGTATAGAATTTGCATGCAAAATTCCCCTTCCTGCATTCAGTGTTTTCTAGATAGGTCTGGGCAGTGCACGTCTGAATTGGGTCTTGGCCTATCCCCTAAGCCTGAGTTCCAGCTTGCCCATTACAGAGAAAGCAGTCAGCCAGGAAGTTTGGACATGAATCTGTGTCCAAACTGAGCCACAGTTCTGGCATATGCAGAACTGGGACCATCTCTCTTTCCTCTCCCTTCTCTTTTACATACCAGTCACCATTGTTGTGAGCTACGAATCACAGAGCAGCAGCATCTGCTTGAAATTCCTCAGCAGGGCTCTGATTCTATTGAAAACAGTGAAAGGCTCAGAAGAATTCAGAAAAGCAGAATGACAACCCAGTATAGACTTGCACTTGACTGCCTAATTCCCTGGGTGCTGTATACCTGACAGCATGCTCCTCCACCCAGCAGCCAGGGGCCCAATCACTCATACTCTGTGATTAGCTGGTGCTTTTTAACTTCAAGTCAGTTCAACCCCCTCATCTAGTTAAGCAAAACCTGGGCACAGAGGCCAGAAGCAAAACAGCAGTCACATCATGGTTAATAATTCATGTTACAGATGTGAGCAGAGGCCGCCACTGAGTTTGGGTCCCCTGTGCTAGACACTGATCATGCATGCAGTGGCTCTAGTAGAACGCTGGCAGAGCCAGGACAAGAAAACAGGTCTTCTACGCTAGGACGGTTTTCAGGACATGTTCTACCAGCAAACTTAGTATAAATGTAGTTTACGTTCTGAGGCAGATGTGGCACCATAGGCAGATTAAGTCACGGGCCAGCAGGGCCCAGGTCCAACTGTTGCCTTTGCCCTGAGAGCCCTGCACTGGCTGTGCATCCCCTGCACACCCAGCAGCAGTGGGGACAGTGAGTTTTGCCTCCCACTGCCAGGTGGCCAGGCAGTGCGCAGCCTGCACGGGGCCCCCAGGGCAAAGGCAGCAGAGCAGAGAGCCCCAAGCCCACAGTGAGCAGCCCACATCTGTCCTCGCCCCACTTGGCCCTGTTTTGGCCATGGCCGGGTAGCAGGGAGGAGAGGCAGGCATGTGCACCCCACCTCCAGCCCATCCTAGTCCACCTAGCCTCCCCTACAAGGCACGGAGGCCCACCCCATCCTTGGCTGCGGCAGCACCAGGAGGGGAAGGGGCACCTCCCTCTGCTGGAGTCCAGCTCCCATGGGGAGAAGGGGCCTCCAGTTTTCTGTTTGCCCAGGGCCCCAGTAAACCTTAATCCGCCACTGTGTGGCATGGTACCTCACATTAGGATGAAGCTCAGACCTTCATACACAGCTGCCGGGGTGGTAACATGGAACAAGAATCTGAGGGGGATTCATAGAAACTGAAAAGCTTTCTGGGCAACCACATCCAACAGCAGAGACTCCCTATGCCTGAAAAAATGGTGATTGCACCCCAAAGCTTGCTAGAAACTTTTTCCAACTACTCAGTTGATCTAATAAAAGATATTGCATCTACTCAAAGAACTGCGCCTGCCTAATTCTACTGCAGAGTGCTGAGCAAGTGTAGAGATGCCTTGCACTGTGCAATCCTATGGTGATAGCATAACTATAAGCCAGTGCTTTCTATGAGTTTTCCTTTTCTTCCCTGTGGACAGTGCCCTGCATGTGTCTTGTGGTGCTCCAGGTAGTAAAGGGCTTTGTCTTTTCTTGAGCCAATGCCCAGATTCAGGGATCACACATCATTGTAATTTTGCTGATGTTTTTCCCCAGGTGTTTTAATATTTAGGAAGCAAAAATAACCAGGTCTGATCATCTCACAGTCTTTGAATAACTTTATTTTAGGTCAAGAGATGGCAACTTGAGATCAAAGAGGAATCCTGCGATGCCAAGGTATTGGGCTTTTTCTCTAGCAAGCCCCTGTGTAGAGGCAGTCTTTCTGGGTACAGCTCTGGCCTTAGAAGTGCAGTCTGTTCCTGGCTTACCTGCTAGCTAGCCAGTGCTAATGTACAGAGCTGGGCAGAGACGGGTTCTGTTTTGCAGGAGATTTCGCTGTTTCAAAGTTTGGTTTTGGTTTGATTAGGAACAAATGCCAAAAACTTTTTGCAAAAGGAGGCTGGGTCCCCAGCCAACAAAGGCAACCTGGACCTGCAGAGACAGGAAGACCATGAAACCTTGATTTAGTGGCAGTCCACCTAGCAGGCTGTCCAGAAGCTACAGACAAGGGGCGGGTGGATGGACAATTATTTCGGGCAGAGGGCTGCTTACTGAGTTTTGGCAAGCTGTTGAGGACCACATGGGTAGCCCCGCCCCTGGACAGGTACCCCCACCCCCTGTTCACCATTTTGTGACTAGAAGTCCTGCTCCCTAACCCCTGACCTTTGCCACCAGAAGTCCTTCCCCTTGCCCCTGCAAGTACTCCTTTCAGCAAGGGGTTTTGCCATCTCAGAACCAGAAAAATACCAAATGATATTCTAAAAAGCAAACATCTACACCATTCATTAATTTGATTTAAAAAAATATTTTTGTCTTGGTTTACATGTGTTTGTGTAGTGTACATAGAGGTGATTGTATATAATAGCTTAAAATGAAGTCTTACTCTTGTATAATGTGGGGGGTGGGTATAAGTTTGTGTGAGGGAGGGTGTGGGCGTGCCTGTGGGGGGTATGGGTGTGAGGTGAGGGAGTATATGGATGTGTGTGTGGATATGTGGGGTGTGGGTGGGTATGGGGTTGGGGGTGTGTGGTGGGAGGGTGTGTGGGTCTGCATGTATGGCAGTGCAAGGGAGGGTGTGCGTGCATGTGTATGATGGGGTGTGCATGTGGGACTCACCCTATGAACACACACACACACACACACACACACACACACACACACTCACTCGGGGTACAGCTGTGGGCCCCGTGCTCCCTGGTATGGTGATGCAGCCGGGAGCCATGTGGTGCCGGAGCAGTGCAGGAGCAGGAAGGCACGGAAATGGCTGGGGGTGGGGTGGGGCTGGGTTGCTGCATCCTGCTGACAGCTCGCCCCAAGTCCTACTGCCACTGACTCCTGTCATCTTTGACAGTCAGCTAGGAACAGATAAATATTCTCTAAATTTTTAGAGGTCCTGTGGGCCAGATCAAGCCCATGGACCATATTTTGCCCAACGCTGCTACAAGATCCTACAAGTCCTCAGGTTCTTGACTTAAACAAACTGCCACCTCCAGAGAAAGGTTGTTGGATAAGCTAGCATGCCCCTTCCTGCTTTTAGATAAACTTGCAACATTTCAATTTTAACAGATCAACAATTTTGTCAAAAAACCTGCTGTGTTAGAATTTTTCCAGTCAGCTCAACTAATGGGTTCTGTCTGTCGTGGACTTGGTGGGGCTCCAGAATGGTGCCCTAGTGTATGCACAGTCCTTCCAGGGTCCTTGAGCCAGCCAATCCTTGCGCTGAATCCTTAACCCCAGAATCAATCGGAGGTAATGTCATTGTCTATAAGGGAGTCATTCTGGACTTACACCAGCATCCTCACAGTCAGAGTTGTAACTGTTGTCTTTAATTATAGCTGCTATGTTTTTTCTCAGATGACTTCACATCCTCTCTAGGCTTCACATTATGTTCTTCCAATAATTGCTGCCTTTCTCCTATCCCTTTAGCTTTAATTTGCAGCCCATCAAAACGTTGGTTAAGAGAATAAATCTTTAAGGTCATTACCTTGAGTTTTTTCCCAATATGTTCTTCAGAAGCTTGACTAGCTTGTAGTGTTCTTCCTTCAAATCTTTATTTTCCTCTTCTGAGTCTGATTGAGACAAATTACCCATGGCAGAGAACAAACCTAATGTCATGGCCCCAACACTGAACCTCACCCATGGTGGCTCAGGCAACCACAAAGCAGCTCTGACATCAATGTGCCCTTAGAAGTTTAACTCACTGTAGATTTATAGAGTAATAGAGTATGTGCCAATAGAGTCTTTGATCCATACTCATCCATAGGGTTCATTGCATCTACAACTGAAATGCAGCCACCTCTGGGCTAGAATCCAATAAATATTGAACAGCAGAGTGCAACAATACACAACAGTTTAGAAAAGCAAGAGACTTAATGGCAGAGGCGCATGGAGGCAGAGAAGGTAAAGACCCACATTTGAAGCTGGATTGACAGCCCTGGAATTGACACACCTCTGCTTCTGAAAAGCACTTGGGGAGCTTTTTAGCAAGTGCTCAGGTACTTGATTTTATAGGTGGTACAAAAACCAGCACCCTGCCACGGAGCATAGCGATCTCCAACTGCATCCTGGATTATCAGCTCAGTGCTGAGTCCAAGAGTGACCCCCCTACCTCACTTTCCACATGCTCTGTGTTTTTCTCCTCTTAGTGAAGAGGGGTTGCTTTCCTTCAGTTTTCTATATGCTGCACCTTTGAATGTGGATAGATTCCAGTGGTTGCAGAGGGGCTGAGGATGGGGCACCTCCATTTTGTGTTTCAGATGAGATGCAGAATGTTGCAGAGTGGGCTGGTAGAGGAGATTTTTCAGGGCACAAAAGGAGTCAGCCTCAGCTGTCCTTGGAGCCATGAAAATCTCCTCCACTGTCTGCTCTCTCATTCTTACTAAGCTACTACATTTGCTCTTTCTCCCAGCCCACCCCCACCCCCACCCTTTGTTAAATTTAAAATAAAAGCTACCTAGGCTTTATTTTTTGTGCATGGGAGAAAGCAAAAATATTTTCCTTCTGGAACTGTTTGCTGCCTGCCACAACTGTCTCATAAAAAACAGGGAGAGAGAAATTCTTGGAGCAATGGGTCAGTGTTCTGCTGCTAGGAAGGAATTAACACTCTCTCCACTTCAGATATGTCTCTAATCTGTCGAACTGGGCACCCTTTCATTTTGAAATAGTTGTGGAATCAGTGGCTTAGGCAGAAGGAATATGACATCCCTGTTTTTTTCTTCCAGTTAGAAGCTAGGCTTGGATTTTTCTCTCTCCAGTGCAACATACTTTAGCTTATTTGCATACTGTGATCCCATTGGCTGAAACGTAAAACACCTTTAGCTATCGTAGGTCAATTTGATTTGTAAAACTGCTGGAGATTCTTCAACACAATGTAAAAGTTATAGCACATGGTCCTGATGTCATGTCAGTGTGATCTAAGATACGGGCAATGTCAGAAAAATGTGATAGAGCTTTTCATTTCCGTTGCCCTTCAGTGTGTTGCAAGGGCAGTTCAATGTAATATATAATTATAGCTGCACAACAAAGCAGGACTGTATATAGGAAGAGTTTTCACTCCTGCATACTGACTATAAATCACTTTTCAATACTGGATGCCACCTGTAAATGCTCAGGCTCCAAAGCCTTTCTCAATATCTAGGTGTCCCAGGTGGATGATAACACTGTACCAAGCCTCCTGTTACATTCTGAGAAATGGTCCATAATTTCAAAAGTCACTTATTGATACTTATATTTAAAAGGATTCTATCAAACTGTTGCACCCCCAAATTTGACCTACCTTAATATTACAACAAAGCCAATGACCACTTAGGAATTCCACAACTTTTCTCTGTGAAAGCCTTCACAGTGATTACAGAAAGAGGATTCAGGTCCTTCTGTTGCAGAAACACAGGCCTTTAGCATTAGAATTAAAGAAGAATCTCCATTCCCATTTAGTGGTGTAGGATCTACAATACACAGTTGAGCCAGCTGAAGTCCATCCACAGAGGCCCTCTGCCCAATTAATTAATTAATTATTCATTATAGCACCTAGAGCCCTTGGGAGGCAGGGCCCCACACAGGTGGTACCACTGAAAAGATGATCTCTTCTTAAAGAAACTTTATATCTAAGCTTAAGAGGAAAGCAAGATAGGAAGCAGGAGGATCACCATGCACAAATGGAGAAGGATGAATTGGTACAGGGGGAGAAAGAAGCTTCTCTGAGGGCATTTACAGACAGTGGAGCTTAGGGCTTCACAAGGGGCTGGTGCTCCTCAGTGCCTGCTATACCAGTTTTGATGGAATCAGTGGGCCAGACCAGTCACAAGTATAAATGTGACCCTGTCATTCTCTACACTTAAATATTTAAGGGCCCTTGCTTAGTGCCAGAGAATCACCATTCATTTTTTTAACTTTTGGTAACGATACAGAAAAAGAGAGAAAAACAGAGCATTTGCAATATAAAGTACTCAGTAGGGTTTTTATTATAAGAATATCCCCTTCTAACAGTACTTAGGATGGTATTAAACATGGTATTTTCAATGAAAAGTGAAACCATTAGTTGAGATGGGCTGGAGCTTCTATTGTTGGAGCTGATCCTGAAGGCCAAAGAAGGCAAATACCCACAAAAAGAGAGAGGATAGAAAATAAAGCTCCTGTTCCTTATGCTCGTGCTTACTTGCAGCTTCGTGCTTAGATAAAGATGGACACAGCACAGTTTAATTAGACACTGAGACCTGGCAGACGTATACCAGTGTTGGCTTGTTGGAGACATTACTTTTAGCTGCCTTTTGGATCATGCGATTACATGAAAAGGAGACATGGGAAAAGGACACACACGTTGTCAAGTGTTTCAGGTGGTTTTCAGTTTTAACTTTTTATTTATACAGTTTAATGCATGTGACTAGTTCTGTATATCATCAAATCATCCTCCGTTACAATGTGCTCATTACTTTACGCTGTGCTATATCCTTACATTTCGGTAGCTGGGTGCGAAATGGCATAACCATGAAACAAACTCCATTCACTGTGCACCTTTGACCACACCCACATTTGACTAACCCAGGGGCGGGCAAAACACTGCCCATGAGCCACATCTGGCCATCCAGGCCATTCTATCCAGCCCACAGGGCCCCTAAAAAAAATTTGAAAATGAATATTTGACAGGAGCCCAGGGAAATACAGATAAGAAGGATTGGGTGAGGGAGGCAGAGAAGGACTGTGGGCAATCAGGGTGGAGGAGTAGGGTGGCAGAGCATGGTGGCAGGATCACAGGGCTCGAGCTGCCAGCGGCTCTATGGAACCAGGCTGCGCTGCTCAAGCAGGGAGAATGGGGAGCCAGCACGGCTCCATAGAGCCCTTGGCAGCCCAGGACCTGCGCTCCTGCCACCCCACTCTGGGCCATGCCGGTGCTGGCTCTCATGCACTGGCACGGGCTCTGCACTCCTGCCTGCTCACTGCCCCTTCCCCCCTGCCTGCCACTGCCATTTCCCTGCTTCCCCCTCCCCACACACCCACAGCGCTGGGACCACGGGAGCAGCTGGAATGTGGTGCCCGAGTGGCTGGGGGTCCAGTATTGATAGTGGCAGGGGTCTGGCAGTGGTGGTGACAGCAAGGGGTTTGGGGCTGACGAAGGGTCCAGGAGCAGGGGTCTGTTACTGGTGGGGAAGAGTCTAAGGGTGGCATCAGCAAGCCAACCTCACTTCCAATGTCTGTGGCTAAGGGGGCCAAAGACCTCCAAATACAATGAGAGGCGCCCCCTCCCTCCACAACCTCTGGTGGTCTGCCAGTAGTCCCACAGACCAGATAGAGAAGTTCTGTGGGCTGATTCCAGCCTCTGGGCCATATGTTTGACACACCTGCTCTAGTCGATCCTTATCCTGTTTTATCCTCTGATCTTTGAAATATTATATCCAGTCTTTTGTGACAGCTCTGGTCTCATATCCTATTTTATTTATTATTAGCTAAGACCTGAGTAAGCATGGTGCAGGGCCCCATGTTGCAGAGATGCCAGCCCTGAGCCTTTTACAATTGAAGGCCCTCATCTATGTGTGTACCAAAGTGTTCACAAGCTCTCCCCCTGTGGGCAGGGCATCTGTATTCACAAGTTATCCATGTTTGCAGCCTCAGGGCCCAAGAGACACAAGGGAAAACTCACAGGTGAAGGAGTTATATTTCCATTGAAGTAAATGGAGCTTCTTCCATTTTATACCTGGGACTTTGCCTACTGTGCTATACACATTATTTATTTGTTTGCTTTACTTTCTCTCTCTGCTATCAACACAGGAGAAGTAAATTTGCAGGAGGGACTTGAATACAGATATCCCTTAAGGAACAGAAATTGAATCACACATCATTAGATAAGCTGATTGGCTTTTCTTTCTTCACACTGAAACCCTATTGACATTGAATTAAGGGCTTTTATTACCTGTCTGTGTAGAGACTTTTTTCTATTTCAAATCATTCAGACCGTTCTCTAAAGAGCATTGGCTATGCAACCTCTTACAAGTGATCCTCCGTTCTGACTACCCTAGTATTAATAGCTACATTTCCCTTTCATGTGTGAGGCCCAGGCACTTTTATTGCAGGCTAGAAGCAGTTCTGTGGATATACTTTTGGTGTTTCCAGTTCTCCCAGCAACGTCTTCTCTTATTTGAAAGTCTTACTTTCTATTTTTATTTCCTTTTATCTCAAATCCTTTTTTTCCCACCAAGAAATGATCCTGCCAGAGGGCGATTTCATTGGTAATATCACTTTGCATTTTAGACTTTTCAAGGACTAATGAACTTTATTAGATTATAATGAATTTATTACTCAGTGCTGCTGACCTGCTTTCTAAAGAACTTGAATTATTATTTGGAACAGGCCTGTTGAGGAAGATTTTTTTTCTAATGGAGTGTGGGAATATTAACTCTTTCAGATTACATTTTATGTTTAGCTTTGGATGCTAAATTTCTACCTAAAATTGCCCTGCTCTGCATTTATAGTGAACCAGATTGTGTTTATGTAATCTGCCTTGTAGAAAGGTTGCATGTATCTATGCCTCACTGGGGGCTTTCAGGAGGAAATTGTGCTACAGCAAGAACCATTCTTTCCCTCTTCTCCTCTTGCTCCCGGGGGGAAGGTGATAATCTGTTATGGGCCCAGGCCAACAGCAAATTACTGCTCCTTTGGCTTCCATGCTTTTCCAGCCCACTGGATTCAGGTGGAGGGAATTACAGGGATACAGTCTGGGGAGACAACACTGGGGTCAAGTCAGATCTTTTGTATCCCTGTATGGATTCTAGCTGGACTGCAGTCTGGCCCATGGCATCTTTGATATGCTTATTAAATGTGTTCTAGGTATCCTCTGTTCATGTTGCTTGTGGGGGGAGACCCTTAAAGGGGAGCCTAACTTTTCCATGGCCCTGACTGCTTAACTTACACATGGGCAGGAGCTGCCCCCAGGGAGCCCAATACCTGAGACACAAAGCCAAGCTGGGGTCAAGGAGACTTAGAACAGACAGAGACCCTCGTGGTCTACAATGACAGAAAAGCCTCAGCCCCACTGCACTTATGGGGAAACAGAGGCACAGAGAGATCCAGAGATTTTCCCTTGGTCAGCTGGGATGGGATGACCTCTGAGAGCTGTATGATTAGTCTCCCAGGCTACAGATCAAGCCACTAGAGAGTACTTTCCCTCCCCTCTCTCTCCTTTGCAGAAGGATGTCACTAATACAGTGAGCAAGTTAAGAGGGAGACGGGAGGAGGAGTTCTTCTGAGCCTCATGGAGAGAGGAGCTTTCTGATCCTACCCACACACGTAGATGGCCATGGGATGGCTGCTGCTTCACCTCAAAAGGGGCCATGAGGCTTTCTAAGACCCTTGCAGCTGTGGCTCTAACTGTAACCAGGCAGGGCTCTGAGAACCACAGTGCTTGGGGGAGAGAAGGGCAGGAGGTGGTGTATTAGGGACCCACAGGCTGTGAAGAGGAGAGGTAGAGTGCCTGTGCTCCCTGCACCCTTATGTGTGTGCAGGCTTGCTCCGGCTGCGCACTGAATGGGAGCCCTGCTGACAGATTTAATTGCAGGGACACAGCTTCACAAGTTCCAACAATTCCATATCAGTCAATGGCAGTAAAATTATGCCATCAAATCCCTCACCCAGGGAGCAGCAGGAAAGTCAGCCAGCATCAGGAGAGACAATAACAACCTATTATAGCCAACAAGTACGAGGAGCAAGGTCCAGGCACTCGTGCCAATCAGCTATACTCTGTGGCAGACTGATTCTGGTTGCCAGCAGGAGTCCCACGAGCTTTTAGTAAGAGACACCATACACCCACCCTTTGCCTAAAGTAGAGGACTAATCCAGAGGGGGTGGTCACACTCCCTTTTGGCTGTGTGCTGCATGTCAGTGGAGCTCCTGCTGGACCTCTATGAGCTCACCAGCTGGTCTACCCAGGGTCCCTACCTCTGCTCCTCTTTCATTCCCCCTGAATTCAGCAGCAGTAAAAGCAGCCCAGGGACTGTCTGCTGCCCTGCTTGCTCTCTCCTTTCCCCTGTTACTGAACTGTGGTGCAAGAAGAAAGAGGAGGGAAGGGACCAGCAGCAGTAGGCTCCAGAGCTGCTTGAAAGCACATGCCAGTGAGCTCATAGAGCTCACAACACATGTGGTGCTGAGCCGATGTGCCAGTGAGCTCTGAGAATGCACTGGCATCCAGAATCACAGTGAGGGGATGTAGCCACACTCCTTTTAGCTATGTGGCACTTGTGCAATGAACTTTCTTCACTGTGTATGCACCACATAGCTGAAGGAGTAGTACCTGCACCCCTGTTGCTGCAATTCTGAATCCGCTCATGCACTAATCCGGTATACACAGGGCCACATTCAAAGGGTGAGTGAGTCTAACTTGTATAAATTCACTTAGTGTTTAGATGCTGTTAAGCTCCCTTATTTCCCTGAAACACATTATTCAGTCACTTGGTGTCTCCTTGTGCATTCCAAAGAGGGTATGGCCCTGATAAACAAAAGGCACAGAGCTGGGACGCAAGTTGTATGGAAGCCAGTGTGTTTTAGTTGTTTTCTTTCCCCTGTTGTGTTGTCCCATATGTACAGTGCTCCCAGATTTGAACCAATTCATCATCCCAGTGGCTTGGTTTAAAAAAGTATCTCCTATGTTAGGCAGAAGGCAGAGATGTGCTTTATAGACTAACCAAATCAGCAATGCATAGCATAAGCTTTCGTGAGCCCAAGCTCACTTTATCAGATGTTGTGAACAAACGTAGTCCGTTGCAGAGTAGTCCATCTCCTTTATTCTTGTAATTTTCTTTTCCAGAGTAGATTTCTGTCTTAGTTCCTCACCTTTGCTGCCTGCCTTCTGCTCTGCAAAATACTTGATATTCTCTGCTTCAAGTTGTAACATCTCCTCATTAATCCAGATGAATAACTTGGTTTTGTGTTAAGATTTTTTCCTGTTGAAACCTCCTGAATTTCTCTGCTTTCTTCGCTACGTGCTCTCCATCTGTAATCAGCAGTGGCTTGAGTGGTATGTAGAATGTATGCTGAATGAATTCAGTGATGCACCAGGTCATTTCAGACTGATTTTCCTGTCTGAACCCTTTAGAGAGGGAAGGAGAGGATGTGGGGGAGAGGGAACTAAAGAAAGCACCCTAGCTATAGTTTCCGTCAATCAGATTAAATCTTCAGGCCTCTCAAGAGCAGCAGAAGAGAGGATGAGATTGATGCATGTAGGGAAGACTGAGTATGGCATCCCCTCACGCCTCTGCCCTTGGCATGAGTACCCAACCAGTGGGTGCTCAGTGTTAGGAAACTAGAGGATCCAATTCTCTTAAGCTTCTCTTGGTGGTGGTGTTTAGATGAGTGAAAAATGAGCACACGGAGGCTGTGAGTGGTCACTTCCCAGCTAGAAGGAGATCTTCCGTGGACTAATTCTGGGTGATCCATGCTGGCAGGAAGAGCATGCACCCTAATGGCTGGGCTGAATGCTCATTGGCAGGAGAGGGAAGAGCTCATTGTCACTGTCCTCTCCACTGTCCACTAAGTGTTTGTTCAGTTATGTCTTTCCCCAGCCCCCAAGAGTGTTTGATTTCTCAGCTTTGCTGAACTGAACTCTGTGCACATCTGTAAGCACTGCTGTCAAGCAGCTTCTTCAGAGCAAGACTAGCTGGAACTGTTGGAGATGCAGGGGACCAAGGAAATTGTAGCATCCTGACAATGTTTCCTACAGAGATGCAGCTTGCAGAACCCCTGGAATTCAGAGTACTGGAAGGCTCAGCAGTGGCCTGTGCAAGGAGGCAGAGGGATGTAGGGCTCTGTGTCCTAAGATGCACAGAGTTCCTTCCTTGCTTTCTGCAGCTTCTCTACAAAAGAGGAGGAAAGCAGTGGTTGTGCATTGCACTGTACGACTGGTTATCTGCGATGGCAGCTGGTATGCACACACTATGACATTTCTCCTGCCCCCCTCGAACTCCGCACCCAGTGGCTTGATCAGAAGCACAGCTAGGAGCCAGCATGAACACCAGTGTGCCCTCCCCACCCCCAGTTGGGGGTGGAGGGGAGGTAGCCTATCGTTTCTCATTTTATTTCCCCAGCTGGTAACAAGCAAACGCTAGAACCACCAGCCATCACTCCACAGCAGCCATATATGGGAAGCAGCAGACGACACTCATCTGAGCAAAATGCTGACACTTGGCAGCCCTGCATCTCCACAGTGGCACACTGCCAAGCACCGCTGCAGTTGCCAGATGACTTTAGGATCAGGCTGCTCCTGGATGAGGGCTGCATTTCAGTCTAGCAGAGCAGCAAATGCAACGTGGAGAGGTTCAGCACTGGCAGCTCAACACTTCCCCTAGTGTTTCCCATGTGCCTTCAGCTCTAGCATATTGGGCATCTTCAGTGGTCCCTCAGCGTATGGGGAGAGACTTCCTCGTTCTCCTTCTGTGACCCCCTTTACTCCAGGATCTGAGCACATTGCCTCTGTAATGGCTTTATTGGTAAACCATCCCTGGGTGGTAGGAGCCACTGGGATTCCCTTGTTATAGATGGGGAGCTGAGACTTAGAAATTAAGGGCCTGTTTACACTGCCTCTGTGCTGAGCCAGGGAATGCTGCTGGAAGGCCCACTTCACATTGTTCCACCCACTCAGACCAGATCCTGGGAGTTAAGGAGTGTGGTTACCTGAGTCCCTGGTCAGCCACTGCTCTGTGGCTCTGTCTCAGGTGTGTTCAGCTGTGCACGCAGAGGGCAGCAATGCTGCTAAATTTCATAACTGGTATGTGTGGAGTAGGGCCTGCATCTTGACAGCAGTCACAAAGTTGGCAAGGAGGTTGTGTAAATATACCCAGTGGGTTACAGTTGTGTAGATATACCCAGTGGGCTACCCTGGACTGCAAAAGCTCTCCCACAGCCCTGGATATTTATTCAGGCAATTCACCCACTTTGAAACACATGTTACTGCATCTTCAGTTTTGTTGGTAGCTAAGTCAGTGATGAGGTATGTCCATACACTGCTGTCATGCCTCTTACTGCAATGTAGATTTTCTCAAAGTCACACCAGCCATCTGTGGTGGAGCAGAGAACTGACTCAAGATATGTTGAGTCCTAGATAAATATACTAGTCCAGTGATTCTCAACCAGGGGGTTGCAGCACTGTGGGGTGCCTTGAGATCCATTCAAGGGTGCTGCAGGGTTGCATGCAGTATTAGCACTGTTTGGTGTGCAAACATGATTCACAAGATAAACCCAGATTTTTCAAATGGGAATCCATAGTGTTACAAAATTTCTGAGTGGTTGTGGTCTTTTTGCATTCCTTGCAACAGAAGAATTGCTCTATTATTTTTCTATAGTCAAAAAATGAGAGAAAGCCAATAGCTGGCATTTTCTGAGGGATGCCTCTAGTCTAACAAGGTAGAGAACCACTGCCCTAATCACTAGCCCAAACTTCCTCTCTGACAAACTTTGCTGGGGACGTGATGAGTTTTCCAGATCACTGAGTCATAAATCAAAGGGAAACAAGCCTTTTGCAGTCACTAGAAATAGAACAAAACAACCAAGGAATGCATTCAAACTCGCCCCTGCAAACCTCACTGATTGCTAGGCAAAGGATAAACGTTGCAATGGGAACATACTCCTTAGCATGCTTAACAGCTCTTCCTGAAATGACGTGGGCAAAGAGGATGCTGCCTTAATATTACTTCCAGATCTTTTCAAATGAAATCCCCAGGACCTGCAGTGCTAAATCATTTGTAAAACTTGTAAACTGAGTCATAATCAGGTCCTATCAAGGACACACAAGTTTTCCAAGCACTCAAAGCATCTGTAAGCTTTTCTTTTGAATGCCTGGTTTTTGATCAGCTAAGGCAGAATGCAATAAACAACTTGGGAGACCCCTGATAGCAGAGCCAAGATAACAGTGACCTTTTTTGCTTGTAATTATCTTTTCTCATAAAAGCCACATGCAGAGTATAATAAAACACACAGGAAGGGAACTGATGGGTCCGGATGAATAACCCTGTCCAAGCTGTCTCCCAAAACTTGAGTTGATCTTGGAGCTCTTTTGATATTCAAAAGGGGATGGGTAAATTGCTAACTGCCACTTTTGTTGCACTGTTCTTAGACATGCTAATGTCTGTTTGGATGCTGGGGCTTCCTCTGAACATGGGGGAATGTTCTATGATTATCATTTTGCCCCAGTACCAGATATCTGAGGCCAAATTTAAGAGACTGCATTTTTTCTCATGTTCTTCGTCATCTCCTAGTTCTGGATGGTCCAGATGTGGAAATACTGCCACAGTATTAAGACAGATTGGGTTCTTCTAAGATGTTAATGGAAGCAGTTGGCTTATTTTCACTCCTAGTTAGGCTGGCCCAGTTTTGAAGGTGCGAGTCTCAGAAAAATGGAGTAGATAGCAGCCAGAGACCACACTGTTTTGTTGTGAGATATGTCTGCACATACAGCCTCACACAGCACTATTTGGGCTTTGCTACTTTAGTCCTTTGCAAACTGAGTAATGAATGATTAACCACCCCGGTCCTCCAGATGATCTGTTGTGTTCTAGGTTCTTGTGGTTTTGAATGCAAAAGATGAGAGGCGCACCTGAATCTGAACCTCTAGTCCGGACTCTTTCAGATTGCAGGATAGATCCCTTTGCCTCCATCCAAATGCACCCTTTATAGCTCAAAGGGCATACTGGATCCAGAAGGGAAGGGGCTCTTGTCTGTGCTTTGCTCATACATAACCCAAGCTTGTGACAGTCTTCCAGGAGGAGCTGTTCTTACAACATCTTTCCTTTTTATCTCTGGGGGAGAGAAACATTGTTTCTTTTAAGTGAAAGGTGTGGGATTGATCTCACATGACTCCAGGTGCTGGGGCCTTAGACAGTGATTTCCAGACCTCATAGACCTTACTTTGACCTCTTGCAGGCTGGCAGGAGAGGACAAGAAGGTGGGAAGGTGCAGCCAGCCTCCCCTAACTGTAAAAGCGGAGTCACGCTCAGCAGGATCAGACTCTTTCATAGCCCCTTCTGGCCTTGATTGGGTTTGCGTGTACATACCAGGCTACAGGCTTGTTTCAGCAAAGACCTGAGCCCTCCAGGGGACCTGCTCACTCTGCTTGCCATTGTTGACCAAGTTTATCATTTTAACGATCTCCTGTGTTCCTCTTTGCGGCAGGCTTGGTATCGGAGCCCAGGCCCGCTCAGCTGGTGGCACATTGTTTAACACATAGCCTATTACTGTTACAGGTTCCCAAGCTGCAATGCTTTTCACTTACACAGTAAAATACAGAATGGATTATAAATAAGATAATATAGATTTACATGACATTGTTGCCATAAAACCAACTAGAAGTTAGCCCTCGGGTGTAGTAGAGAGTTATGGGGGGGTCATAAAATCTGTGCTTTGTCTGCTGCATTCCCAATCTGTGGGATGGTAATTGTTTGAGATTGTGGCTTTTCTGATACCAGCTGTTCTTCCTTTGCCAGCTTTGAACCCTGTTTGGAAAAGGCCTCTGGTGCCAGTATTTGCATGTGGCTGGCATGAATTGTGAGAAAGGCAAGAGTGGAAAGGAAGAGGTCTTCTTTAGGGCACTGGAAGAGAAGTGGATGGGGGTGGGGGGAGGGGGGAAGAAGGGGGACGTGCATGGGAAAAAGACTGCAGGAAAGGAAAGGGAGTTGGAAAAGGAGGGTAGGTTAGAGCAAAGGGATAGCAGAACGAATATCAAGTTTCCATGAGGGGGAGGGGGCATCTGTAGTAACATGCTACCTTAAATGAAAACCCAACATAGTGGCTGAATGCAGTTTCCAGGCAGGAAGACTCTCCTCCTCCATGGAAAGGTGGGAGATGAGTTTCTCTTTAGAGACAAAATTTGTGTCTGTCTCTCATCCACCAGAAATTAGCCATACGGTCAGGAGGCAGGTTAGAACGTGTGTTTGTCTGGGGTGCATGGTGGCTGGGAACTGCAGTTTTTGCAACAAGGGGAACCCGAGATCTAGGACTCAAAAACACAAGAGCTTTTCAACACTGCAAAAATCTTCCAGTGCTTTTGGCTGGATCCAAAGTCCTTTCTGTTCTGCCCCGAGCTAACACTGAGACTCTGGTACAACCCTGTTTTGTGCTGGCTAGCACTGCAACTCTGATATGGCCCCAGTGTGAGTGAGACTAATTCTGCCACCCTAGCATATGGGGCCCAAGCTCAAATAACAACTAATGGTGTTGGTGCAAACCACCCCATTCTGTCCCATGTAGTAGTACTAGCACAACAGGGACCTGTTCTTCTCCCACACCTCAGCTGGCCCAGCCACTCTTGCTCCCTCATCTCAGAGGAGGAAGCTGCTGGGCTGGACCCCCGTCTCCTCAGTTCATTGCAAGTGTTAATCTCTGAATACCTGTGCTGTCAGTTCCATCCTCATCTTCCATTCTTCATGCTGTGTCACCTGCTCTGCGTTGCTGCTCGCTGGTCTCTGTGCTGTCCATTATTCAGAGAATTCCAGCCAATCCTTTATTTACCCAGGGTTAATAATAGATTGCAACCATTTTGTGCATGGATGTACAATCCAGCCTGTCTTCCTGACGTCAGGCTCCAAGAACAGCTACCAGGAACCTTGCCTCCGTTCACAGGTCCTCTGCTTCTGCTACAGGCATCTTCGTTTCCTGGCTTCCTTAATATGAAGGAGCCATATGTGGGCATAAAACCCATTAGAGGGCCACCATGCTGGAGAAGTCATGGGTGGGGAAGGAAAGGGGTGGCTGAAACTTTTTACCCAAGGACTCAAAAGGCCGAACCCCACAGTCCTTATCTGGGCATAAATTCCCTTTGACTTTAAGGTTCAAGTAAAGATGTGGCTCGTAGTGGACATTAAGTAACCATTCCTTACACCTAATGAGGAAGAAATGCTATTGTCCCCATTTTCACCCCCAGATAGCACACTGAGGGGGCTCAGAGAAGGGAAGCCAAAACTTCTGACTTCTGCCTCAGGCTCTGACTAGATTTTTCTGCCTCCTATAAGAAATCATGTGTAAATATCTATTATTAATAAACAAGACATATTCCCCAACAAAGCGAGTCAGCCAGAGCGCTCAGTGCTGGCCAGTTTTCATGGTTTATTTAAACCTTGCAATTTTCTTTAGCTCTGATAGGGACAGAAAGTGCCTGCAAGTCTTCAGACACTTTGTGTTCTGATTCCTGCTTTCAGAAACCATTAAACCCCATGTAACATTTATTCTAGGGTGGCAATGGCATTAAAGGTAGACAGAGAACAGGGCACCCAGGCACAGGGCACCCAGGCACAGAGAGGACAGATGTTAGGCAGAACAATGCCACGGGGCTATAGAGAACACCAGTGTTCAATCATAGTATTTCTTTTCAGTAGTTATATAACCTCATGTGCCTCTTAGACAAGGCTATTTCAATTTGCTTTATGCTCTTATATTCATCATGTGGATTTCACTTGAATCCTTAACATCCTCCAAGGTCAAGATTTTGTCTAGGCAGTATCACTGTGGCTCATTGGCGAATAGGTTGTGCAGTATAGGCTGTCCCAGACCCTGGATGTGTTTTTGTAAGTCCCAGACCTCTGCAGGTCTTGGCATTATAGGCAGAGGTGCGTGAAGGCACATGGGTGGACTGTGGGATCAGCCCTCTATGAATGGGATTTCTGGGCATTCCTAGCTGCTACAAGTACATTTCATGCATTAGTCCTTTGGTTGATGTGTGACTGGGGATCACTCTGGTTTACATAGGCAGTCAGAGGGGCAGACAATGACTACTCACTAGTGTTGAGAGATTGTATAGACCAGGTGTTCTTGCAGGGAGAATTTCAACAGAACCTACAGCTCCACAGAGCGGCTCTACAGCTGTCCACATGCCCATTGTTGCAGCCAGCAGCTGCAGAAGTGCTGTGGCTTTGCAGCTGTTTGGAGAATGCCAGCTACTGGGTGCATCTACACATGTGGTTACTTTGGCCTAGATTTACTCTGGTGTAAACTGAACTGGAGTTAGGGAGAAGATTTGCACCATTCCCTGCAGGCCTGCAATGGGCCCCTGCCTACACTGGGGGGAACTCTAGGCTCTGGCTGCAGATGTCAGCACCTGGCAGCCATTTTTAAAAGCCAGCCCTGCCGGCTGCTCTCCGGCCCGCCTCTTCCTTGCCCGGGAGCAGTGTGCTCAGTGAAGGACAGCACACGGCAGCTTTCTCTTTGGCCACCCTGCCTCCCTGTGCTATGGCTGCTCCAACCTCTGACCCTGGCAGTGATGACTGGGCTCCTGCTGACCACCACAATCATCCTGCTGGCCTGCCACACCGACTGTTGCCTGGCCCATGGCTGTCTTGCCCAGCCCTGCTCCCCCATGACCAGCAACCACCTACCTGCCTGGCTGCAGCATGCTGTCCCAGGGCCACCGCCACCCAGCTGCCACTGTTAGGGACACTGATTGCCTCTACACAAATGCTAGAAATATGGGGAATAAGCAGGAGGAACTCGCCCTCCTGCTAACTAGCAAAAACCCAGACCTGGTTGGGCTTACAGAAACCTGGTGGGATTCTACCCACGACTGGGCAGTAGACATCGAAAACTATAGGTTGTATAGATGAAACAGAGTAGGGAGAAAAGGGGGTGGGTGAGTTGGGGTGTAGTGCTCTATGTTAATGAACAATACACATCCTCGATAATCGGGATGAGGTCAGAGGAGGGGCAAAATGAGGCGCTCTGGATAAGAATGCAAGGGGGTCATGGGGAAAGGGACTTGACAGTGAGCGTCTACTACAGACCGCCGTACCAGGGGGATGAGCTGGACCTGGAATTCTCAGGTCCGCTCATGCACGCTGTAAGGACAAGGGATGTGGTTGCCATGGGTGACCTAAACTCCCCAGACATCTACTGAGAGGAGCAGTCAGGCAGCTCTGAACGCTCATGTAGGTTTTTAGCCTGCATGCAGGACCTCCACTTAACCCAGGAGGTACATAATCCCACCAGAGGAGATGCCTTGCTGGACTTGGTCCTTGCCACAGGTGATGGATCTGCGGGTGCTTGACTACCTAGGAGTTAGTGACCACCGTCTGCTGGAATTCACTGTCTGGCGCGGGGTGGTGAAAGCAAGCAGTAAGGCAAAAGTCCTTGACTTCGGGAGGGCCGACTTCAATGAGCTAAGGAGATTAGTAAGAGAGACATTGGGGTCTCAGAGCATCAATGAGATGGGAGTCCAGGACGGGTGGTTGTTCTGTAAGGAGATGATCCTCCGAGCTCAGAGGTAGTCAGTCCCAACGTGAACCAAAGGGGGCAAGAGTGCTAAAAAGCCCCCTTGGCTCAGTAAAGGTATCCAGGAGGGCCTGAGGGCAAAAAAGATGGCATACAATTAATGGAAGCAAGGGGCAATCACCAAGGAGGATTATACCTCCATTGCTCGTGATTGCAGGGAGGCAGTTAGGAAGGCCAAGGCAGAGATGGAAGTTGGGCTGGCGACCAGTATTAAGGATAACAAAAAGTCCTTTTTCAAATACATAGGGAGTAAGAAGGCATCAGGTAATGTGGGGCCCCTACAGGACAGGCTTGGCAATCTGGGGATTGTGGCAAAGCCAAAAGATGATCTCTTCAATGAGTTTTTCGCCTCCATATTTCTGAGCAGGGACTGGGACAATTCCCCCACTAGGATTATGGATAGGCTCAGGGGACATGACGCTATGCCTAGGGTCAGGGACAATCTAGTTAGGGAACTCTTGGAGGGGCTGGACGTGTTTAAATCAGCAGGTCTGGATGCTCTTCATCCGAGGGTACTGAGGGAGTTGGCGGAGGTCATAGCAGGGCCCCTGGCACGGCTCTACGCATGCTCGTGGTGCTCTGGCCAGGTCCCAGAGAACTGGAAAAGGGCCAATGTGGTCCCCATTTATGAGAAGGGGAGAAAGGAGGACCTGGGTAACTATAGGCCATTTAGTCTCACCTTGGTCCTCGGGAAGACCTTTCAGAAAATTATCAAGGAACACATCTGCAGGGGCCCAGCATGGGAAGTAATGCACAGGGGCAACCACCATGGGTTCATTGTGGGCAGATCCTGCCTGACTAGCCTTGTTTCCTCTTGCAACTATGAAACTATGATGAGGGGCTGCACAATGCCACTGCCGGAGCTGCCATCACCCTCCTGGGCCTCCAGCCCTGCTGCCTCTGGGCCCACTGTGCCGGCCAGAACTGGTGTCAGGACATCATCCAGCACACCTGGGATGATGGGAAGTGGCTGAATGGCTTCTGTATGACCCAGGCCACATTTTGGGACCCGCTCCAGCAGCTCTGGCCCCACCTGGAGTGGCATGACACCGGCCTGTGCCCGGCCCTGCCTGTGGACACCCAGCTGGCCCTCTCTCTGCTAAAGCTGGCCACGCCTGCCAGATGCTGGTATGTCGGGAAGGCCACCACCAGGGAGGCTATCCTGGAAGTGTGCAGAGCCCTCCAGGACATGCTGGGGCACACCGTGCTCTGTGTCCACGACCCCCTGGCAGCGGTGGCGGGGTTCCATGCACTGCGATTCCACCAGTGTATCAGGGCCCTGGACAGGACCCCCATCCCTGTCACCTGCATGCCCCATGGCGGCTGAACCTACTACAGCCGCAGGGGATTTCACTCTGTGGTCCTGCAGGCCATCGTGGATACCCAGTGTCCTCGGCCCATGGCGCACACTGTGTAGGCACCCAGCTGGGGGCCCCCCCCAGGGAGGACCTGACACTGCTGGTGGCCGGTGGTGTCATGGCTGGTCACTCCTCATGTCTGGTCCTGGGGCTGCACAGCTGATGAGGCAGGCACTGGCCAGGGCTTCACAAGGCACTGGTGGAGGGTGCAGCCAGGGAGCTGGGCGGGACAGGGTGCTGTATGCCCACAGGTCCCTCCTCTGGTGATGTGTCACTGGAGGTGCCAGGCCAGGGCAGGGCCTTGGGTAGGCCACCCATGCTGGTGTAAACCGCATGGCCGTGGCCTGGGTCCCACGGTGCCAGAATGTTGGTCGTTTGCCACATAAAGGGCCTGGTCTTGCAGGCCCTGGGGCCCCTGGATTTAAGTGGGCTTAAGAGTGTTTACTGCTCATAAACTGCACTAATGCTCAGTAATGTGTATTGTAGACGTGCCCACTGACACAATTGTCTGGAAGACAGGCCTACTACAGTTAACAGCTGAGAACTGTGTAGAACCAGGTTCAAATGTGCTGCCCAGAAATCTTATTTTCTCATTAGGGATGGCTTCATTGGCATCATGATCACTGCTCACAGAGCAGGGTCAGTTATGAGCAGGGATCCTGATTTTCCCTGATAAAAAAAATCACAAATTCTCCAATAAAACCTCCAAAATCTGTGATTAAAATTAAAGGCCCTCCCCCAGCCTTGCTGATGTCCCTCAGTTCCACCCACAGCCCCCCACAGCCATGCTGGTACCCATGGCCCCCCATCTGCAGTCCCTGCCCCTGCCCCTGATAGAAGGCAGAGGTTGCTGCAGTGAAGCAGAGCCTGGCTCCCCCCTGCTGCCTGCCTGCTGTGGGCTTTGGGGGGGGCAGATCCCCACTGCTGTGTGCATTTTTGGGGGGGAAGGGAGACCTGTGCCCCCCAGATCTGTGCATGGGGGAGAGGCGGGGGTGTGTTGCGGGCTCAGGCTCCCTGCCCTGTTGCCCTCCCTCTGGGCCTTCGCAGCATGGCGGGTGCGACCTGGTACTGCAGGGAACAGAGAAACCGCACAGGGAAGCTGCTTGCCACTGCGAGCTCCATGCTGCCCTGGCGATGTATCCCTTGCATGCACAGCAGCAGTAAGGGGCACAACCCCATGCCGCTGCCTCCACTGCAGCCCCACACATGGGAACATTTTGCCAAGGCAGTGCAGAGCTCACAACAGCAAGCAGCTTGCATGCGTGGCCCCGCTCTGCCCTGCAGTGCCAGGTCACACCTGCTGGGCCACGGAGGCCCCAGGGGAGGGCAGCAGGGTGGGACCCCACCTTCGCCCCCTGCACGTATCCGGGGGCACATGTCCCCTGTGCCTTCCCTGGGGTGCACACAGCAGTGGGAGCCCCCCGTGCCCCTGAATGAGCTGCCTGGGCTCTGACTGTCCCATGACTTACCCCAGGCCCCCATTCATCTTTGCCTCTGCCCCATTCCCTCCCTCACTGTGGGGGCCTCAGTTTGCCCCCCCACACATCCCTCCCCCTCTCCTTCTGCCTCTCCCCCCTCCACAAACTTACCTGCTGGCCAGTGTGTGTGTGTATGTGTACTCAGCCCCCGCCCTCCCATAATATTTTGTTCCTCCACCTCTGAGGTCAAGGCAGATGGCAGATGAAACAAAGCCTAAGAATTCCTATAGAATGGTATTTTGAGAGCAGCCTACAGAAGGTAGTTGCCTAAATCCCTTCCAGAGAAAATAGGATTTGGGTACTTAACTTTGGTAGGGGGCTTTGGAAATTCCAGCCTTCACTTCTACACTCCAGCTCAGGCATCCTTGTCCCCTGAGTGCTGGGCTGTTGAATCTCATGCTTTTGGAATTAACTAGCAAACTCAGTTTCTTTCTGCAAGGACAGAACAATAGGCAATGCAAATACCTGGCCAGATTCACTGTTGGCTTAACTCCACAGTGTCAGTAGAATTACACCAGGGAGGAATTTGGCCTCTCCTCTTTTAATTGCAACAATGAGTTTAGTGAAGTGGAAAGTAAGAGTCACCTCTTCTAAGTGAACTGCTGTAGGTTGTGGGGGTGGAATTGTATGGCTGGGAATGTGATTTCTAGGCATTTCTAACTAAAAGAAAACAACTGAAAGTGGAAATACCAGATTATTTTTAGGCAATAGTGAAATGAGATTAATGCTGCTCAGTGTGCATTTATGGATGAATATCGCTGGCAATTATGATAATGGCTGCAATGTCCAAACCTGACATCTTGCTCACAGATGATGAATAAGCTGTCTGACTCCTGTTCATTTTTTATTTAAACCTTCAGCACTGGCTAATCCAGAGCTCCCTGTGCTAAATGCTAATGCAAAATGTGTTGCCTGACTCCCATACTTAACAGAAAACTAACTTCTGGGATCAAGGGGGTTAAGTATTGAAATTGCCTCCTGCATTATATAATTAGTAGAAAAAGAGATTGACTTCTCTAAGTCATCCCCAGTCCTGGCTGTTGCCTGCTCACTTTGTTTGCTTGATCAGATAATTGGGTAGCATTTCAGAGCAGCACTTTTCTTCGTTTGGACAGTTAAGGTGTGTTGGTACACAGGGAGCTATGACAGTATATCACTAATGGTAGCAGTTTTGTGCCTTTTAGTTCCAATTTCCACCGGAGTCAAACGATGCTAGTTAGGGCCAGGTCCTGCAAGCTTCACGAGGTCTTGCAAGCTCCATCTTGGTCTGTGCCTGGGATGGTTCACTGCTGCTGTATTGTAAGGCAAGGCATAGTCCCTTCCCATCTTGTTGGCGCACAGTGCCTGAAGAAGATATATTGTCCCTTTGGATATTGTAACTCTCTCCCTCCCTCTCGCCTGCCCTGTTTTGTGAGCCAGCCAGAGGGGTACCACCTCCTACCCTGACACCCTTGTGGTAATTTGCAGCTGTGGTGCATTAGGATGGAGTTGCAGCAATGCTCAGCACTTCTGTGAGAGGGGCCAGTGGGAGAAACTGCTGTTGGTGCCTCACTCAAACTCCCCTATGAGCCAGGTGAGTGAGGTGCAACATAGCTCTAAACTGTCTCCGTGTTTCACCCAGAATCACTTGTTCTTAGGGGGTGGCTGAAGCTGTTTCTGGGTTTTACAACTAATGTATGGGGATCCTTTAGGGTGGGGGCAGAGGTAGACAAGGAATTCCAGCTTCCCTTTCAGTGACCAATGCTAAATACGTTGGTGCTTTTCTGAGCCTCTTGAGTCTGAGACAAGGCTTCCCAGAACTCCCTGCTGAAACTGCTGCCATGTCTCTACCACCTCCTGCCAGGAAATGCAGTCCCACTCCTGAGCTCCCATTCTTCATGCAGCACATTTGGAGATAAGGCAGGGGAGTTGCCTGGGGTGCAGCCTTGCTTCTGCTCTCAAATGCACTGCAGACAGAGGTATTGGGAGCAGGGGCCAGATGCTACCACAGGGTGGATTCACTGCCTCATTTGCAGGCTTGGTGCATGTGGAGTGGGAGTGGGAGTGTTGGGCGAGGGCACTTGGAGGTGTTTTTGAGAATATTGTGGGAGCAGTAACAACATGTCTTGTGAGGCCAGGCTCTTTCTTGGGCTAGTTTGGTATTCCTGGGCTGAGTCAGGATCTGGAAACAAGGGGGTGAAAGCTGAGGTCAGGTCTTGGCTGAAGGTCCTGCTTGGTTCTAGAGCCAGGTTTGGAGTCCAGTCACATTCAGGGTCAAGGCTCAAGCCAGTTCTTCTCCCAGCTGCATTGGGCTGTCCATTGCAAGCATTTTGGCTTCATGCTTTTCCCCAGGTAAATCTCCATGGTTTTTAGCCTGGCCTGGGACTCTGGAGAGACTGACCATTACCTCGCTATTGCCTTGTCCTTCAGACAGGCCTCTGCCATAGTAGGACCAATCCCTTCCTGGCAGCTGCAGAGTCAGTCCTCTGGCAGTGGCAGAACACACCCCACCATAGTGCTCAGTTCTGCACTACAGTACTTCCGATTGTGTGTAACAACAGGTTTTGGACAGATTGTTGTGGAGCAGGCATATGGCTGCACAGATCTTTCTGCTTAACTTCTGGGGAGAAGAAAGTGAAGAGGATAGAGTGGGAAAATTTGCATTTCAAAGGTGCAGGGCAGCTTTAGCAACTAGGCTAAAATATTCCTAAGAAGCTGCTCCACAGAGTTGCACACCTTCTGTTGGGAGCCAGAGCAGCAGGCAGGCCAGACTGCCCCCAGCTGGCCCTGGTTTCCAAAGTATGCCTGGCTGCTAGTGGCCTTCTAGCTGGCTTTAATTACCTGCATGGGCATGGCTGCCTGCTTTATAAGCAGCAGCCCTTTTAGTGCCCAGCAAGCTATTCTAGACTTGAGCTTCTGGCTCCTATTTTTCCCGTTCCTGACTGATGATTCCTTGTTCCAGACTCCAGCTGAACTCCGCTGCGCTAGATTTTCTGGTTCCTGTCTTGTGGCTTTAGTTTGGCAGTTGTGTAGTGGGTCTCTATTATGTATGATATTCTAGTTTCCCTTTTAAATTGTTCCATTCTCTTACTGTAAGTCACCCTGAGCCTTTGTTGGAAAGGGTCGCATACAAATTGCATAAATACGTTTGCCTGTGTCCTGGTCCCTTACAACTATAGCAGCAGCTTGCAGCTGTACTGTTTCTGATTTGGCAAGTAGTCATAGACTCCCTCCTATACCAGAATCCATAAGGATACATTCACGTGAGGCCAGGCACCACCATCCTGTGTCCTCTCTGCAGACTTGGCAAGACACTTCCTGGCACCAGTCAGGAACCAATGTTTCCAATTTGGGACAAAAATACTTTCTCAGGGAGTGAGTGTTTGAACACACACCTCACTGTTCAGGACCATCCGGAGAAATTCAGGATGTCAGTCATTTTACCCCACTCAAGTACCTACGATTCATCCCATGAGTTAGGGCTGGGCAGTGAGCCAACTGTTGACTTAGCCCTTAAAGAACATAAGAAAACACTGTTAGTGACTGTCATACTAATATATGTGCAGCATCCCACATGGTTGGGCCCTGATCTCAGTTGTGAATTTGTGAAGTGGCTGCATGGCAAATAAATATTAATAATAAAACATAAGCAAGCAGTGATGGGTGGGTCAGTAGTTCACACAAGGATCAAAGGTGGAGCTGTGAATCTCGACTTAGCCATCAGGCGCTTTGCTCTAAAGTCTTAGCTGTGATGGGAAACTCCAGAAAGCAACCTTTTCAGTGATGTTTCAGGGATTTGGGCTCATACAAAGTGAGAGGTTCAGTGAGGAGGGAGAAACTGAACCCAGGCTAGCTTAGAGGTTCAGGAGGGTGTTGGTTCCACACATTAGTGGAAGAAAATGTATGTAGGCGTGTGTGTATGTATGCATGCGTGTGTGCATGTGTTTGTAGAGGGTGACAGGTAGAGAAACAGGGAAACACATTTCTCATTTGATCCAGTCCCATTTGCAACAAAATAGCATGAAACACATACTCTACGCAGCCAAACCAAAAGGGAATGCTTGAAAAACCTATTTGCTGTATTCAGATGTTTGTGTAAATGCCTTAAATGGGATTTTGAAAGCTTTTATTCTTTTTATTTCCTTTTTGTTGCTAATGCTTGAATGTGTCTTGTAGTTGTTTCCCTGTTTTTACTGCTCAGTGGCTTTTCTGAAGTATTTTTTGTTTTAATTACAATATTGATTTAGATACAGTCCTAAAAAGACCCCCCCCTCAAAAAAACCCCACATTAATGACAAGCAATTACTAAAGAGCGTTCTAATGGAAAGGAGCCTCGCAGGGGGTTTGCCTCAACCATAATAATAATAATTATTATTATTATTATTATTATTGATAGAGCACTGGAAGCAAGCATTTGGTGATCCTGGCATGGAGTTGTATAAAGGCAAGCTGTTTCAATAGAGTGCTTTATGCAGTGCACACAGATGCAGGGGCCTTGTCTATTTTCTCCTTAAGTGAGCCTTGTTCTGATCCCAGTGCTGGATCCCCATGTTACAGGAAGAAATTTGCAAGAGGTTACGAGGGGGGAGGAATCTTTATGATGTTCCCTTCGGGCAGCTCCTTTATGCTCTGTCCCGTTGTGTGCCAGAGTTGATACCACATGAATGAGTCATGAATCCCATAAACCATGGGATCTTCAGATGCCTTGAGTCATATCTGTGCTTAAGCTTACTTAATGTAACTTCCATGTTACTCTGGACCTACTGCCCTCTATCTTCCATACTGCAATGAACAGTCATTCATAATTTCTCAGTTCTCTCATTTTCCACCACTCTCTCTAGTAGTGCATTAATGCTCTCTGATTAATGACAGAACAAAGGAGTTGGTTTG
Source organism: Alligator sinensis (assembly GCF_000455745.1). Taxonomy (NCBI): domain Eukaryota; kingdom Metazoa; phylum Chordata; order Crocodylia; family Alligatoridae; genus Alligator; species Alligator sinensis. Next base: position 3,212,073 of record NW_005841844.1, read on the forward strand.
TTAGTGTTTAGTGGATATCTTGGACATACCCCACAATCCATGCTGTTCTATTATTTGTATTATTATCATCATCATTTGTTATTTGAATCACCATAGTGACTAGAAGCCCCAGTCATAGACCAGTGCACCATTGTTCCATGTGCTGTAAAAACACTGCTCAAAAAGTGGGTCCCAGAACACTTACAATCTATGTATAAAACGAGAGAAAATAGGTGGATATTCAGAGAAAGTTGTGTACTGGAAGGAAACAGTGGGATAGCACTGGGGACCATGATGGGCAATAGTGCACCAGCCACTTAGCCATGGGCATTTGTGGGGGAGGGTGGGCAACATGGCAAAGGACAGTTCTAAGGAGGAATCTGAAAGAAGGTGATGAGTAGGTTTGTGGATGTTTGTGGGGATCTCCTCTCCACTGTAAGAAATAGCACGCGAGAAGGAACAAAGGTGTTTGTTTGAAAAGGTAGCAAGTGGCCCATGGAGCCTGGTATCATTGGCTGATTGGAGGCAGAAGCTGGCATTTTAGGAGTGAATAGGGCAGGGGTATTTATAGGCCACAAAGGGCCCTGGAAGTGATGACAAATCTGATGCATTGGAGATGAGAGGGAGTTGAGATGCAAAGAGAGTGACTGATCCACAGGCTGAACTAGGAGAACAGTCTCTGCTGCAGGACTCTGAATGGACATGGCTAGGGCAAGAGTTCATTTGTCAAACCAGAGAAAGGGATGCTGCGGTGATCAACATGTGAGCTAAGGGAAGTCTGGATGAGAGCTTTAGCTGTATGGAGGATAGGAAAGGTAGCATCTTAGACAAGCTCTATAGAAAGCAAGATTTGGCCTTATAGCTTGGACAGAAGACTAGGGAGGGCTTCAGATCAAGGGTTATGCCCAGGTTATGGACCTGAGTGAATGGCGGTCAGTGGTGCCCCCTGTCATTGAGAAAGAAGATAGAAAAAAGGACTTGGGGAAGTGGGGGGTAGGGTTGGGGGGTGGAATAAGTGCTATGTTTCAGCCATATTGAGCTTGAGATGATAATTCCCTTCAAAGGGGAGGTGAGAGAGACAGGCTTAGATTGCAGTTTGGAAGGAGGAGATGGATCTAGAGTAGAGAGGTATAAATCTGTGAGTTGTCAGCAATAAGATGGGACATACATTTGTATTCCTGGAAGGGATTGCCTGGAGATAAGGTAGAGAAGAGGAGACCCAGGACACCCTTGATTATTGCTGCCTCCCGGTTTCTGGCCTAACCCCCCCCCCCCCCCTTCCCCCCCACAATACTGCAGCAAAGATCATTCTCACAGCCTGTCACTTTGACCATGCTGTCCCTTTCTGTGAATCCTTCCACTGACCCTGCCCCACTACATCAAACAGCAGCTGCTTGTCTTTACTTTCAGGATATTGTACCTGCCATCCCACAGTCATTACAATGAGGTCCATTTATTCCTCTGGTCAGCCCATGCTGCTGGCCTCCACAACCTATTTGTTATGTGTTCTCACAAGCACCCTTGTGCTTTCTCCTAGGCTGCTGCTTGCACAGGGGAGCTTCTCCCCATAAATATTTGAATAGATACTTCTTTCTCCTCATTCAGATCCCTCTTTTGCCATAATGCCTACCAAAAATCTTGACCATGATTAGGTTGCCAGGATACAGATACTATTGCTGGTAGTGCAAATTAACATTACAGGGGCGGAGAAAGTTCCCATTAACAGAGCAATGAGAGAGAGAGAGTGAGAAAAATCCAACACAATAATATCCAGAGGTCTGGATGGAGACCAGGACCCTGCTGTTTTTGGCACTGCAAGAAGTAGCCTGTATCCTGAACGGCTCACAGTCTAGGTGGCCAAGGTAGAAAAACCATAGAAGAAAGGATGTGCTATTACTTCCATGTCACAACTGGGAAAATGAGAGATCCAATGACCTGCCCCAAGTCACCAACAGAGTCTTTGGGAGAGCTAGAAACTGAACTCGGGTTTCCCGAGTTCCAGCTTAATGCATTCACCTCAAAGCAGGAGTGTAATTAAGGCAACTAGGACAGCAGGACCAGGCATCAAGTTGTGGGGAGAGGAATGGAAAAATAATAGCAGCTGCTGCTGCTGCTGACTGGCCACATGACCTGCACCAGCATCCAGGAGCTGCTGCTGTCCTGGGCACCAAGCACAAATCCCCTTTCAGCACCAGAATTAGAGGTAGTTTTCTCTGTTTTCTTTGGCATTACTGAGCAAACTCCAGAAAGAACATTAACTGTCAAATTCCAGAGCAGCAATAACACAGTCAAGAGGCAATCCCCCCCGCCCCCCGCAACATGTCCCTTTTGGTTGGTGGAAAGGATGGGCATACTTTTGAAAATGACATTTTTAGCACAATGAGATGGATTCAAATACAAGAGAGGTCAGAACTGCATTTGCCAAAGCCAACTGCATCAAGGTTAATAGCAGCAAAGAAAATTTTAGCATGAAACCATTCAGAATGTATTAAAGAGGATACACATTAAACCATTTAAAGTGTATCAAAGAGAAAAAGCATCCAACCTGTTTTGTTTTGTTTTTTAAAGACTCTCCAAAAAGCTGTTTCCATGACAGATCACTATTCAGCCAGAGTATCGTGCAAGGGCTGTGTGGGTTGTGAAAAGAAAGGAGCACACTGAAAGAGGAGTTGAATGTTATCTTGTCAAGGTAATGAAAGGAATGAACCTTAGGTATGTCATAAAGAGGAAGTTGGCTCTTTCTAAAATATAGAAGACATATTGCTGGGAAAACTCTATTAAGAATTTTAAAAGGTGAAAACCTTTCATCCAGTTGACTCTGGAGAAAGATTCCTCTGTAAAGAATGGATAAATAAAGGCATTTGCCCTTAGCTATTCTAGCATGAAAGGAATGTCTTATGAATACTTACCAGATTAATGAGACAGAGGCCTCGTAAATATGTCAAAAAAAACACAATGGTTTGAGATGAAATAGATGCCTCATTGGGATGCAAATTAATATTCATGAGGCCCACCACTTTGCAAAAGGCTGCCCCTGTGGCGGGGTGGGCTGTGCTGCCTGCCGGTGTGCCCTTGGAATACAGATAAGGGGGCACGGAGGAGTTCCACCAATCTTCGGGAGGTTGGCATTCCAGATAGCAGCATGACAAGTTCAACCACGTTGGCTTGATAAGCAAGCTGGCCTCTCCATGGAGGGCTTCACCTCACAAGGTCTTGTCTAGCCCAGGAAAGGTGATTTTCTTGCTGGTTGTCTCTTTGCTATTCCTCCACCTCCTCAGGGACAGTCTGTCAGCCCACACTGAGTATGCACTGCGCTTCCTTTTTAAATGTCTACTGCACAAGCAGGTTTCATTTAAATGGAGGCAAAACTTTTGGTGGGGGATGTGGCTGGTTTGGATTTTTACAGCCTTCTAGGTAGCAGAAAGACAAGGCAACACAATACAGGTCAGCAGTTCCTGGCATCTCTTCTGTTATTCACACATGGGGCCTTCTTTTCCAGAGCCAGAAGAAATGCTATGTATAATAGATGGCCAGGCAGATATTAAAATGACACACAGAAAGAACTTGGCAAAGACACTGTTGAAGTCAGTTCCTTCCGAAAGCTGACACAGTATCCCAAAGCAAAGACGATTCCAACCCAGAAGTCCCTTGGAAGGCCAAAGTTCTGAATTATTACTGTATCCAATTCACTTCCCTGTCATTTGTTGCCCTCTCCTTTGTCTATCTTTGTGTATTATGAGTGTATATTTCAGCAGTTTGGAGACATGGATTTGAATAAGAAATTCAGCAGGCGCCATCTCCATCTTGCACTTAGGCAAAAAGGTAGTTTTACTCCTTGATATTCTGTTGGTGAGTCTCCCACATTCATTATGTTTCTTAGCCTGTATATTAGGTGCTATTTGCTTCATGTAATACTACAATTAAAATAAAAGTTGCAATCTGATTGGCTGGGGCAGCTTTTAAGAACATAAGAAATCCCATACTGGGTCAGACCACAGGTCCATTCAGCCCAATGTCCTATATTTTGCAATGGCAGAGGACAGATGTTAAGGAAAAGAGTATTTTGTGGCCATCTATCTAGTTGATCTGCCCCATGCCTCTCTTACTTCCAGCATTCAGAGGTGTGGGAAATCCTAATTTGGAGGCTTTACCTTTACAATGAACTTATTTTGCATGAACTTATCCAATCCACTTTTGAATCTGGATAAATTATCATCCTCTTCTGGCAATGAGTTCCACAAGTTAATTGCATACTTTAAAAAAATGATTTTGTTTGTTATAAACCCACTTCCTAATAATGTCATTGTATGTCCTCTTGTTCTAATTAACTAGACAGAAGGCAGGGCAGGGTGGCACCTTAAAGATTAATTGTTTCTGCACAGGTTAGTCTTTAAAATAGTACCCTGCCATGTCTTCTGCCTAGTTTCTAGCATTGTGAGAGATGGTAAATAGTAAATCCTTATTTGCTTTTTCCATGCCCTTCATTATTTTATATCCCTCTATCATATCTCCCCATAGTCATCTTTTCTCTAAACTGAAAAGTTCTAACCTATTTATTCTATCCCTATATGGAAGACTGTACTCCTGCTTATCCTTTTAGTCTTTCTCTGTACCCTTTCCATGTCTGCAATATATTTTTGGGGATAGGGGAACTAGAACTGCACACAGTATTCATGGTGTGGGCACACTATTGATTTATACAATGGCATAATGATATTTTCTGTTTTAGTTTCAATCTTTTTCTAAATAATTCCTAATGTTCTGTTTACCTTTTTGATGGCCACTGAACACTGGGCTGATGTTTACAGAGAAGTGTCCCAAATGATTCCAAGATCCCTTTCCTGAATAGTAGCAGCTAGGCTAGGGACAGAAGTTACACATAAACTGGTTTAAATCTGTAACAAAAGAGAAGTTCAGTGCACGTAAACCAGTTTCAAAATGGCTGAAACTATTTTAAGATAAACCTGGTTGAATGTAGTATCAGACTTTACTGATTTAGGTCAAACCGGTTTATGAAACTTCTGTTCCAAACCCCTTCCTGGTTCAAGTTAAATCATAGTCCCCCAGCATCCCAATATGCTTTTCAGCCCTGGGCTGGGCTGGGCTGGGTTGGGTTGTCTGCTCTAGCAGAGAAGGGTTGGGGTGGGGAGGCAGGGACTGCCTCCCAGGCAAACCCCAGCTATGGTGCGGGGCCAGAGTGGGGTGTTAAACTGCCCTTCCCCCGAGTACATAGCTGCCCTGCCCTACTTACTTAGTGCTGGCTGCAACTGTGGACTACAAATCCCAGAGGCACCTGGAAGCAGGAAGAGGAAGTGATGAGCAACCCTGAAGAGTCCTGCTGCTATGATTCTGGACTATAAATCCCAGAGACCTTGGGAGCAGCAGAAAGAGGAAACAAACACACAGCCTATGCTAGCTATGTGCCAGAGAGCCATGCTTTAGCACCCCCAGCTTCTGGCCTGAGCCATTGCAGGTATGTGGCTGCATTTTCTGTATCAAACGTGAATGTCTGTCCAGTTGTTTCTCAGTTTAATCTCTGCATTTTAAACTAACCTGCAAAGGCTGAATCAATTCAGCCTTGGGCTTTTTGATTGTCTGTACTTAGCCGTAATGTAGAGCCAGTGGCAGAATGCCACCTTTGTCTCTCCCCAAAAATTGCTATGTGACAATTTGGTTAACATGGTCACTGCAGAGGGCAGACTCCTCTGCCCCATCTCTTCATGTAACCCTGAGTTGTAACCTGAGTTGGATACATTGGTGAGGGAGGGGGGAAACCTGCTCCCTCCGCCTACGTGACTGGCATCACATACCTGGGTGGGGTGCTTATGCTCCCTATTGTTCTAAGCAATGCCAGTCTACCTGGCAACCAGTAGTGCATTTCAAATGGGTTGGCTGGCAGTCAACAGGTGCTGGCCTCCATTGGACCAGGCAAATGAGGTCATGAGGTCTATATAAGTTAAGGACTGCCCAGGAGGAGGAGCAATAGCTATGATGAAAACTTAGAGAGAAGCTGGACCATCTGAAACTTGCTGTCTCTTGAAACTCATGATCAATGAACTGCCGGCCTACAGAGGGAATCCCCACCTGCCTCTGGACGATACTCGTGAGTAAACTTCCTGAAATCTAACTAGATATATAGTTTGCAGTAACTCAGATACATGATCAAAGGCAACCCAGCCATGCCAGTTTGCTCTATGGGATTTCTCTGATATTGCTATGCCCGGTACCCTATTCCAAACCTACTTCTTGTAACCAATAAAGTTCTCCTTTGTACCTACTGTGGGAGACTTTTTGGGAGTGGGTCTAGATTATGCGTTGGGGTCCCTTTGGTTTGGCTGACTAAGGGAGAACATTATTTGTGCTTCAGACTGAGGGAATCGCCCCAGGTTCTTGAAGTGGGTAGATTACCCTGAAGGGCTACTAGACCTGTGTTTCCCAGGGGTCACAGAGCCAGGATCAGTCCCAGACCCTGGGTGGTGGCAGAAATACCACCAGCCTAGCAGATGTGAGGCGCCCCAGGGAGGCACTCGGAGCCTGGAAGTTGGTTGGGTGCAGTGGTGTGGGTGGCTCAGTGCAGGAGCACCCCCTACTGGCCTGTCACAGAGACCATCATTGTGTTTGTGTGTCTTGGGTTATTATTTTCCATGTGTATCACTGCACTTACAAGTGTTGAATATCACCTGCTGTTCTATTTTCTATTCATTCAGTCTCATAAGTTCTGTCTGCAGTTCATCAGCTAGTTTTGTATTTACCCCCTTAAATAATGTGGTGCCATCCACATCTTTAACCACCTCATGAGTCATCTCCCTTTCCAAATAATTTCTGAATATGTTAAACAGTGCAGGTCCCAATACAGACTCTGGAGAGACCCTGCTGCTTACCTCCCCCCATTGTGAAAACAAACCCCTTATACTCGCTCTTCATTCCCTGTCCTTGAGTCAGTTGCTAATCCCCGAGCGGACCTTTTGCTGCACGTATTCTGTTTCCATTAACTTCTATGGGTCTGTGGACACTTAGCCCATCCTGATAGTCAAGCTCTGGTGTCACAAGCTGGACAGCTATGAGTGGAGACACCAAGGCCCTGGAGCCCATTATTGAGAATGAGCCCCTGGCTTGCTTTTGCCTCTCTGCACCTAGCTCTGCCATCTCCTTCCCCCCACTTCATCACACAAGTTCCACTATTAGGTCTGAGTGCATAATTAGCTGGACTGGGTCTATATGGCAGAGCTTTCCAAACTTTTCATGTTGGTGACACACTTTTTAGACATGCATCATTTCGCGACACAGTAATTCAGTTCTGGGGGAGGGGCCAAGGGAAGCAGACGCGAGTAAGGGAGCTCCGCGGTGCCCTTCCGCAAAATTTTCTGCATTTCGCGCGACACACCTACACACTGCCGCCGACACACTAATGTGTCGCGGCACACAGTTTGGAAAGCTCTGCTATATGGTATGAAAATATCTGTATAGACCCCTCCCCTGACTCTCAGGAGCTGGAGTTGGGCATCTTTCCAGAGCCTCCTGGTACTTGCTGGGGGAAAAAAAAAGTAGTTAAAATGAAATATGCCCCAAGTATAATGGATGCCATGTGAGAGAGGAGGGTGGCCTGTGTTTTGAGGCAGCTAATTACTCTGCTGACCTAGTTTGATTAGCTTCAAAGAAGATACATTGATATGAGGACTGTGTGTGAGCAGCACTGACAATAAAAATGATTTACATGCATTTCATTATGAACATTACAGCAGAGGGTTCGTTTGGGAAAACTACAAGGAGGTAATGAATTGTATTGCTGAGTGCCAGGCCAAGCTCTTGTCTCTCTGGGTGCCTGAGGCCAAACTCTTTCCTTACAGGAGAAGCCCCACGGCTTTCACTTAGACTCTTGCGAGGAGAGTTGCAGGGTGAGACACAAGGTTGACCATCATCTCTGTTTGGTCTTTGGTAGCTATGGTGCTGTATCATCTCTCTGCACTTTGATGTAGCTTCTCACCAGTGCCTCAGTCCCAGAGGCAATAGCTTTAGATCCCACAGGACAGCCCTATCGGAATCACAGATGTGTCTCTGCATCTGATCCACCGGCATTTTACACCCAAGTATAGGACAATGCTGAACAAAGCCTTTAAATTCGTAAGGATTGCCAAACTGATTAAGACTCCTAGGCCAACTACTTCAGTATTTTATTTCTGACACTGAAGAGGAGACAAGAAACCCTAAACTTGACTACTTATGAGATCATCTGTCCCTGAGGAAAATTTTTCCTATCTTCTAATGGTTAGAGGTTAACTAGTGCAGTAAAACATGAAGGTTTTGTAGTCTTTTTCCAAACACTTCTTTTTAATATTTACTATTCTACTCTATATATTTTTATTATCCATACAAAGAATTTATCCTTGTTTAAATCATACAAAACTCTGATATGTCATATCAGTGAATTTTGCAGGGGAGTAGTGTGATGGACCTTTCTTGACCTGAGTACTTAGGCGATATTTAGGGTCTTGTCACTTGTTTCATTAAGTGGAGAAACTGATGACTCAGGTATTTCTGTGATGCAATCCTGTTAATTTACAAAGAACGTATACAGCGTTCTGTTTCGGCAAACACAGCAGGAATCAAAGAGGAAGCAGTATGTGTGGTCACAATTCCAAGCCTCTTTCCGGCCAGAATTCTACCCAAAAAGTGCTATCACTTGGTTTTCTCTCAGGGCCATATTATTAGTGCACTTCTTGCTGTCCCCTTATTTTCCTCAAGCCTTTCTTTTGCTGCAGACATTTGCTCCAAACAGCATCCATGCTCTGTGTTTGCGTTTAGACCACAGAGACCAGCCCTAAGACCACTTGGATCAGCAACTACTCCAGATTTGCCATGCCAGCCCATGGTTTGGGTGGAGATTTCTATTGTTTTAGCTATCACTAAACAAAGGTTTATTTAACTGTTCCCTCATACTACCTGCCTGGAAGGCAGCTATCATAGCCAATGTTCTCAAGAAGATTTCTGACTTCCCATAGATCAGTTTTGGATTTGCTGCCTTTGAATTTCATAGAATGTCCTCCTGTTTGTTCATTCAAAGGTTTTTAAGCTAGTCGAGAGGCCATGGTCATTTAGTCTGATCCCCTGCATAATGCAAACTACAGAGTTAGGATTACCCCTCAAAACCCAGAGCAGGTTGCTACATTGTTCAGCTCTCAAGGCCAAATGGTACCAGGCAATTGGATCACTGTTGCAAATGGGCACTGCATATGCAGCTCTGTTTTAAAGTACTGCATGTGCAATAAAGTTCATAAGCAATATAATTAGAAGAGACCAAATGCCATTCAAGCCTCGGAGACCAAAAATGTCACCTACAGGATGTGTGATTGCAATTTGGATTTTAGGCACATAGTTTCTTCTCTGCCCCATCCCTTCCACAACTCCATGTCTGATCTGCCCTTGTCTGCTATTGCTAAAGCAGTAAAATAAAATTTATAAGGACCTTGCTCCTTGAGTGTGGTGAACCAATGTTAACACCTGCAATCACCCGAGGAAGCCACTGATTTGTTATTGCAGGGTCACAACCTATTCCAGGCTTGTTTAATCAAAAAAAAAAGAGGGAAAAAAGTCAACTTGGCTACTCTTAGAAGGCAGGAATAAAACACACATGATTATCTTCATTCACTAGCCTTGCATTAATGAAATATCACTGATGTCAGCAGTTACTCCTCGTTTGCACTCGGGTAATAAGAGAGTGGAAGAGATTGCTATATACTTCCTGAAGAAGGGCAGCAGTAGCGGCAGCCCTTTCTGCCCTCCTGGATACCAGGCCGGACAAATGAATGCCAGTGTGTTTTAGGAATATCTTAAACACTTGGTTTGAAAGCACTTGTTGTGGCCCCCCAATGAAATGATACAAATCAGGATTTTGGCTTGGTGTAAAAGTTCTTTCCTGAGAATGTGTGCCCATTTGTTATAGTGCCAGGCTGTGCCACAGTGAGATGGGCTATGTGCCCTCTAGGTATTGATGGTTTAGTATGGTGCTGTTGAGAGGCAGAGCCCATTGGCACATGTTCAGCACTGTAATTAGTCAGCTCTACTAAGCTAGTCTCATGATTTCTGGTATAGGCAGACTCTGGAACTGGGAGCTGTGCTTTCATGCCAGTTGCGCATAAGTGAATACTGAAGAGCATGCATTGGGACTGTGCTGCACCTATGCAAAAACTGAAGAGTATTTGCTGGGACAGCAACACCTTGGCTCAACCTGTCATAACTTCAGTTACTTTGAAATATCTTTTGCTGTCTCTAAACTTCATGCCATGTCTGCCTAAAACAATGGGGCAAGGACAGCACTGCAGTGTCCAATTTGAAGTAGTCTTTTGTGGCCACATGTAAAGTAAATGGAGATAGATGCGGCAGGCTTGTCAGGCTTTGCCCAGCTCTCTGGGCTTAGGAGACCACAAATGTGCCGAGCGCGCGGAGCAGTTGGCGAGGGATGAAGAAGAAGGAAGAGGTCCTGGGGCCAAGAAGAGCTGGGAGGGCTGCCCAAAAGAGCCTGAAAAATTCCGCTGCTGGATGGAAGCAGTGGGTGACGCAGGCGTCACTGCACAGAGGGTCCATGAGGGACTGCGACCCTGGAAGCTGCAGCGAGGCAGCTTGGGTCTTCCCTGGTATGAGGCCAGGCTGTGGTGCAGGCGTCCCTGCATGGAGGGTACATGAAGGACCAGGACCCTGGGAGCTGCAGTGAGGCAGCTCGGGTCTCCAACCATGGAGTGAGGCCAGGCATGGGAGCCAGCGCTACTGCGGGGTGAGTCAGTGTGGGGCGTAAGGCCCCGGAGAAGGAGGTGCTGGACGGTCTGGGACTTATTCCCTGCAGTGGGTCTGTAAAGGCCCTGGGAACGGAGAGGTCCCTGAGCACAGGGAGTAGTATTCAGAGCAGCATAGCCCTGGGCATGCATGAGGAGGCCCAGGCCTGCAACTCCCCCTGAGAAGGATTGAGCCACTGGGATGCATGAGCAAGTCATGTTTCTTTCCTTAGGTCTGGAACTGAGCCCTCCCCTGGAGAAGCATTAACCAGGCCAGGGCAGCTTATGGATAATCCCTACCCAGCTCCTTGGGACATGTGAGTCAGTGAGCAACGGGTCTCCCACTGGGGAGTGACACTTGCGGGGAGGTAGCCTCACTAGGAGAGGCAGGTGGAAGGGACCCTCTGAAGGAGAGGGACCCCTAGAGAACTCTTGCTCCTCATATTTTGGAGTGTTTTATTGATTGTTTGAAATGCATGTGTATCTTTGGAGTGTTTGTTAACTATACACTATATCATTTTACAGTGTCATTTATTGTTGTACTTACCTGTTCATGTCAGTTGGGTCATTATGCTTACCTGCTTGTATATGGGTCTGTATATAGTTATTTATATTTGTAACCTGTAAATATTCACTTCAATTTATATATATTAAATTTCTACCTGTTTAAGACATTGTTTTCTGTTCCTCCTCTATTGAAACACAATAGGTGGGCGGGAACTGCGAGTAGACTGAAGTTTCCACCCCCAGCATGGGTGCCCTGCTGGCTTTCCCCTTCTGTTGGTGAGAGGGGGAGCTCATTTGGGGACACCCGGGTTACATAGAATTAAATAATATTTCCTGAGGCCCCTTTGGTTACTCCAAAGATATATGGAGAGACTATTCTTCGTCGCCAATATAGTACTTTCATTTACTAAGATGTCACTTTTCCGCACTTTTCTTGTCTTCCCAACCTTCTTATCCTCCTAATTTGTATGTGGCAAAGCATGAAAATCTTAATGTGTTTTGTGAGACAGGTGTTCAGGCTGCTTCTGTATGCTGCCCCTTTAAATCTGTAAGGAGTCTGATGCCTGCAGATACAGTACTGGCAGCCATGCTGTCATCAGGCTGATGCTGACAGTTACAATGGAGATGAGAGCACAGAGATATCTTGTACCATGCAGCCTTCTTTCTCATGTGCTATACGCACAAGATAAGCATGCAGTTGCTTGTTCATGAACATGTATGGGTCTGTATTTAGAAATATCAGGCCCTGATAACAGGAACAGTACACAGCTCCCCTGCCATTTTGGGGCCTACAAATAGCAGCTCCCAGAGGAGATACTGAAAAACACCAGCGGAGAAAAATGACAAAGTGCTTGTCTGACAAACACTATGCAGAGAACCTATCAGAAAGTTGATAAGGGCAAAAGACTCCAGAGCCTTGTCTAATCTGAGTGCTTTATAACTACATGTGCTGTAGGACAAGAAATAACCTGCAATGGACCTATATTTCTAATACCAGTCTTGCTCTTTATTAACAGAATTATTGGCAGAGATGCTGATCTGCAGCTAATATTCTGGCCAGGTGCAGAAAGACTGACCTTCTGATGTTAAATCTTCCCTTCCTACCACCTGTCCCTTCCCCTCCAACTTCCATGCAGGTTAGACAAGGGCAGAGTAGGAGGAGTTTCCAAGCCAGGAGCCTGAGTGACAAAGCAAATGATAGGGACTGACTAGATATATGCTCTACCCTGGGCAGACACCGGGTTAACTGCATGGTGTCAGCTTTAGGAAGAGATGATGTAGTTGCTCAGTTATTCTCTGAGGCTAGGGACAGAAGTTAGACATCAACCGGAGTAAGTGATGAGAAACTGGTTTAAACCTGTAGCAGAACAGAAGTTCAGTGCACATAAACCAGTTTCAAAATGGCTGGAACAGATTTAAGATAAACCTGGTTGAATGCAGTGTCAGACTTAACTGATTTGAGTCGAACCAGTATATGGAACTTCTGTCCCAGACCTCCTCCTGGTTCAAGTTAAATTCAAGTCCCTTGGCATCCCAGGGTGCTTTGCAGCCCTGGGCTGGGCTGTTCTGTCTGTTTGAGCAGAGCAGGGTTGGCCCTGACCCTGTGCTCCCTAGCTGGCTGTGAGGGCTGGCCGACAAGGTGGGGGGAAAACCCAGCTGGGGACACAGCTCCTGCTGGGGTGGAGGGGGTGGAGGCATGGGACAGCAGGCAGAGGGGGTTTAAACTTCTCTGTCTCCCCCATCTCCCACCAACACAGAGACCCCAGCTGGGATCTACCTGGCTTTTCCCCCACTGGCCACCCCCTTCTCCCCACCCCCTTTACCTGAGGTGCTGGCCAAGCTGGCTCTGGCCACACCCCCTGCAATGCAAGCGGTCAGCTGCGGGGGAAGCCAGGGATTCTGGCTGGGGTCCCCGTGCTGGGGAGAAAGGGAGGAGGCAGAGAGGTTTAATCCCCCTCCCTTTGTTTGAGGCACTGCCTGGGCCAGCTCTGGCCATTCCCCCCACTGCACGAGCAGTTGTGGGGGGGAGCCGGCAGACCCTGGCTGGGGTCCTGTGCCAGTGGGACAGGGTAGGCAGGGGGTTTAATCTCCTTTCCTCCCCTGCTTCACCTGAGGTGCTGCTCTGGCCATGCCCCGCTCTCCTCAGGGACAAGCCTTGCAAGGTCTGCTTCCCACTTCCCCCTCCAGGCACACCCTGGCTGGGGGTTTAAACCCTTCCCCAGTCATACTTAGCAATTGGCCGGGGGCGTGGCCCCATGCCCCCTGCCTCCTCAGCTTCTCTCCAGCCTTCTGGCCCCTACCAAAAGGAAGGGAGAGCTCACTCTGGTGCCCCCTGGCTTCTAACCTGAGCCATTGCAGGAATGTGGCTGCATTTCTGGAACCAAAAGTGAGTGTTTGTTCACTTGTTTCTCAGTTCAACCTATGCAGGTTAAACTAACCTGTGTAGCAGGCTTGCCTTTTGGAGCTTGGGTTGAGTCCCAGGCTTGAAATCTTGCTCTTTTCTTTGGTTGAGCTCATCCCCCAATCAGGAGGCAGCAAGAGGAATTCAGTCATGGCCCTTTCCTGAGGGGAGGGAGAGAGAAGTCGTGCCCCCCACCCCCAGTGGACCTGATTGAAGACTGCAACACTTAGGTCCGGAAGACTTCGGGGCGGAGCACTGGAGCATATAAAAGGAGCTGCGTGCCCAGCATGAGGGGAGCACATCTGGGAGAGAGAAGAGAGGGGCTTAGAGGAGCTGAGGAGAGCTGCTCAGCAGGGTGAAAGAGTAGCCCGGAAGCGCCCCTAAAGACTTCCATCATCAGGGAACAGCAGACGGCTCCAGCAGCTAGGCTCTTGGTGCGTAGCATGGCGCCCAGCATCCAGACCCTGGGAGCTGCATGATACAGCTCAGGTCTGCAACCTCTGGTGTGCAGCCAGAGACATGGTACACAGAGTAGGACCATTGGAGCGCTTGGGCAGCTTAGGTCCTCAACCCCCGGAACAAGGCTGGGAGCTCGGTGCAGGAGGCACTGAATGGAGGGTCCGGGAGCAGACTGAGCCTGGTGTTGCACGAGGCAGCCCAGGCCTTCTGACCCATAGCAAAAGGTTGAGTCCAGAGAGCCAGATGGTGATTGGGCTACTGAGCCAGCAGACAGGGCCAAGCCAGAGGCCCCAGAAGCCCTGCATAGAGGAGCCCTGTTCCAGGGGACAGCGCTGGTGCAGGCCAGAGAGCAGCCTGGTGCAGAAGACAAGGACCACCCTCCAGGCCTGGGAGCCATGAGTTGCAGGGAAAAGAGGATTCCCACAGGGGAGGGGAGTTCCCCCCCCCCCCCCCGTTAGTTAAGGGCTCCTGAAAGGGGAGGTCCCACTGAGAGGGCCCCCCCTAAAGTTACCAGGTTCTTTGTAGGGCTTGGGAGAAGCCCAAGGGCATTGGGGTTTCCCCTCAGGATTGAGTTTATCTGTCTCAGATCAGATACCTACCTGTGACTTACCTGCATCTGGAGCGCTGGTATAAGGTTTTATGTCATTTTTCCAGAGGATATTGTTTGTGTTACTGGTTTAGATATCTTATAAATATATATACATTGTATGTATGTTTATATCCATGTTCCTTTCCCTTGTGATAAGTTAATGTAAATAAATGTGTATATAGTTAAGTCCCCTGACTGTCCTGGCCTGGTTTCATAGATTTCATAGACATTCAGGCTGGAAGGGACCCCGGAGGATCATCAAGTCCAGCCTCCTGCCCAGGGGCAGGAAGTCAGCAGGGATCATAGGATCCCAGCAAGATAAACATCCAAAAGTGTCTTGAAGGCGTTCAAAGTAGGTGCTTGAACCGCCTGCGGCGGCAGTCTATTCCAAACCGTGGGTGGGTCGGACAGTAAAGAAGTTCTTCCTTATGTCCAGCCTGAATCGGTCGCAGAGGAGTTTGTGACCATTCGATCTTGTCATCCCTTGGGGTGCTCTGGTGAACAGACGTTCCCCCAGATCCTGGTGAACACCCATAATAAACTTATAGGTGGCCACCAGGTCACCCCTGTGCCTGCACTTTTCCAGGCTGAAGAGTCCCATGGCTCTCAGCCTGTCATCATAAGGTCTGTTTTCCTGACATCTGATCATACGCGTGGCTCTCCTTTGCACTCTCTCAAGCTTTTCCACATTCTTTTTGAATTGTAGAGCCCAAAACTGGACAAAGTATTCCAGCTTTGGCCTCACCAAGTCCGAGTACAACAGGAGAATGACGTCCCGGGATTTGCTTGAGAAGCATCTATGGATGCAAGCCAGCATTTTGCTCATTTTACTAGCCACAGCATCACACTGAAGGCTCATGTTCATCTTGTGGTCAGTCATGACCCCCAAGTCCCTTTCATCTGTAGTGCTAACCAGCGTAGCACTGCCAAGCCTATAAGAGCATGCTGCCAGTTTTTCCTCCCAAGGTGGAGAACCTTGCATTTTTCGGTGTTGAACACCATCAGGTTCTCATCCGCCCATTTCCTGAACCTGTCCAGGTCAGCCTGGATCACCCTCCTGTCCTCAGGTGTTGATGCTTTACCCCAGAGTTTGGTGTCGTCAACGAACTTGGCCAGCCCGCTTCTGACACCAAATGTCTACATCACTGATGAAGATGTTAAAAAGTAAAGGCCCTAGGACAGAGTCCTGAGGGACCCCACTGGTCACAGGGCACCAAGACGATTGACTTCCATCAACCACCACCCCCTGGGTCCTGCTGCGGAGCCAATTTCCCAGCCAGCAGATCATGGTGAGGTTGAGGCTGCAGTTAGCCAGTTTTGCCAAGAGGTGATCATGGAATACCAGGTCGAAGGCTTTTTAAAAGTCAAGATATATGACATCAATCTCTTCCCCCTTGTCCAGATGATAGGTCACCTGGTCGTAAAAGGAAATGAGATTGGTCAAGCAAGACCTACCCGCAACAAACCCATACTGGCTATCCCTCAGGATATTGCCATCAGCTAGCCTGTATAGGATGGCCTCTTTGATAATCTTATCCAAGACCTTCCCCAGGATAGAGGTCTGGCTGATGGGTCTGTAGTTTGCCAGATCCACTTTCCTCCCTTTTTTGAAGATAGGCACCTGGTTCTAGAGGGATGGAGGGAAACTGGGCGGTCTGCAGTTCCCATCCCACAGCACACCTGCCAGCTAACAGTCCCATTCAATTGGAGAAGGGGAGCATATACCCAAGTTACCTGGGCTACACCTGCAAAGATTGAATCAATTCAGACTTCGGCTTTTTGAATGTCTGTACTTAGCCCAAGGAAAGTTGAAAGGAAGAAATGACCCTAGATGTATCTACCCCATTCAGCAGCTCTGGAGAGAGGAGTAAGCAAACCCTACTACTTTTGGGGACCATACATGATCTAGGTCAGGGGCTTTCAACCTTTTTTGGTCGGGGTACCCCCAGCAGCCAGTTGACAAGCAAGGGAGAGGGGGTTCCCTGCACGGCGTGCAGCAGTGAAACCAGAAATACTGGCCGCTGCCACGTACCCTCTGGGACCTTCCAGAGTACCCCCAGGGGTACACATACCCCCAGTTGAAATCCCCTTATCTAAGTGGGTGGGCAGGCATATAGCTTGGGACCAAGGCAAATGGTTTTAAGCACGGTTTTAATCTGTTTGACTTAGCTGGCCACACTATTGTCAGAGATTAGTTTGGCTTTAGTATAGTTTGAACACTGTTTAAACTTGTGTTTTAAAGCATGGTTTGAAACCCCAGGCTCTCAAGTGAAATGGGAATGCAAGATCTGCTGCTGCTGAGAGCTCCACCTGAGTAACTCTGGAGTGAGGAAAGGCTTACACAAACCTTTTAACTTCACTTTCAATCTGTCTGTCTCTTGTGAAAAGAAAGATTTGCTACTTCTAGCATTTTCCCCCCAGCAAACAGCATGTGCTTGGAGGTCTGATGGCTGTCAAGGCCTGGATGTTTCCTATCCTCACGTGTTGTGTTGGAATGGCATGCTGAAGGACATGCTGGAGAGCTGTGGGAAATTATCACAGTACTGAGCAGGTCAAGGATAAAGTGGTTACCCTGTGCACTCAGCAGTTTCCAAAGCATCTTTTTCCTGAGCCCAGTGAAAGCAATGACTTCATAGACTGAAGCAATCTCTGTCTTAAATAGAATGGTGGTAGGATTTTAGACTCAACCTCCTGCTGTTTAGCATATAAGGAAACCCTGTTTTGCCACTTCTATGAAATGGCTAGTCACCAGAGGAGAATAATAGCGCTCTGAATTCTTTCATCTGAGGATCCAGCATGGTTTAGAAGCACTAAAAAGATACAGTCAGCTCATCACATCTCTGGCTGAAAATATTGTACCTCCTTTTGTTATCAGTAATCCCTAAAATGGAATGACAGAGTTTGGGGAAGGGAATTTTTTTTCTTTGGTTTTTAATTTATGTACTCTGCCTATTGGTGCTTATTGGACTCATGATGGATGCCCCTTTGCACTCTTTGTCTCATGCTAGTTTCTGCCCACAGAAGGTGCTCACAAGTGCCTACCTCCTCAAGCTGTGCTCAGCAACTGTGAAGCTGAAAGGAAGAGGCAGCAGGTGGTTATGTGCACAGCTAGGAAGATGAGGAAGGGATGGACTTCATTGTGCTGGCAATAGCTCTTGGGCTTATCCAGCAGTCCTTTATAAACATCAGGGAATGAACATAAAAGCATTTGGGAGAAAAAGAGGCAATTTCAGCATATATTGAAAATCAGTGTGTTTGACAATACACATTGATGGTTTCCCTTTAAATAAGCATGGCATTAGTTCTTCTCAGAAGTGGGCAAGATTCTTGAGGAGCATTGTACAGACAGAGAACCTGCAACAACATGAGGGGAAGCAGATTGGCTCAAAGCACAGAGAAAAGCTGTGGCAGAGCAGGGAATACAAGCTGCAGCTTTCTCTGAACACCTCTGCCCATCGGAGTAAAAAGTAAGTATGAGGCACGAGCAGAAAGATCTTAAGGGATGAGGAACTTGCATCTGATGAATACCATTCCCAAGTGTAGGTGTTTAATAGGACTATCATATTAAAAGACACTGTATTAATCGTCATGGTAACAAGGCAGCAATAAACAATCAGAAATCATCCTAGAAAATATCATGCGAGTGTTCGCATAGGCTTTAATGTGAATTAACAACCAAGTTGGCAATGACTCAGTGTAGCATAAAATGCAACAATCATATCCCAGAAGTTCCCCTGAGGGGTAATTGCAGACTCTGCCCACAGAGCAGAGTAACAAATGTACACACCTGAGAGTAAGCCAAAGGCAAGCCAAATCCTGACCAGTATAGAGCCTTGGAAACTGAGCCACGGCCCTGTAGCCAGCCCCATCAGCCTCCCCACAGCAAGATCACCTGGAGCCAACCAAAACATGGGCAACAAGTGCCTTGCTGCTCTCATATCCAAAGTGGAAATGAATCTTACCCCATGGACTAACACTGGGGAGGTGGAGTAGCCAGCTCCCCTTCTCCATTTGCTACTACTTGGGGTACAGACTGCTTTGGCCTCAGGGCCAGACCTCACCCACCTGAAAGGGTTATGTGGGGTAGAGCTCCCTCCCCCTTTGATTACTTCATATACTTCTGCCAGGGTGACGCTTTGCCTCTGTGGAGTAAGCTACAGCTCCTTGCTTATGATCCAGAGCCCTTTTGGCATAGGGAGTTTGTCATTTATTACCTCTCTCGGTTCCTTTTTTCTCAGCTTCTGGGAGCTGCACTAGTAAAGCTTCCCCAGCTGTGGTTGGTTGCCTTGGATTCCCCTTAAGAGGGCAGGGGAAGGGGAGCCCTAGACAAGGTAAGGCTAGCTCCAGTTGTAGGGATCCTTGTGTCAGGGAAAGAGGGAAGAACATGCATCCTCTGGCTGTACCCAGTCTCCTCCTTGTTTTTTCCACTTATCCCATCTTTTGAAAGGGTTACCTGCCTCAGTGAAAAGGAACTGCAGAGAAAGAGGGTGAGGGGACACATGTGAGAGAGAGAGGCAATAAACATAGAAATACATCAACATTTCCTTTCCCTATAAAAAATACTAAACTAAGAGACCTCTCTTTGCATAAGATCAGTCCTCATGCCTAGAAATAGTCCTGTAACCAAAGATAATCCTACAGCAGAGTTCAATGGAATAAAACAGTGAGCCAAAGGCAAACAGCTGGGTAGGGTACTAGAGAAAGCTACAGAGATATCAACCCTCTGCCCTTCCCTCCTAGTGTGCAACATATCACAGAGTCCAAGACAGAAGAGCCTTTTTGGCCTGTGCTCCTCAAAGTGCTTGTGCCACATTCCTGCTCAGCCTCTGTTTGGCAAGATTTGGCAGAGCTTCTATTGCCTTCTGCAAGGGGATTATTTCACTCTCTGTGAGATCTGATCATGAAAAGTTTTTCTTCTACTTAATTTAAATTTTCCCTTTGCTCAGTCTTATTTTGTGGCTCTCAGTTCTACCCCCATGGGGGAAGCTTCAGGGTGCTCTCATTTTACAGCAACCTTCTAAGGTCTGCCTATGGTCTTGAGCAGCCAAAAATCCTTTTATGGTCAACCACTTAAGAGTCCCTGTCCTGCCCCAAGTATGAACTCTACAGGGAGGCGAGCAGGGGGTTCAGAGCAAGGCAGAGTGCCTGTACCACTGGAATTGTCCCATGCTGCCTTGCTGCCCAGTTCCAGTCTCTCTGATGCTGGCAGTGTGTAGGCACTGGAATAGGGCACCAATGGACTTCCCAGGATGGGGAAAGCTTTTTGTCTGCATGAACAACCTTCTGCTCTACTGGGTTTTTATGTTCTGTGCCTTATCATACAGCAAAAACCTCTCATTCACTCTCTTCAGGCATCCTCCCCCATTTTTAAAGAGATAGCAAAGCTTAGAGTAGTGATGAGTAAGAAACCGCTCTACTCCTTAGATGCAGAAAGCCATGAGAAGCCTATTTTAAGCCTAAGATAATACTGATTCTGTAACACCAGCATAGAGACAGCATGTATTACTGTGTAAAGTTAAGTTTTTTCCCATCAGAACCTGTCCTGATACTCTAGAAATATTTGAGCGGTGAAGGCCTTATCCACAAGCTGGGCAAGCCTTGCTTGACTCAAGTGAGGTAGGACAATCACCTTGGCAGACAAGGTTCTTTGGGCAAATGTGATATCCTTTATTAGACCAACTAAATAGTTGGAAAAATTGTTCTTTGCATGCTTTCAGGCAGAAACACCCTTTTTCAGGCATAGGGAGAGTCTGCTGTTGTTTTGTGCTCTCCTGGATGGAATAGAAGCCAATATGCAAAATGCAGGTCTGTGAAAATGCAAATACACAGCAGTGAGGATCAGGGGCCATGGGAGACAATAGGTGTGAGACAGGTAGGTGGAAGGTGGGCGGGACATGTTGACCTGGAAATAGAATGTAGATGGTAAAATGTAGAGAGTTTACCTGGGGTTATTGAATGGCAGGTAGGTTATAATGTGCCATAAATCCAATGTGTATATTTAGTTCATGATTTTTTAACATACAGTAGATTTATGAAGTGAAGTTTGTAGGCTCATCTATAAAAGGTGTTTTGTAAATTCCCTTTGAGGATTAGAACTGAAAGATTGGAGACAGAGTGGTTGTCTTGTGAGAAGTGTGCACCCACAGGTAATTGGGTATTTTTGTCTTTGATAGATTTTTGGTGTGCGTTCATTCTGGTATGCAGTTGTTGTTTGGTTTCTCCTATGTATTTTCCATTGGGGCATTTAGTGCACTAGCTGAGCTGTATTATACTTCTGGAGGTGCAGGTGTAAGATCCAGGAATGGTGATGGTTCTGTTGTGGGGTGTAGTTATTGTGGGTGGAGATGTGTTGGCAGGTTTTACATTTCTTGTCCTGGCATGGTCTCGATCCATTTGGTGTGCTTTTGGCCATAGGAAGTTTGCTTCTGGTGATGAGATTGGTGAGGTTCAGTGCTTGTTTAAAGGCTAAGATGGGTGGTTCTGGGAAGATCTCTTTTTAAGAACTGGGTCTTCTTCTAGTATGGGTTGCAGTTGTTTGAGGATTTTCCATACAGATTCCAGGGAGGGATGGTATGACATAACTAATGGTGTGTGATTTGTAGGGATTTTCTTTTTGTACTGCAGCAATTCCTCATGTGGCATCCAGGTGGCTCTTTCAAAAGTGAGATCTATCTCTGGATGAGTGTCCTGGTTGGGTGAAAGTCCTTTTGAGATTTGTGAGGTGACGATCACAGGTGTTCTCCTCAGTGCATGTTTGGTGGTATCAGAGGGTCTGGCTGTATATTACAGCTTTCTTGATGTGTTTAGGGTGATTGCTCGTTCTGTGCAGGTAAGTATGTTGGTCCATGCATTTCTTGTATAAGATGGTTTGTATTTTGCCATTTTGGATAGTGACATAACATTTAAAAAAGAAATGTGGGTGGTGGAATATTCAAGAGAGGGTTTGATGGAGGGATGATGATTATTGAATTTCTGATGGAAATAAATCGGAGATTACAGGTTTTCAGTCCAAATGATGAAGATGTCATCTATATATCTTAAGTATGACATAGGATGGATGCTGCAGTTCTTGAGGAATTCTTCCAGGTGGCTCATAAAAAGGTTGTCATATTGTGGGGCCATCTTAGTGCTCATAGCTGTGCTCATGGTCTGGAGGAAGTGCTGGTTATTGAAAGTGAAGTTGATGTGTGTGAGGATGAAGTATATAAGTTAAGTAATATCTTTAGTTTTGTGTTCTGAGTTGTCATCTTGCTCTTGCAAGTATGTAAGGCAGGCTCAGATGCCATCCTGGTATGTGATGTTGGTGTATAAGCTGATAACATCCATGGTGGCTCACAGGGTAATGCTGGGAAGGTGGCTTGGACAAAACTCGTTTTTTGGGTGACAAGAGCTTTTAGGATGGACTTGATGAAACCTGATATTTCCTCAGTTAGGGTTCCATGGTTGGATATTATATGTTTGCCGGGGTTCCCTTGTTTTTGGATTTTAGGGAGCATTCAAAAAGTCCCTGGGTTTAATTTGTACCCAAAAGCTTGCAAAAAACAATTTTTCCAACTGTTTAGTTGGTCTAATAAAAGATATAACATTTAACCCAAAGAACCTTGTCTGCCTATGTCCATAGACCAACATGGCTACAACCAACGATCCTGAAACCTGTATGTCACCTTTATACTTTCCCTGTCCAGGGGGCTGTGAGGAAGCCTCTGGGATGCTCTAACTCATGCTGGCCAGCAGTGATCCCTGAGGATTTGCCTGCACTGCTGTAGTAGTGGTCCCAGCACTGGAGATCTCAAGTGTACCTGTCCACCCAAGTCTGCAGACACCCTCTGTGCATGGAAGGTTTCCAATGAGGCTTCTCTGGACTTGTTGGAATGGCCACTCTCAGGCATGCTGGAGATTTAGGGTGCAAGAGCGAGTACATAGGTCTAAGTCTGGAGTGGCTCACTACTGTGTTTCCAGGCTTGGAGCATGCCTGTGGATGTGGGTGGGCAGAGTGTGCTCAAGACCCTTGGTGCCAGGACCCTCTACCACAGCAATATAGACAAGCCCTGAGGGACTGTCCAACCAGATGGGGCTCTCCAGAGTTTTCCATCTTGTTCTTTCCCCTGGGCACACTGTTGAGGGTGCTGGTGCCTGGCTGCTGAAGAGCACATGTTATTGGTTCTGTGACCCTGGGGCTTCTTCCACACTAGGGGACTCCTCAACTATTCAGCTAGGGCAGCTGTGTAGCCCACTGGAGTCTGACCACTGCAGGTGCACAGTGGAACTATTTCAGGACCAGGATCTAGCCCAGAGTGTTTTCAGGCACAGGCTAAATTTAAGGATCTCTGTGATCCTCTACATAGAAGAAGGTCTCTTGATCTGGAGCCCTCCCTCACATACTTTCTTCTAGTCTTGGGTATTGATCTGGTCATGTCCCTTAATTAAGTGGCAGAAAGCAACACTGACAAGGAAGAAACCTGCATAGTGCAGATGACTAAAAGGATAGGTACAGATATATGGGCTGGGTTTCTGCACCACTCAGGTGGAGAGGAATTTTGCCACTGCTAGCAATAGGACAGAATTGGGCCTACCCTCTATTCATTATTGCTGTGTCTAGGACAAGGCTGGAATAAACGCATCATATAGTGTCAGAGACAAGCCATTTATGTCAAAACCATCCCAGTCTTTGCATAGAAATCCCTACTGACCTGATCAAATAAATGCCTTTTCAGCTTCTATAGAAAGAATCACAGCTGGAAGCCTCTTGCATCTTCTATTATTAAACAGTTGGCACGTATTAGCTGTGGAGGGCCTTTCAGTATGAGCTCTGGGTTTTTCATGGCCCTGGGCAAACTGGAAAAGGTCCACTCCTCTTTCTGCCACACCACTTTTCATTTAGTTTGTGTCTAAGACAGAAAGCCAGCTCAGTGTACCCCTTCTCCACTGCCAGTTCAGCTCTTGGGCCTCTTTCTCCACTGGCAAGTTGGGACATATTGGATTCAGGGATCAGCTGACCTTGTTACACACCTCACATTGTCTGCCCTATGTGTGCTTTGTCCAGCAAGGAGTATGGTACACCATAGCTAAGCTGAATCCTCTTCAGGAGGAATGAGGCTGCAGCTACCTTTGCTGTTCTTGACTCTGTGGTGCTGGGAATGCCACTTTGCTGTGTGGGATCCACTGGGATTGCATCTGGATGGTTGAGCAAGGCATGGGGGTGGGCAGTGAATCTTCACTGGGTTATTTGGGATATCCCAGGAAGAGAATGTCCTCTTCAGTTGGGACTGGGTGAAAGAGCTCTCTGCAAGTTATCAGTTAGCACAATCAAGAGCCATCTGACATTTTTGCTGTCCTTAAATGTTGCTGCCTAAGGCATACACCTGTTCTGCCATGTACAGTAAAACCAGCTCAGGCAGTTTCCCTAGCAAAGGAGGGCCTGGACAGCAGGCCCTGAGAGAGGGGCCCTGTTATCAGATTTGCACAGAATACTGAATGGCATTGTTCACTAAGTGGAGAGCCCTGTAGCTGAAACACAAGGAGCCATACTCTGCTGTGGAATCTGTGATACAGTGGGTGATTGCAAGGACAGAGGGACCACGCCTGGGTGAGCAATTTCATCAAGGGCTGACAACAAAATAGGAAGAGAGAATGACTGAAAATTTGTGATCAGAGTCTAAATAAAGACCTATGAGGCTCAGCGTATCCCTGGGTGCTTGACAGTCCCCTTAGTAATGGATTGTGGAACCTAATGGTTTGTCATCTGTGCTGATTACTCACTGAATAGGACACAGTTGTCATGGACTTCTTAGATAAAGGCCCCTGTCTAAAAAGGGTGTGCAGGACCTTGGCCTCTTCTTGTCATTTCTCACTGATTGCTCTTCTCAAGCCTCATCTGTGTCTGCATCTTCCCCTGAAGTCACATAAGGCTGTGGATGCCTCTGCCCCTGCAGGATTCATACATCCTGCCACTGTGGGGCTCAATTCTGCCTTTACTTAAGACAATAGCAAACCCCTTTACTGGGAACAAAGCCAAGGGTCTTATCAGGTCTCATTCCCTATACAGACCTGGTACGAATAAACCTATAGTATCTTTCCTTTTCAGCCTTTTCCAAGGAATTTTGTCCTGATTTGTAGTCTCTTGTCTCATCTTCTGTCTGATCCAAGCTAAGCTGGGACATAGAAATTACCAGCCTGGATCAGATAAGGCTGATCTAGTCCAACCCTGTGTCTCTGATGGTGCCAGCACCAGATGCCACAGAGAAAGGGGAAAGAATAGCCAGTTGTGGGATAATCTTTCCCCCCTCAGAGGTCTCATCCTGATCTCTCCTAATTAAAAATTAGCTCCAACAGTGGAGCAGGAAGGTCCAAATAGTGGCTGAAATAGAGATAACATTTTCATACTGCCTGCTTTTTCTTTTTTCTGCTATTGTGTCAGTCAGCCCAGACTTCTGTCTGTTGAGTCTGACTGGTTATTTACCATGTACATCAAAGCCACTGTCAAATTGTGCTTGTGTGATTCTGCATTTACTAGGTATCTCCCAAAGCCCTGGCAGTCCTCTGGGACTGGCTGGGCAACACACAGAGGGCCCTTTGTTCTGGCTTGGCAGGGCTCACCCCACACTTGCTTGCTTTTGGGCTAAACAGAAAGCATTTTCCTTGTCATATCCCAGCATCTCCCCATTTTATCCCCACCTGATGCAGTTTTTGCTTTGTGTAGTTTGTTCCCTGTGTTACTTGCCTCTCTTCCTGGGCTTGACTCTCTGGAAGGTGCTGAATAATAATATCGCAGTGCTTACATTAGACAAATGGCAGAAGGTAGGAAGCCTTGCAAAATAGCCTCAATTTCAAATTAGGACAAGTCATTAGGACTTGAAAGTCCTCCTGTTCTATACAGCAAGGTAGAGAGATGAACATAAGAAAATCCTTATTGCTTCCTGCATCTCTTCTTTCTTGTTCCCAAAGCCTGGTATTCAGCAATATTAAGCTGACTACTGTAAAAGCCATTCACCAGCTGGCCAGGTGATAACCTTCTTGTGCTCATTGTCTCCTTATGAGAATTCCTTCCTGAAGCACATATAAGAGCACCTTTTGCTGGGTTACCCATGTGAACTGAACTTGTGGGCTCTGGCTATACAAACACAGAGATCTATTGCCTGAGTTAATGATCAAATCCATCAGTTCATGTGAGCCAGTACTAGCCAACCATATTGGTTGCATGCAAATTAAATGCAGAGTATGGAATATTGATCTTTGCACAGAGAATCTGGGAACAGAGAACAGGGCTCAACACGATAAAGACATTTTTTTCTGCTAAAATTTCACCCAAGCCCAATAGAGAAAAAGAAATAAGAGAAATGACTGTGTCCCAAAAAACCTCTGGGGTTCTGGGTCAGACTTCAGCTGGCATAAACTGCCAGAGCTCCATCGACTCCAACATCAAGTACTTTGAATGTCTTATTGTTGAAGTCTCTGTTGCATGGCATGGGTGTCCCTCACTGGAGTTCCACAACTCCAAAATCATGTGGCTTATGTGTTCCATTCCTAGGACTGGATGACTGTAACATCACATGGCTTTGGTGTCCCATTACACACACAAACCCTGAGGAGTAGTGGTTAGTGTTAGCAGCTCACAAACATATGATCTTTTAGACTGTGACACTACCGTATTCAATGAATAGCTGTCATGAAAATCAGGACAGCTTCCTGACAAATCCACAAATGGAAACAGGGCTGGGTTAATCAGATAATTTATTCATAATGAGCATAATTATGAGACCAGCTGTCCACCACACAAAGAAACATACAGAGAAGCTCCACTGTGGGACAGAGTGAGACATTTAACTTTCATTGGTCATAAAACCTATATAAAACCAGCAAGAGTTCTGGTGTAGCAGGCGGTATCCTTGTCTGAAAAAGGGAGGGACATTTTGCTGTTGTTGTAGGAGTAACTGAATATCACAAGGGAGTGCTGCTGACATCTCAGTGTGGGACCCACTGGCCAAAAGCAAACCTCAGGCTCAGCTAAATGGGTTCTGAAAAATCATCACAGGAAATAAGGGCGTTTGTTCCTAATGGAATTAGCCAGCTTGCCAACAGATTCCCAGACACCATATGAAATATCTTTGACTTAAGACTGTTCTGACATGACAATAGGAGAGAATTGCTAATAAGAAAGCTCCTCTCCTCAAACTTGAAGACAAGGAGCCAAACACTTGACTCACACAAGAGCCTAATCCTGATTGCATTCAGATGTAAATCAGAAAGAAAACTGTTGAAGCCAGTGTGGTAGCAAGAGTAAAATTTAGGCCCACAGCATCTGCAAAGTGGGGTAATGCTTGCCTGCAAACAAACAGCTCCCTTGGAAGGAGGTATTGATCGGTCAGGGAAAAAGTCACTAAGCGCTGCTGCTTGATAGCACTGCGTGTATCCTTTTCACATTTATAGACACTGCATTTGTCATTGTCATGGAAACAACAAGCCGGTGGTAAACAACAGGAAATGATCCCAGAAAAATATCATGCCACTGTTCACTGTCTTTATAACATGAATTAACCACCAAGGTGGGAATGATTCAGTGCAGCATAAAATTCAACCACAAAAACACTCCAGAGTCTCCCTCAAAGGATAATTGCAGATACTCCTTGCAGAGCAAACTAAGAGCTTGCAATAAAAGAATGAATCTCATAGAGCTCAAGTCCCCTGCAATTGTCCTTTCATGTCAAAAAAAACCCTGAGAAGGGAGCTGAAGCTAAGGGAGTGCTCAGTGCAGTAAAGATGACTGTCATATTGCTTAATCCAAACACTGTTCATCAATGTGACAGAGGACTCCTTCCTTTAAAGACCAGCCTGGCTGGTCAGAAATCCTGTGCTCTTCAAAGGGGAACAGGATACCAAGTTCCTTAGGCAGCTTTGTAGTGCTAAACAGATCAAATTACATCTCTGATTTAGTTCGTCTGTAAGGTGCAAATCTACCCTTTGCCTAAATATATAAGGATAACAGTAAGGAAGAGACAGAGATATTGGTGTCAGAGAAAGCTAAGATGTGAGTGTTTTACACCCAGCCCTACTACCCAGCATGTGCTCCCCCTTAAGAAGACGGTGCTTTTTCCTAGTACAGGAAATTCTGTCCCTCTTGGGCTCTGTAAATCTTATGGGATGAGATAAAAGGCAGGCCTATGGGAAAGGCCTTTATCCTCTTCCATCTGCAACAGGGATTCAGAGCGGGCAAAGCAGCAACATGAGCTAATTAAGTTTTAGGTCTGAACTTCCACCAGATACTGTCATGTACATTAAGGAAATAGCAAATTATCTCCCTCTTGTGGCTGTATTGGGCAACACCCCCTTCATTGTTGGAGCCTGTAGTAAGCGTGTCCCCATAACAGCTGGATTGAACCACAGGAGGCTGCCAGTGGCAGAAGCTGTGGTTCAGTTCAGGGACCTGATAACATATACACTGATGCAAACGGATGCCCACAGAAGCCAAGCAGTTAAAATAGGACCATCTAGAAATAAGTGGAAGAGAGCCTTGATTCAGTCAAATCCCTTCTCTGAGCCCTGTTACTGTTGCCTGGGGAGGATCAAAGAAAATATAGCCACAGCAGAGGAGGCAACCCACACTGAAACACCTCACTCCCATATATTTTGCAATCCTTGAGGGAAGCAGCACTGAGGCAGCAAGGAAGTGATGCTCTGCCAGGCAGGCAAAATGAGTCTTACTGACCAAAGCCATTCACCGTCTTGTAAGAAGGGAGGAAAGGTGACTGCTCCCAGGGGCATGGCAGTGTGATCCTAATAAGACCCCTTTCCCTTTCCCCCTTATAGCAGCCCCAAAGGATGGTTCTGTGTCTGTGCAGGACCCAGCAGAGCAAGGCCCTCACCTTGTATGTTCCACTTTAATAATAATAACAATAAGTCTGTACCTGAAAATAGACAATGCGCCAAATACCAGGAGAAGGAAATGGGGCACTGACATAGACTGGGGCAAGCAGAGACGTGCAGAGAATATAGCCAGCATCCCGACAGCAGGCCTTCAGAACAGGATGGATCAGCCGTTGGCAGAAGTTAATTTCCGGTTTTTGCCTTGATCTTAACAAGCAGACATAACGCCAGGGAAATAGCCATCATGCACAGAGGCTGACAGCTCTGGCTGAACAGAGGGGACTCTGTAATTGAATGGCAAGGATTGCACGCTGACACGCTGACTCTGGGAGGTGGCCAGCCAGGGTCAGAGAACAGCACCGTGTTGTAGTCCATGGGCTCCCAGTGGGGTGGGCTCTGCTCTTAGTTCTCTGCTGGCATATGGTTCCTATAAAAATGCATCTCTACCCTGCCTTCTATCTGGTTCACTCTTACCAATAAAATGGCAGATAGACACTGATTTATTGTGCTGAAACTAAACTGTGTTGTTCCTCAGGGAACATAGGGAAGAATGGCCCTCAGCCACTGCGAATGTCTTTATATGGGCCACAATAGAGGCCCACTTTCATTGGCCACAGCTCATCTTTGACTGTTCTCTATGCCCATCAGATCCACTCCTGTGACCTGCCCTCTTTTACCTCTACCGTGTCCTGTCACAGGACTCCTTCCGGCACTGGGGTGCTCATGGGATAGTGCTGGCTCTATGTGAAACATTGTTCCTAGGAGTGGGCCTTGCACTGCTCTCACAGATCCTGTGTGCCAGCTGTGGAGGAGCAAAGAGACCAGAGGGCAATCCTGAGCTAGGCACACAGAGAGGGTTGCATGAGCTGATGGATTGTTTGGCTGATGAAGTTCCTCTTGCTCTGGATGCCCCCTCATCTTGGCTCCTTTCTCTTGTTCTTAGGCAGGAACTTCCTTCATTAAAGCTCCTTCTTCAGTGATATCTCACCTTCCTTTGTATTTTGCAGCTAGTGGACGGAGCTTCTTCCCCTTCAGACTTCTGAGTGAAGGTAACTTTTTGGGCTTCTCTTTACTATTTCATATAGCTATTGGACACTGGTCTGATTTCTACCCACAGAGTGATTGCTAGCCCTGCAGCTGGACACCTTTACACAGCCTCTCTAGAGTATCTCTTTCCCCATGTCCATTGTCACTATGCCACCATTTTTTTAACTTATTTTTTGCTGCCTGTTTAAGGTCCAGTAAGATCCCTTTCTACCTTACTTACTCTTCTCACTCACTGACAGTTCCACTGTGATGGTGCTAAATGGTTGCCTCCTGATAAATAAGGTGTTAAAGAAAATCTTTGGACCAGGTTAGCTCCTCCTTACTGTAGCTCTAGCCAGTGTCGGGTGCGGAAGAAAGAATAAAAAGGACAAGGCCTCCTTATTAACTAGGCAGCTTTGATGGAGGGAAGCAAGGTACTCTTGGAGGGAACTGTGCTGAAGAAAGACACTGGTTGGGGAAGCTGCCGTGAGAATAGGGTGAGGGTGGGTCTATGAGGGGGTGGTACAGTGCTGGTCTATCCTCCCACTGGAAATTTTAAGGCAAGATAACAAGGCCAGGGAAGCCTCATTACATAGTAGAGAAGTTAAATCAGCTTAGCTAGGAGTAAACTAAAGGGTACAGAAATTTAATAACGTCCGTGTAACTTAGCAAAGTAATAATAAAGCCTAGTGGCTGGAGTTTAGAACTAAACAAACTTAGACTAGAAATAAGGCATGGAGTTTTGCTGGTAGATTCTGTATCAGTGGAAGCTTTTAAATCATGATGGATGTTTTCTCTAACAGCGGTATTCTATTTCAAGCAGAATCAAACTTGGCATCTGTGCTATACTGGAAGCCAAACTAGATGATGATGGTCCCTTCTGGCTTTGTTCTGATCTCTGGACCCCTATTTGATTTTGCTGTCTCTCCTCATGATGTTGTCTTCTCCTGAGTCTGAGTCCCATGGAGTGACTCCCATTGACCTCACTTGATCAAGGCCTACAGAGTTCACCAGTAGACATGGGAAAGGAACACAATTTCCATTTCCATGCAATCCAGCCGCTTTCTGTGAGGGTGGATTGCCATATAGACACCTGTCCCCTAAGAAGTGACCTAAAGCTGTTTCTTGCAGGACATTAAACAGAAAGCAGTGATTCTCCATTGTCCCTGACCTGGGCTGGATTCAGATTGGTGATCCAGAGGTGAACCCTTGCCAGTTCTATCAGCCTGTCAATCCCATATCTATCTCACTGCTTTACAGTAAACTATTGGCTTGAGAAATGCTGCACACATCACACCTGTGCAACTAATTATTTGGCTATCACTCAGTGCCTCTTCCTTGGCTCTCTCTAATGCCCCTCTTTATGTGTCTTTGCCCCACACACTAACAGACAGTGTCCTGGGCAGGTTGAGAGCTTTGGGAGCCCGCAGTACTTAGCAGCATATCACCTCTTCTCTGAACTTTCCCCCAGACATTTTTCCAGCTTCAAATGACTGATGGGATCTTTGCCTTGCTCACTTTTGCTCATTGACTCCCAAATACTTCTCTTTTAACAGAACTGCCAGCAGCAAAAAAACACCTTTCCCATCATTAATATTAATAAGGCAGAGTGTTGTATAAAACACTTGTTGCAGAGCTCGTGCTATAAGACCCCCCATACAGAGGTTTCCTCTTAGTCAGACCCTCTCTGTTAAATGAGACTGAGCTTGACAAGGGAGCTGGGGAGTTTTTACATTATTTTTATTACTTAGTGTTTTCAGTACATATCCTCCAAAGTGACTATCCTGTTCTCAGCTCTGGAATGCCAGTGTGCTTCCTGGATTCATTTAAAATGTTTGTTTTGCTCTCTCTCTCTTTAAAGTGGACGATGGTACCAGATTGACAGATCTTGACAGTGGTGTCCATGTGAGGATATTTGCAGCAGGCTTGCTGCAGGCTGCAACAGCCTCATGGCGGCTCAGCCCTGGCCTGAAATGGCCACATGTCGTGAGGATTGGGGTTGACTTCTCTACCCACATGTGGGCCAAATGAAGTCTCTTGTTTTAAACAGTACCCTTCACTGGTTTGCATGCATGAAAATCAACAGTACAAAATAGTCCAGCTATTTCTATTAAAATAATAATAATGTTTTCATTGCACATCCTTCAAAGTGACTATTTTCCATATCTTCAGCACTTTTGATTGAGTCATTTGCACATGACGTAGGCATCTGTTTCCAACAAATATATTGAGCCTGCAGGTCTCTGAACAGTCCACAAGTAATAACAGCTTATTGCATTACTAGACAGGAACAGGTTAAAATCAGTAGCCTTGAGGTTGAAGCCTCCATATTCCTTTACCAATGTCTTGCTTTTCATTTAATTTGAAGCTGCCTGCCTCCTAGATTTCTAACAAGTCACTGTGTAGCATTCATAACCCTTCATATTTTAGCATCTTTGCTTTTGTGTAGTGTGTACTGAGGGTCAGAAATCACTGCTACAAACTTACTGGCCTAAAAGACTTACCTGGTATAGAATAAAAAAGATCCATTTTTATTTTCACTTATAATTTTGTGAACAGTCCTACAGCCAGCATTTTTCCCCTCAATTTTTAAAATGTAGTGGTACTTTCCACAATTTCAGTGTTGCCCCAGCTTTATTGCAACTTTACCTACATTTGGTGTTATTTTGAGAACAAACTGATGGTAGCTCTTTCATTGAGGACTAAACTACCAAGGGTTAGCTTCCACGTACTATAGGGGAAGAACATGCACATGGACAGTTACCATGGAACAGCTGATGCGTGCTACAAGTCCACCCACTTTTATATCATAGGAGGTTGTTTGTATGCCATACATCTCTGCATTAGTACTGCTCTCCATCCAGGCAGAACTCACAGAAGGACAGGGTTCCGATTCTATTGAAACTTTACTCTCCTCGGGAGGAGCAGAGGTTGTGAATGATTCTGAGTGTGCTGTCTTGCCTTCCCTGAAAAGTTATATGTTAAATGTTTCTCCTAACCTCTGCCCCATCCACACACAAAGCTCTTAACACAAGGGTAGCAATACTTTTAACTCAAGCTGGCCTCAAAGATATAGGCTGGAGTCTAAATGTTGCTAATATGAACACTCTGCAGTGTGGATATATGTGGGTGTATACCGCTTTGTAGGCTTGGGCTTAAATGTGATATTAATCTTAGAGTCATTAGTAAACCAGTCAGATGGCTAAGAAGAGAGGGAATGGATACCTGAGGACACTGTGGCAAGTGGGGCTGGGGAGCGTACAGTATGATGAAGCCCCTGAGGCACCCTCTGTGTTGGAGAGTGTTCAGTTTAATAAGGATCTTTGGAGGCTGTTTGGGAAGAGGAGTTCTGCAAGAGGAGTAGTAGGTAATGGGGTGACTGGCTTTGAAAGAGGTAGCAGGTGATGGGGTGAATGAAGGGATGGGGACTGGGCCACCCTGAACCAGAGACCCTAGAAATGCTAGTCAGCTCTGCTATTGGTGATTAGCAGCTCTATCTCCTCCTGTACAGGATATTTCTTATCATATCAGTGACAAATTAATTCTGATTCAAAGTAAAATGGTTTATTGATTGAATTGCAAAGGTGCTTGGGGCTTGCTCAGGCAGGCAGGCAGGCAGGCTGATGGAGTCACCTTAGCCTGCTACTTTCTCTTGGGGAACGACAGGAAGGCTGGGGTTAGGACTTGATTCTTTATGGGGCTCAATTCCCTATGGCTCTGTGACTCATAGGGCACTTACACACATGTAGGGAGGCTGCTCCAATGTGCTGTAAATCCAGCACATCGAAGCAGACTCGATTAATCGAGTCTGCTGTAACACAGAAATTAATGTGCTCCAGCAGCCTCCAGTGTCACATATATCAGTGTCCACATGCTGAAAAATGGCACTGGGGCACTTTGAACTACAGCTCGTTGAACAAGCTTTTAGTTCAAAGCACCCTGCCACCATTTTTTCAGCACAGGGATGCTAATACACGAGACACTCCGGTGCTTTTAATTAGCATGGCTCGTTAATTAAAGCACCCTTCCCCCCCACCTCCTGGAGCACGTCTGTGAACGTCCATAAGGTCACTGACCCCCTGTGCTAAGCAAGCCACCAGTCAGATCTGGTTTTACACCTTTGCATTGATGCAAATGACCACACAAAGCAGAGGGGAGACAAACCCTTAATGCCTTCAAATAGGTGCCAAAACATGGAACTTTGTCTTCCTCCCACCGCAGGGTGTCAGGGGAGGGGTACCTCACTGTACATATAAAGGATGATGTTAAAGCTCATAAAGGCCATGTTGTTATTAATAAACCTCCACATGCATTTGACTACTTCTTATTTCACAGCAAATTGTTTTGTAGTGATTTCTCTCTTCTTTTCTTTGCCTCCCCTTTTTATCCACCTAATCTAGCCCTCTATCTAGTAAAGCATTTCCACACATGGCTAATTTAAAGCAAGTCAATAGTCATATTGATGTCTAGCCATCTACTTCAAATTAAGCACGTGCTTAACTGTTGGATGGGGTCTCTAACCAGTTTAGAAGTTAACAGGGTTGTCCTTCTCTGTGAAAATTCCTCATGCACAGCTTTGTTACTTAGAGAATTCAGCACATTTAATGCCATTTCCATTTTAGCTTTGCTGTTCGTCTTTTAGCCTGAGCTGTTCTGTCAACAGCACACCTCGGACAGTTTGACTTCGCATAATTAATCACAGTTCGCTTCCCTTTATTTGAATGGGATTCTTAATCTGCAGTTAATCCTGTGGGGAATAGATGCAATTATAGAAAGAAATGCTTATTAAAAAAAAGTATACATGCCATAAAAAATATTGGGACAATTGTCCTTTAGTTGTTTGCAATGTTGCCAACTGTAATATATGATCCTAGCATTCTATCCCAGCTGTCTGTGTCCCCTGGTGTAATGTGCTTCAGTGATATCTCACGCTGGATTTCACATACAGCTGCACTGAGCCTACAGAATTCAGCTGCTCTTCCTTCTCTCTCTTCATCACGTGAACACCTATTCTTAACTTGTCAAACAAAAACCTGTCACAGCCATAAAGCCCTTGTAGCAAGCACTATTTTTGATCTCTTTTGGCTGAAATGGATGAGGAGTGGTTGGTATTAATATCTCCTGCACATGTCGATATGATCAACAGTTGAAAGAAGCATTTTTTGACAGTGATTTGTTGATTTGACCAATTTGACAGCAGAAGGAGCCTGAGGTATTGAACAGCAAGTGTGTATTGCAGTCTTCCATTTAAGGGTCCCTCCTGCCCTTAAATATCTATGAATGTAGGAAGGTGCATGTGTTGTTTCAGTTGAAAATCTGTATTCCAGGGCCCAGTTCAGTTTCTTTGTGCAACAAGAAGCAAAATCCCTGGCACACGACTGAGCATAGGATGGAAAGTCAGGACCCCTGGCTCCCATTGCTGGCTCTGACATGGTTGTATTGGGTTACCTTGACCAGCTGCCTTGTATCTCCATGGCTGGGTTTCCCATTGGCTGTTTACCCACAATGTAGCATGTCTACAGGGCACAACACAGTACTATGCAAAGGGTCCCTGAGTGAGCTGTGAATGCACTCACTCATGTACCAGAACCTACAAAGAGTGAAGAGAGCTGTGTAGATACCTGAGCCAGCACTGCATGCTGTGGAGCCAAGGTCAGCACTGCAGAAATGTACCCACACTAATGGCCCTGCCTCTTGGCAGAGCTGATCAGCCTGGGTGGAGACCCATGCTAATGTATCTAAACAGCTTTAGGTACCACAGCAGCCTCACATTTCACTGCACAGTGCTGCTTGGAGCCATGTCCTCTGACAGAAGATCAATGGCTATGACATGCTAAATGTTACTATTCTCGGTTAGAATTATCTTTTTTGACACAAAAAGAGCAACAAAACAAGTCTGAACAACCCAAGATTTCCAGGGGGTAGCTGGCAGGGTTGTATCTCTCTGGTAGGCTAAACTCATGGAAGAATGAGGCCATAGTTTGGAAACTGACATTTGTTAATGTAGACTACACCAAGAAATAGATCCTCAAAATATGTTATGAACAACACTAGGAGGGGAAGTTAAAGCATGAAGGGTAGAAATAGGGATTGGTGGGAGGCTGTGTGGTCCATTGGATATGGTATTGGACTGGCATGCAGGAGATCTAGATGCTAATCCCTGACCTGCCTTGTGATTTCAGGTAAATCACTCTATCGCTCATCTTCACCCTCACTCTTTGTCTGTTTTGTCTGTTGGGCCTGGAAGCTCTCTGGGGCAGGGAGTGTCTCTCGCTATACACAAAGTGCCTACCAGAATCTGGTCCCATCTCATCTTTAGGGCAACTTGGATGTAAACAACAACCTGCAGTCCTGGAGGGTGCTGTTGTGTGAGCTGGTATTGTGACTCGCCTCTGGGAAACGAATAGCACCAGGCTGGGTAGTGTAAGAAGTGTGATGCAAAGGCATGGGAAGAGTTGAAAGAACCTTGGATGTGCTATAACTTCCTTTTTACTGGATAAGCTGTTACAGTCTGAGAAAGCCAGTCCCAAGGGGGCTCAGGGCCAGTTCAAGCTAGGAAGAGTTCTGTGCACAGAGGAGAGGTCTGCCCAGACCTAGAGGAGATTAGGCTGCACCTGGAGAAATTGTTGTTCTTGTCCTGCTTAGCTGTCTAGCCCTGCTCTTCCAAGGGCAACACTAGTGATCTGCCCTAAACTCTCCTCTGTAAGAGCTGAGTTCCTGCTGGCTGCAATGCACAGAAAGTCCTCTTTCATTGTGCATTATGAGCTTTGAATGAGGCGAAGGTGCTGGACTGACAACCCCTGGATTCTCATCTCCCACTATAAATCACATTGAAATCCATAGGTATTCTGTGTAGGCTATACTGCAAAGGAGGGACCCCTCCAGACACTGAACCCTCCATTCTCAGCACAGATAACGTATGGGCAAGTTCACCTCTAGAGGACAGTTGAGGTTCTGTGGACCCATTCAGCATTTGGCCTCTCTGATAGGACAGCTGACTAGTGTGCCAATTCAGGGAGTTCTTTGGAAATAAGTCTTCAGTTAGGAACCATTTCATGAAGACCACCAAGCAGCTATCTGAGAGAAACTCCAGTGACTTTGGACCAGGACTGGATTCTGAACTAGTTACCCAGAGATGAAAGGCTGACATTGATCTTTCCATGAGGCTGTTATTGAAGATGAGAAGGGCTGCCCACTTCTTAGCCTCTGTTTTCAGTTGTTCATGTAACTATCTGGAAGATGTTTATTTTCAGTGGAAAATTCATATGGATTTGAGGTTGCTGCACTGCTTATATGGACTTTACATTTGTATGTATATATGTGGATATATGCTCTGGAATATCTGAATATCACTTCTTTCTCAACTGCCAAATTATAAATCAGTTTCCAGTTGTGATTCTGGGACTTCCAACACGTTTATAGAACAAAATACTATTGTACGGTTCATTCAATTATAAATTATGGAGCCAGTCCATAGCAATGAATATTCATTAACTCCTTTATTGGAAACAGATGACTCCAGAAACAAAGCAGACCTTTGTAAACATTAGTATGCCTAAGAACTTCCACAAAAGCTTATCTAAGTTATGTTCAATTTATTGGTTATTTCCAAACTATTTGCTTCAAATATTCATTATTTCTTGTTTGCTTTGAATGATTGGTAAGCTAAGTCACGTGGTAATGCTAGGTGGATCCTGAGTGGATGACTGCAAAAAGCAGAACTAAAATGGGTGACGGAAAACAAACTCAGAACTGAATATTGGTATTCATAAGCTGTTTTGTAAAAAAGTCATTGGTTCTCTAAATACCTGGAAATAACCAATGATATAACCTCATAGAGCATAGCAGTGAACCTTAGGATTTCCAGTTACAAATATCTGAAAATCATTTTTTTCTGTTCATACTTTGACCATCTCTCTAAAATGATTAGCAAAAATACAGTGCACTGGCTTTTAAACCTCCTTGTTTCCGACTAACAAAGCTTCTGTTGGCCTCCTCAGTCCTGTATTAAAAATCCTGGGCAGTAAATTTTAGTCACTTTTCACTGTGGAAAGCCTATCTCCTTCTGAAATTGGAAAGGGTGAAATGAGACCAAGAATGAGGGTATTTGTATGATTTGTGAATGAAAAATTGTCCACAGAATCCAGTGGCAAATACAGATGGGCGTTTAGAATGTTTGTTTTGAAAGAACTAGTGGTGGATAATGATATGCACCTCATCTGAGAATTGGCACACACAATTCATGTTCAGAGCACGGTCCTTCTGCTTGTTTGCAATGCATAGCTATAAACCGTGCTCTCCGCAAGTGTTCAGACAGGTTCTACAGTAATAAAGGGGAAAAGGATGCTAATAGCAGGCATTTCAATCCCCACTGGAGCCTACATAGCTCAAAGCAAGATGACTTGCAAACATCTAACACAAATGAAGACGACGAATTGTAGGAAAGGTCAGGCACAACACCAAAAACAGACTGAGGCATGAGGAGCTAATTGCTTTAGATTCCTAACAACTAACAAAATGAGAACTGTATGTAGACATCAGTGCATTGTATTGCAGATGAATGACCTTACTGTCCTAACCAGCAACCAGAATATTAGAAATTGAGCGGATTTTCTTTTTCATTGCAGAATCAACTTTGCTGTTGCCTACAATTTCCCTCATTACTAGGCATTGGTCATCATAGTTCCTTATCTCAAGAAATACTTGTTTTTGATTCTCATTGGAAGGATATCAATACATTAGTGAAAGAAATGCATCGATACATTGTGATAGAAGAGACTACTTTGCTCTAGAAAGGGCTGTGTATACTGGACCCCTGTGGACCCTGAGAGCGGGAGAATGTCTGATATAATGAAGGAAGGTCCCTAATAAACTATTAGGAAAAGAAATATTAGAGAGTATAAATAGACCAATGAGCACAAAATGGAAGTGTCAAAGGATGCTGGCTATGTCTAAGCATTAGGCCTGTGCGAAGCAGCTACTATTCACTTTGAATTTGGATTTGACCAATTTGGGGGATGGTGATTCGATTCGGTGATTTGAATTGCTGTCCTGAATCGATTCGGCTGAATCCAATTTGGAGATTTGGCCACCACGAAATTGGCCAAATCTCTGAATCAAACAGGCCCCATTCCCCGCCCACTCTCCCAACCCCATCAATGGCTGCCCTGCCTGGTCTCAGCATCCTGGGATTGGGCAGGGTAGCCATTGATGGTGCTGGGAGAGTGGGCAGGGGTCAGGGGGCACTCACGGGGGCTGGGGGAGCAGGCAGGGGATGGGGCCTGGCGGGGGTTCCTCCCATGGTCCCCTCCCCCCTCCTCTAGCCCTCCGCCATCCCCTACTTAGTGGCATGGAGTCCAGGTCCAGCTCCATGTGGCAGCGAGTGGGGACTGCCCAAATCTCTCAATCTTCTCTGAAGCTTTTCCAAATCGATTTGGAGGCTTCGAATTGATTCAGACCTTTTTGTTGGTCTCCTGATTCAATTTGGATTCAGAGATTCAGCCACTGAATCAGGCCAAATCTCCTCCGAATCGGTTCAGCCACTGAAGCTTTGCATGGCCCTACTAAGCATCTGAAAATAACTTGTCCAGTTAACACAGCTTAGACAAAATGGAAAACTGAACTCAGGGTTTAATCACTCTGTTGGGGTCACTGACTCTGAAGTTGGCCAGAGTGGACCACATGGAGTTTCTTTCAATTGCAACATGTCAATTGAGGACACCTGTAGAAGGGCTGTTGGGTAGTCTCAATATGACAGGTACTAGAGGCACTGGAAAGCTGATGTACTGTTTTCACACAGTGGTGGTGAAGCTGTTCATTGCACCCACCTGAAATATCTATCTGTGTTTCTCCTTTGCAGAGAAGACCAAAGCAGAGCTTTCAATGTAGCATAAAAACCATTCATGTTGATCATCTGGGAGGGCCCCCCCCTTTTCATAGCTGATTTATGTAAAACTGGGCCTCCTCTCCAAAACCATGCATGGGGTCCTATCCATGTGGGTCAGCAATTGACCTCTCTTTCAGTTTGCACCAAATGTCTCTACTACACCAAAAAGAGTGAAATGGGCAGTGGAATGACCATAAGGGGTCACATGACAAGATGTTGTTTAGAGAATACAGCATGTCCATTAAGATTAATCTCTTATAGTAAGAACTTATCACTTATTCCTAAACCTTTACCATTATATCAGGCATCCTCATCAAGGTCTTTATTCTAACTAAGAGTGTCCATACACATGATGGAGCTCTGCTCCAAAGCGTGCTAATTAGCACTGTCATGGCACGGGGTCCTGCAGGATGACCGTGATCTCCCCAAGGCCCCCTTACCGTTCCAAGTTGGCCCAATGGGCACCCTCGATTCGTGCTTGCCATGTCTTTGTTGGTAAATATATATTAGGGAGGCTGGCTTTACGTCTTTTTGGACACAGTTTTGCTGTACTCTGACCCCGTGGGCTCCTGGACCCCTTGTGGGTCCTGTTCTGCAATGGGTGTTTAGGGGCACCCTAGCTTTATGGGCTATGCGTGGCTCCAACCACCCCTTTACCAAGCCTCAAGCCTCGCAGATGGAATTGACGTTCAGTCTGGACCTTGTTATAATTTGGCCCCCTGGTCCACCCTGGGCTCTCCACAGCCCTGTCTTGCGCTGCGCCTCCCTGGCACCTGGGCTCTCTGCAGCCCTGCAAAGGGCTGTGCCCTTTCTGGCGCTGGGGTTCCCATGCTACCATGGGTCCCCTATGAGGCCTCCTCCTTCCTCTAATAGCCTCACCCAAACCACCGGTCTTAAACAGTAAACAAAACATAAGCCCTTGGGCTATAACATAAATTCCTTTGCTTGTTCTGGGAGAGCTCCTTCCCCCTTGCCAGCTGACCTCTGGCAGGTGTGGGCCACTAGCTCCCTCTGTTTGCCCTAGTAACCAGCAGCTGGGGCTCCTCACTCACTGCTAGGGCTCTTTCCCAGCAGTTTCCCCTCTTTAAAGGAGAAGCAAAGGGATTTATGTTATAGCCCAGGGGCTTGTGTTTTGTTTACTTTTTCCCTAGCAGTTTCCACTCTTCAAAAGGAGCAGGGCGCCTAAGTGGTCTGCGACAAGCATGCATTAGATCAGATTCAATTAATCAAGTCTGCTGTTAGTCTGATGGAGTGTGCTAACTCATGTGCTCCAGCAGCCCCCATGTCATGTGTATTCAGTGTCCCTGCATTTCAAAATGGCAGTGGGAGCACTTTAACTAAAGTGCATCAAATAAGCTTTAGTTAAAGTGCCCCTGCTGCCATTTTGAAGCATGAGACACTGGATACATGTGACACTATGGGCTCTTTAATTAGAGGGGCTTTCAGAGCCATGCTAATTAAAGTTCCCCGCCCACCCTGGAGCACATGTATAGATACCCTAAGAGCCTAGACGTTGGCAAACTGCCCAGTCCCAGTAGTTTCTAAAGGACTTTCACACTGGATTTCAAAGGGAATTAGGTTCGTTCAGAAGTCAGAAAGAGTTGTGTTCCGGTTGCTTCAGATGCTCTGTCTGAAAAAAAAATCTCTAAATTTCATTGGGGGAATTTGCATGCACTTGGTTTGGGAAACATTTTTGGTATCCCTTGATCCACAAAATCTTTAAAAGAAAAATTCTGGATGATATGATTAAGGTAAAGTTGATGAAAATTAGCATAGTTTTCAAAGCTTTTGGTTAAGATTGTGCTCCTCTTATGCTTCAACCTGCCTCAGCCTCTCCAGAGGCTGTGCATAGACTGTTCCGGAGTGTGGGTAGACTTCACCCATATGGCCAGGTGCATGGGTCTTGCACTCCTGCCTCTCTTGCTCAACTCTTGGATGGGCTTTTTATGCCTGAGTGGATTCCTGATGAAAGAGCGAACTCCTCAGTGCCCCAGCAACTCACACTGATCAACATAAGCCATTCTAGTGCATCATACCTTTTACTGAAGAACTGCCAGGGGCTGTTTGGGAGCCAGCTGGCTCCTGTTAAGTGACGGCTCATGCGTTTAGGAGCCAGAGGGCTGCTGACAAAGACGGCGTTGGATTGGGCTGGCAAGGCTCCTTGATTACTTCCCCCCCTCCCGCCTTAGAACACCTCAAGAAGTCTTTTCAAGTGCATCTTGGGGGGGGCTGGTGATGGGTGCCAGACTGGCAGCATCCATTGCCAAGCACTGTGTGTACGCAGAATTGGCACATCAATGGCAACTCAAACATCCTCTCTTGCCCACTGCACCGGAAAAGAACCACCAACTCATTTGACCTAGGCAACTCTGTAGCAATCAGGATGATGCTGTTTTTCATAGATTCATAGATTTTGATCCAGAAGACAGCATTAGCTCGTCTGTATACCTGACCTCCTGGATAATCCTGACTATAGAAATTCACCTGGTTACTCCCTGACTGAGCCAAATAAAGGCGTGTTTGACAAAGCATTGTTCTAGAAAAGCATGCAGGCTTTAACTGAAGCCGGTAAGAGGTATTGAATTCACCACTTACTGTTGTAGCTTAAGCCAGTTGCTAATTATCCTCAGTACTAAAAGTATGTACTTATTTCTAATTTGAATTTGTCTGGCTTTTAAATTTTCTGTTGGTATCAGTCCAGGCTGGATTGGAGCCTGTGTCCTGGTGGTAGAAGGGCAGAACCAATCCCTCAGCCTCTAGTGTTCTCTTTCCTGCTTAGGACAATATGCCTGAGATCTTAAAGGTTTTAGGTTTCATTGATTTTTAATGAGAAATTGGGGGTTCACGTTCTAATTAGACCGCATCAAAGCAGACTCGATTAATCAAGTCTGGTCTGTGTTCTAATTAGAATGCTTCAGTGGCCTCACCAGCACCAGCTTCATTGAATGAGGTTCAGATAAAGTGTCCTGCAGCCATTTTTAAATGTGTGGGGGTTTAATACACATGATGATGAGATATTTTAATTAAAAGAGCTGTCTGGGAACTGCTGTAATTAAAATGCCCCCACCCCCACATCTGAGCGCATATATAGGCAGCCCTGGTGTCCTTTAACCATTTAAAAAAGAAACTCTGCATATGCTTTTAACCTCTTAGTTGAGCCTTGATCCTGCAAGATGCTGAGCAGCTCTGACCCACACTATAATCAGTAGAAGTGGGAGATGCTCATGGACCTGGACCTTGCACACAGGTAACAAGGACTGCCGTCAGTCCACCAGCAAGAGTGGGAAGATGCAGATCTTGGCCCTTTGAAAAGCAAAAGCTGTAGACTGCTTTAGGCTTTGGAGGAAGATTCACTAGTGTCTTGTTTCCTCCAGCGTGGAAGCTCTCCCTATTGTACTTCCTGAAGATAGATGCTCAGAGGTTGAAGCAGCTGCATCATGTGGAGGACCAACCTGATGGGAACCCTCTCAGAAATGAGTGAGTGAGAAGCTGGTAGAGAAGGCCACAGAGGAATGGATTGACTGGGCTGTTGGGATGGGAAAGGAAGAGCAAGTGTGGGGGCATATTCATCAGTGGCCTCTGTGCTCAGAGTGCAATACTTGATCTGTCCACATTCCCGTGTCCCCAACTACTGGGAGATCTTTCATTGGATGCTAAATAATTGTTCTCAGCATCTTCACCATGCTGTCCTCTCGTAGCTCCCTTACCGTCCTCTCTCCAGTGTTCTGTTTATGAAATAAGCAAACTGCACGCAAAATCTGCCTGCTATTTCCTTTGGGATGAGCTCTGCACAGTCTATGCTGCTGAGTAGAGCTGCTGTGAGGAGCTTTAGACAGAACAGCTGGGTTGGGCCCTGTGTACTCCTTGTGCATGGGAGAGGGCTCTGCAGGCAGACTTCTACTTCTGCCTTGGACGAGATGGGAGACCAAACAGGAAGTGTGACTAAGCAGAGCCAGTGCAACCCTTTAGAGAATCCGTGTTCAACCTGTGAATTCCAGCTAGAGTTAATTAACTTTGTCTGTCCAAAACCATTTTTAATGTTAAACTTGTCTGCCTTGTGCCCTGTCTCCATGCTGCACTGAAATTGCCCTAAGTGCTAAGATAAGGGCAACAAGGTCATTAAACCTTTATGGTCCTCTAT
Organism: Alligator sinensis; assembly: GCF_000455745.1. NCBI lineage: Eukaryota > Metazoa > Chordata > Crocodylia > Alligatoridae > Alligator > Alligator sinensis. The sequence continues at coordinate 3,255,687 of NW_005841844.1, forward strand.
TCCTATGCATGAATAAAGTGAGGCTGCAGTAGCTGTTCTGTAACTCCCTCTGCCCTGGAGAACTGGATGGAGGAGAGGTAGCATAAGTCAGGGAAAGGCTGGTCAGCACTCCTCTATTGTTGCTATTGTCAACGATCTGAGTGGGGAAGTAAGAAAGTTCCATAGTTAGTGCGGACGAATCAGACCACTGTGCAGGTCCTAGTGCTGGTGGCTCCCCAGGCATACATGTCAGAAAGCTGGTCTTTTCTGAGAGGGCCTCCAAAAAACATCTGATTGTTTAGATGCAGTCCATTGGTGCCAGAGCAAAATATTTCCCTGTCCAGCCTCTTCTCACCTGATAAAGTTGAGAACACAGAGGTGCTTTGAGTCCCTGACTTTCCCAGGTTCCTAGGAACAGAAGTTCACTTCTTTCTCAAGCCAAATCAAGCTCCTTTAGAAAATACATGCATCTGCACAGTGTCTTGCTGTAACTATTGTAAATGTCAAGCTAATGTCTATAAGTGGTCCAACATATTAAAGATCGAGGGAAGGGGGGGAATGACCTTTTGCATTTTTCCCAGAGCAAGGTAATATAATGTAATTATAATTTTATGTAATTTATCTCCTGATACAATATGAGAGACCAACTTAACTCCACCAAGCCAAGAGGGGAGTATCACAGTCATGAGTACTGATAAGAGTAAAAATTGCTCCAACCAGGAGAGAACTCTCTGAATTGTGGTCTCTGTTTGTCAAGCTCCACTCCCATCACCTTTAGCCTGGCTGAGATTGTAATCCTTCCCTCCAGGCAGCTTTCCAAGATCATTAGCTTGAAGCTGCTGCATTTTGAAGCCAGCAGCTAAAATGCTTCTCAAACTGGAGGAACAGCATCTATAGCTCAAAACACTAGCATAATTTCATAGTTGGTAGGGTCGGAAGGGACCTGAGCAGATCATCAAGTCCGACCCCCTGCCATGGCAGGAAAGAATGCTGGGGTCAAATGACCCTGGCTAGGTGATTATCTAGCCTCCTTTTGAAGACCCCCAGGGTAGGAGAAAGCACCACTTCCCTTGGAAGTTGGTTCCAGATCCCAGCCACCCTGACTGTGAAGTAGTGCTTCCTGATGTCTAGCCTGAATCTACTGTCAATCAACTTGTGGCCATTATTCCTCATAGGGCCTGCCCTGCTGCCCACGACCATGCGAGTGGCCCTCATTTGGACCCTCTCAATGCTGTCCACATCCCTCCTGAAGTGCGGTGCCCAAAACTGGACGCAGTACTCCAACTGCAGCCTGACCAGTGTCGCATAGAAGGGAAGGATCACTTCCTTGGACCTGCTTGTGATGCATCTGTGGATGCATGACAAGGTGCGGTTAGCCTTACTGACTGCGTCCCAGTAGTGGCTCCAAGATCCTTTTCTGCCTCTGTGCTGACAAGAGGGGAGTTCCCCAGCCTGTTGGTATGCTGCTGGTTCTTTCTCCCTAGGTGCAGTACCTTGCGCTTGTCAGTTTTGAATCCCATCCTATTCTCATCCTCCCACCCCTTTCCCCCCCCCCCCCCCCCTGTAACCTGCCCAGATCTAGTTGTAGCCTGTCCCTCCCTTCTATCATACCCACCTCTCCCCACATCTTAGTGTCATCTGCAAATTTGAACAAGGTGCTTTTCACCCCCTCGTCCAAGTTGCTGATGAAGATGTTGAACAGTACGGGCCCGAGGACCGAGGACCGAGCCCTGGGGGACCCCACTGCCCACATCCCTCCAGGTTGAAAATGACCCGTCTAACACCACTCTCTGGGAGCGGCCCTCTAGCCAATTTGTGATACATCTGACTGTGTAGGCATCAACGCCACAGTTGCCTAATTTTTTAATGAGAATGGGGTGAGTGACAGTGTCGAAGGCCTTCCTAAAGTCCAGAAAGACTACGTCCATTGTGACACCATCTAAGGATTTTGTGACCTGGTCGTAAGAAGCAACCAATTTGGTCTGACAGGACCTGCCCCTAATGAACCCATGTTGGTTGCCTCTAAGCATAATCTCCCCTGCTGGTCCCTTGCCGATGTGCTCCTGGATAATTTTCTCAAAGAGCTTCCCCAGGACCGAGGTAAGACTAACGGGCCTGTAGTTTCCTGGGTCCTCCTTCCCCCTTTTTTTGAAAATAGGGACCATGTTGGCCCTTTTCCAGTCTTCTAGCACCTGGCCAGAGCACCAGGAGTGCTCATAAAGTCATGCCAGGGGTCCTGCAATGACCCCTACCAATTCCTTCAGCACCCTGGGGTGGAAATCATCTGGACCTGCTGATTTAAACACATCCAGCCCCACCAGAAGTTCCCTAACTAAGTCCTCTCTGGCCCTAGGCCTGGCTGTGCCTCTCCTGAGTCTGTCTGGAATCCTGGTGGGGTGGATGTCCTGGTCCCTGCTCAGACAAATGGAAGCAAAGAATTTGTTAAAGAGGTCAGCTTTATCGTCTGGTGCAACCACCAGATTGCCAAGCATGTCCTGTAGGGGCCCCATGTTACTCGGTGTCTTCTTTTTACTCCCTATGTATTTAAAATGGACTTCTGGTTATCTTTGATCCTGGACACTAGTCCTAGTTCTGTCTCCGCCTTAGCCTTCGTAACAGACCCCCTACAGTCTTGAGCAACGGAGGTATAATCATCCTTGGTGATGGCCCCTCCCTTCCACCGGGTGTACACCTCCTTTTTAGCTTTCAAGAGTCCCTGAATGCTTTTGGTAAGCCATGGGGGGCTTTTGGGCACTCTTGCCCCCTCTGATTCCCATTGGGACTATCACCCTTTGGGCTCGGAGGATCGTCTCCTTAAGGAATGACCACTCCTCTTGTACTCCCAACTCCCCTACCTTCCGGGACCTCAATGCCTCCCCGACTAATCTCCTTAACTCATTGAAATTGACCCTCCTGAAGTCAGGGGCTGCTGCCTTGCTGCAGGCCTTTGACACCCTGTGCTCGATGGTGAATTCAAGTAGGCGATGATCGCTGTTGCCCAGGTGGTTGAGAACCTGTAGTCCCCTCACCAGGTCATCGTCTGTGGCTAGGACCAGGTCCAGCAAGGCATTTCCCCGGGTGGGACTATGCACCTCCTGGGTTAGGTGGAGGTCCTATATCTCAGCTAGGAACCTACGTGAGTGGTCAGACTTGGCTGACTGCTCCTCCCAGGAGATGTCTGGGTAGTTTAGGTTACCCATGATGACCAGGTCCCTTGACTTAACTGCCTCTGTGAGCTGACCTGAGAATTCCCAGTCCAGCTCTTCCCCCTGGTTGGGTGGTCTGTAGTAGACACCCACCATTAAGTCTCTTTCCCCCCGACCCCCATGTATTCTAACCCAGAGCATTTCAGTCTGCCCCTCCTCTGACCCAGTGCTGTTTGTTGAGGACGTGTATTGCTCTTTGACATAGAGTGCCACACCCCCGCCTTTCCTCCCCATTCTATCTCGCCTGTACAGTTTGTAGCCCTTGATGTTTACCGCCCGATCATGGGTTGAAGCCCACCAGGTTTCAGTGAGCCCCACTATGTCCAGGTTTGCGTTAGCTAGCAGGAAGGCAAGTTCCTCCTGCTTGTTCCCCATACTACAAGCATTAGTGTAGAGGCATTTAAGGCCTCCTATGGGTGCATGCACCACCCCCTTGATCCTAGGACTAACCAGACCCCTGTCACTTACCTGGGTACTAGGGCTGTGCGAGTCTTTGGATCCCGCTTTGGATCTGGACCCGCTTTGGATACTTCAGCATCCGAAGCGGAACTTCTGGGTCGATGCGGGATCCCAGTAATGGTGTCTGGAGCAGGTCAGGGGCATCTGAAGTGCTTCAGACCTGCTTTGGATGCTTCAGAGCCGCTTTGGCCATTAGGGGGCAAGGGGGGGAGAGTGTGGGGAGGAAGACTGACGTCTCTAGGTAGCCAGGGAGAAGGATTTCTCCCTGGCTACCTTTCAAATGGCAGCATCTGTGGGGTGGGAGTAAAAAAAGGATAAAAGCCCCTGTTTCCTGCCCTTCTGTGCCTTTTGCAGCTTGTTCCCTGTCAGCAGGTATGTGAGAGAGGAACGCTGTGACTGAGACCTGCCTGCTGCTTTTTCATGTTATAAAGGAGTGATTAGGATTTAGCTTAATTTAGCTTAGCTTAGTTTCGCTATTCAGTTCAATTATTAGTATTCAATTTATTTCTTTGACTTATTTTTTTGGGAACTTGTTTTGGAAACTTTGCAAAAAGACAGTTGTGTTTTCCCAGCCAGTGTTATCTATCACTGTTCAGGAAAGCAATTGCTTGCTTGCACGCATGCACACACACACGCACATACACAGAGACCCAAAATATAGAAAAAAAACCACAGTGGAAGAAGACAGACAGATATTTACAGCAGACCAAGACACAGATAATATACTGAGACACAGGAAGACACGCAAATAATTCATTCACACGACAAGATAAACAATATCATGAGAGCCATAAAGAAGACACACAAATAATTTCATTCACAGCACAAGACAAGATAGACAATATAGTGAGACCCACAAAGAAAACACAATTTCATTCACAGCAGCAGAGACAATATAGTGAGAGCCAGAAAGAAGACACACAAATAATTTCATTCACAGCACAAGACAAGATAGACAATATAGTGAGACCCACAAAGAAAACACAATTTCATTCACAGCAGCAGAGACAATATAGTGAGAGCCAGAAAGAAGACACACAAATAATTTCATTCACAGCACAAGA
>NW_005841844.1:3260771-3262618 GCF_000455745.1 Alligator sinensis
GAAAGCAGCACCTCGGAGGAGGCTGAGGTTGTGGAGGCAAGTGACTCAGCTGAGGCAGCTCCTCCTGCTGTTCAGCCTCAGCCTGCTGAGAAGGGGGAAAAGGCAGGATCCTCACCCTCAACCCAGAAGCGGGGGAGTAGTGTAGTGTGGGATCATTTTGAGGTGGCAGATGATCCCAGGTTTGCCATCTGCCAGCACTGCACATGAGCCATGGCAGGGACGTGAGACACTTCTCCACCACAGCCATGCTGCTGCATCTGAGGAGGCATCGCCCCCATGCCCCTCCTCCTGCTGCTCAGCCTGGCACCAGTGTGAGTGTGCCGAAAGGGAAGTCCCCCGCTCACTCCAAAGCCCCCTTCCCCCCAAAGCAGAGGCAGGCTACCCTGGACCAGTGGGGGAAAGGTGGACAGAAAGGGGGGCACGTTCCCAAGGCGTGCAAGATCACCCAGAGCATTGGGGAGATGCTTGCTCTGGATAGCCAGCCCTTCTCCCTAGTTGAGCGACCAGGGTTCAGGCAGTTTGTAGCACTTCTGGCCCCATTTTACAAAGTGCCCGCACACACCACCTTTAACAGGGCAGTGGTGCCCTTCCTGTATCAGGCATGCAGGGAGTACTTGAGGGAGGAGCTGCACAAGGCAGGGCCACAGATAGCCTTGCACTTCACCTTCGACATCTGGAGCAGCCAGGGTGGCGATCGTGCCTACCTCTTGCTCACGGGGCACTGGTGCAATGAGTCAGGCCGTCAGTGGGCTCTACTGCAAGCCAAGGTGCTGGATGAGTCCCACATGGCAAGGGAGATCGTGGCGGCCATGAACCGCACAGTGCATGTGTGGCTTGTTGGGCAGGCCAAGCTCACCTGCGGGTTCATGCTCACCGACAACGGGTCCAATATGGTGAAGGCTGTCCATGATGCCAACTTTGTTGGCATCTGCTGTGTGGCACGCAGGCTGCAGCTCATAGTCAGGGATGCCTTGGAGGGGGTCAGAGTTGCTGATGATGGCGCCGCCATCACTACTGTTATAAACCAGGTGATTTCAAAGTGCAGGAAGGTGGCGGGCTACTTCCACTGCAGCATCAAGGCGGGCAAGATGCTGCAGGAGAAACAGGCAGAGCTGAACATCCCTCAGCAAAAATCATGCAGGATGTGGAGACTCAGTGGAGTCAGAATTCCGCTGTCTAATCTATACTGAGTCCATAAGTCTCTGTACCGAGGAGGCTGATAAAGCAAAGTTTATAGGCCCGGATGTGAAAAGTGGTTTGTAATCTGTTCCCTCTCAGGATCAGGCCTGAGAGACTGGAGGCAGAGTGGGGATTTTTTGTGAGGAATGTTCCCCCAGTTAGATGGGTATTGTTGTCTTTGATAGATTCTGGTGTGCAGTTTGTGGGTACTTAAACGGAGAAGTTCCAGGGTATCAGTGTTTCTGGTTGGGGCAGACCGCTGTCACCACACGTGCAGGCACTGGTGAGGCAGCTGAAGGAGGGCATCAGGAGATGGCTGGATCCCTTGTGGTCCAGTACAGTCCACATGATGGCAGGCATGTGCGACCCAAGGATGAAGGGGAGCATGTGCACTGGCAGCCCCAAAACCCTTGATCACTGGACACAGGTGCTGGTGAACATAGTCAGGGAGGCTGAAGTACAGAGGCAAAGGGATGTGGAAGAGGGGGATCCACTTTCCTGTGCCAGCACTCCCAGCACCAGCCACTCTGCTCCATGCCAGCCACTGCCAATGTGGGCCATGGGCATGGCTTCAGTGCTGGGATCCATACGCAGCAGACCCCAGCCTCAGGCAGGTAGTGCCAAGGCTTCGGTGGCTACCTATCTCGCTGAGGATGTGGAGCACATGG
>NW_005841844.1:3264145-3267618 GCF_000455745.1 Alligator sinensis
TACTTCCTCAGCCTGACAAAGGGGTTTTCAACCCTAAAGCTTCCAAAGATAAGTTATTGTACCCGTTGTCACGTAAAGCGAAGGACCGAGAGTGAGGCTGTAGGGGAGGAGGAGGCCTCAGTGGGGCACACTGCCGTGTTGTGCAGAGGCCCCAGCGCCAGGAAGGGCGCGCCTTAACACACACACAGTGTCACCCACCCACATCACGAGTTTTGCCTGTCAGCAGCTTGGGGTGCAGGGCCTCAAATGACAGACTCCCCCAGTGAGACACACACAGCTGGCAGGCTTTGCGGCCTGGCAGGGCCCAGCACTCACTCAGGCCTGCTCTAGGGCACACACTCACAGCTGGCAGACTGTGGCCTTGGCAAGAGCTACCACCCATGCAGTTTTCAGCCCACTGTGCCTTAACACACACAGGGTCATTTGTGTCACGAATTTTGCCTGTCAGCAGCTTGGGGTGCAGTTCCCCCCCAACCCCTGCACTGATCTTCTTGAAACTTGGCAGGCTTCGTGGCCTCAGTAAGAGCCACCACCCCTGCAGTTTTCAGCCCCCTATGGTGTAACACACAGCTGTGACATGAGTTTGGATTTCACAAATTTGGGGTGCAGTTCCCCCCAAAGCCCTGCACTGATCTTCTTGAAACTTGGCAGGCTTCATGCTCTCAGGAGCAGCTACCACCTCTGTAGGTTTCATCCAAATCATACACAAAACAACAAAGTTATAGATTCCCCATTACACCCTATGGACGGATCTCCAAGGTGGCTCTGAAGCTTCGGAGCCGCTTCGGCCGGATTGAGGCAGAAACCCAGTCCAGAGCTCAGGATCAGATCGCGGCCATCCGAAGCAACTGGATCTGAAGCCAGATCGGATCGCTGCTGACTTGCACAGCCCTACTGGGTACTTCTTGTGCTCGTCACCTGTCTTGGCTGGTAAGTGTCCTCGTGTCCCCCTGTGGCCCCATCCCCTGGCGAAGCTAGTTTAAAGCACACTGTGCGAGATCAGTCAACCTGGAAGAGAAGACACACTTGCCTTTAGGGGAGAGGTGAAGCCCATCCCACCCGAGCATGATGTCCTGGGGATGTTTGCTCTGAGGACAGCTTGCTCAGAGCATGTCAGTCTGCTGTTCTAATTGTTTTCAGCTGTAATTCTTTTATTTGCAATATTGTTTCTTTTTAAGTGTATAAAATAGGAAACCTGTCTATGGGGAGGGGAGAGGGAAGGAGCCAGGAACAGGATGCAATCTCTGCTCTAAACTCAGATTTGGACATCAAGTAGCCAGGAGGAAGTTTAGGTGCAAACAGAAGTGTAGCTCCCTGCTTTAACTCATAGCACTTTGCAGGAAGTGCTGTGAGTTACAGTGAGACATTTGCTTTTGGGCTTCAGGGGTTGAGGGATTCAGTCAGAGTTTGAAGCGGCTGTGAGTCTGCAGCCACTCTCCCCTAACCCCACTCCTCCTCTCTCCCAGCCACGGCTGTGTCTTTAGAACAGGGGGAGGAAGGGAGCAAAGGGAGTTCAGTCTGGGGCTTTTTCAGCCGGTACTTGAGAGTGAAGCAGGTGGATTGGATTGGCTCCAATCCACCTGCCCCACTCTCTAGTGCCAGCTGAAAAAACCCCAGACCAAACTGCCTCAGCTCCCTACCCTGCTCCCATTCTTAAAACAACGCTGGGAGCAGGCCTGAGCTGCATCAGCCCGGCCCTGCTTCCGCTGCACACAGGCAGACATTAATAAAGGTGCTCCGTTTTTAAGCATCATCTGAACCCTCATGCAATGAAGGTTCAGACTGTCATGGAATCAGGCCTTTTTAAAGTGCTCTGCAACTGTGTGCTTGTGTTTGGTCATGGCTGTAGAGCACTTTCAGGGGCCAGATCAGGCAAAATTGTCATTTCTGTCTGCACCTTTTGAGTTTATACAGATTCACAGAAGTTTAGGGCTGGAAGGGACCTCGTGAGATCATCGAGTCCAGCTCCCCTGCTCTAGGAAGGAAAGACTGCTGGGCTCAAATAACCCCAGCAAGGTGTGCATTCTTTCTCCTTTTGAAGATCTTCAGGGTAGGTGCCTGCATCACCCCTGCTGGGAGCCTATTCCAGTCTGGTCACACGAATTGTGAAGAAGTTTTTCCTTATATCCAGTCTGAAATCTTCTAGGAGTTTATGGCTGTTGCTCCTGGTTTTCCCCTGGAGCACATTGGTAACTAGTTGTTCACTTAGTCCCTGATGCTCTCCCCTGATATATTTGTAAGCTGCTACCAATCTTCCTGAAGTCTGCTTTTTTCTAGGCTGAACAGTCCTATATCTGTCAGCCTTTCCTCGTATGGCTTGCTCTTCAGGCCTCTAATAATATGAGTAGCTCTTCTCTGGACTCACTCAAGCTTCTCCACATCCTTATGTAAGTGTGGCGCACAGAACTGGACACAGTAGTGCAGCTGCGACCTCACCAATGCCGAGTAAAGCGGGAGAATAACTTCCTTAGTTTTAGGAATTCCTTAGTTTTAGGAGTTCTGTAAATGAGTCCTCCCATACACCCAGTTAAGCAGTCAGAGATCTGTTCTGAATCTTGTGGTCCATTGGACCTGTGTGGCTAAGGCACCCTGGTTTCTGCTGGACCTAAACTGGGTGTCATGTAAATCCCAAACCGGCAGCATTTCCTGAAAGGAATCCGGAATGTGTGATAAGACCTGGACCCAATTAGTTATATTAAGTAGTCTGATATTGAACCTCACCCTGCCTCTGCATGATCAGGCAGGATTCTGTGCTGCATTTCTGGAGAGGCAGGGCAGCAGTTGCTTAATGGCACCCCCGCACTGCCAGATCCCAGGTTTCTGCAGAGGCTGGAACCACTGGAGGCCTGAATTCTGGAGGTATTAAGCACCCACTCTTCCATTCAAAGTCAGTGAGAGCTTGCAGGATTTCAGCACTTTGAAAATCAAGTCCTGAATGTTTCATGTGGGGCACAAAAGGGGAAGCACGCTGAGTCTATATAGAGTTTAAAGCTCTCTTGGCATAGGCTCTGTCTTTTTGCCGTATGTTTGTACAAGAAAGCTTATAGTCTATAGCAGGGGCTCCTTGTCACCACACTTCTCCTGCTATTGAATGCTAAGTCAATTGCTGATTCTGAAAATGGGGCTCTAATTGGAAATCAAGACCAGCCTGAAGTAGTGGAACTGAGTGCTTCGGGGATGGTCCCTTTCTCTTTTTAGTTACTTCAGTTCCATACTCAGTTCAATGGGATTCCACTGAGAGGAGGTGTGACATCCGGTGTGTGTGCGTGTGTGTGTGTGTGTGTTGGGGGAGAACTGGTCCCATCGTATAGGTGTTGTGTTCATGGCAGGGTGGTGTTTACAATATGGTTTAGGGGAGTGAGTGGGTATTGTAATTTCAGAAACCACACGACACGTGTGTGAGAGGGGAGGTAAAAGCCCCCCAATATGTCCCAGGACCCCTCCTGACGAGCCCCGGTACTCACCGTAGGGAA
>NW_005841844.1:3267649-3278233 GCF_000455745.1 Alligator sinensis
GAGACAAGCAGCAGCTGTGGGGAAATACCGACGCAGGCTTGGCAGTTCCGCAGCTGCCTGAGCCTGTGAATTGGCGAGCCCTGGGGGCAGGGCCTCGAAGAAGCGCAGGCTGCTCAAAGAGCAGCTGGGGAGAGAATCAGTTTGCCAGGAGGAGAGGAGTGGCACACTGGCCGGGAGACACAGGCAGCAAAGCCAGACAGTGGCAGAACTGAGCGCGGGGAGGGAAGCTCCAGCATCAGCCGGGGAAGCCTGGCTGCAGGAACAGGGAATCTGGGAGCCGAAGATCACTGGAGGGCCATGGCGGGGAGAAGCAGTTCTTCCTCACAACCATGGGCAAAGCCACAGCCACGCCAGAGAGCTCAGGTACTGTGGCAGGGAGGCACAAAGAGCGACGGCAAAACCCTGCGGGCAGCCCAGTGAAGAGGGAGGAGCAGGCGGTGGCTGCGGCGGAGCCCTACGGGGAAGTGGCAAGTACCACCATGTGGTGGGATCAGGACTGATTAACTCCTAGTCAGCTGGTCCCTGAGAATAATACACAGACAGACGGACAGATTCCTTCTCTTGTCCCAGGGGACAGAGGGGTCCTGGGAGCCAGAATCCTAGACGCCCATCAGCAGACACCGAACACCTTTTTTTTAGTTAAGAATTTTCCTAAGTTACAGTTACCCCAGGTCGGGGCAGGTTTTGTTGCCTGAAAGTCGATCTGAATACCAGGGATGGACTCAGAAGAGATTGAAGGCTGGAAAGACCCGACCCCAGTCGAGGCGGGTAACATGGATGGGAAGAGATCATCCCAGGGAAGACTACAGGGAGTAGTGTCTTCCCAGGACATGGATGTGATAAGGGTGGGTTAAAGGGGAGGTTTGGAGCCCCACGAAGAAAGACCAGGGTCAAGACCCCTTTGGGACCACCGACAGGGAACTGCCTCCCCATCAATCAACATTGAAGACATGGCAGGCGAGTAGGGGCGGCGCCCAAAACCATCTATGTGGCCCCAGGGTGCGGTCTCACCCTGATGTCGCTAGGGAACAAGGCACTGACCAGAAAGGGGCCGAAGCCTTACAACACCTACCAGCGACAACGTGTTTAAAAGTTGTTGCTTCCTGGAGTGTTTTTCATGCCAAACTGATTGCAATCTGCCAGCTGGAGTTTTGTTAACCTGGAGGAATCCTCCCAGGAACCTTTAATAACAGAGCCAATCTTCATAAAACCTGGAAAAATAAACCAGGAGACCTCATTCTGCTTTAGGCTTTATCTGTGGGGACATGACTCTCTGTGCCCATGCACTCCCCACACCCACTATGTAGGATGAAATATTTATTCCAAGGCTTTTGTTGCTAAACAAAGAAATGGAAAATGATGAAGAGTAAATAGTGCAATTAATATTAAACAGTTTTAGGGAGGAGAGGGGGGACTGGATGGCTCAGAGTCTGGCAAATGGCATGTGGAGACTGACACAAACACAAAGGGGGGCACAAAAGGGGAAGCTGTTTTTCTCTCTCTCTAGGGTTGCAAGGGTATGATTTAGATGGGTAATAAAGGCCCGTCTGTATCGTGAAGAATTAGGGTCTAGAAGACTACTGGGTGATGATAACTCAACCATAAGCTAATATGGGTGAGTTGTTTTTATATGAATACAAATAGTGGGCTTGATCTTGCCCCAGATTGATTCATAGATGTTAGGGGTGGAAGGAACCTCAGTAGGTCATCGAGGTCAACCTCCTGCCCTGGGCAGGAAAAAGCGCTATGGTCAGACAACCCCAGCTAGGCGTCTGGACAGTCTCCTCTTGAAGACCCCCAAGATAGGGGAGAGCACCACCTCCCTTGGAAGTCCATTCCAGATTCTGGCAACCCTTACTGTGAAGAAGTTCTTTCTAATGCCCAATCTAAATCTGCTCTCCGTCAATTTGTGGCCAGTTACTCCAGGGGGTGCCCTAGTAAATAGAGCATCTCCTATTCCCTGCTGCCCTCCCCTGATGAATTTATAGGCAGCCACAACAAGATCACCTCTCAGCCTTCTCTTGCGAAAGCTGAAGAGAACTAGGTCCCTCAGTCTCTCCTCGTAGGGCCTTGCCTGCAGGCCTCTGACCATACTAGTGGCCCTCCTTTGAACCTTCTCAAGATTATCTGCATCCCTCTTGAAGTGTGATGCCCAAAACTGGACACTACTCCAACTGCGACCTGACCAGTGCCACATAGTGGGGAAGCATCACCTCCCTGGACCTATTCATCATGCATCTGCAAATGCATGATAAAGTGTGGTTAGCCTTGTTAATCACTTTGTCACATTGACAATTCATGTTCATCTTGGAGTCAACTATGACTCCAAGATCGTTTTCCGGTGCTGTGCTGCTGAGACAGTCATCCCCTAGCCTGTAAGTGTGTTGGTGGTTCTTTTTGCCCAGGTGCAGCACTTTGCACTTGTCTTTGTTGAACTGCATCCTATTTCGTTCTGCCCATTTTTTCAACCTGTCCACATCCACCTGGATCCATTCCCTACCCTCTGGTGTGTTAACTTTGCCCCATAATTTGGTATCATCTGCGAACTTGGAAAGGGTGCTGTCCACGCCTTTGTCCAAGTCACTGATGAAGACATTGAATAGCACCGGTCCAAGTACCAAGCCTTGTGGGACTCCACTGCCCACATCTTTCCAGGTCGATATCGACCCATCCACCACCACCCTCTGGGTGCGACCCCTAAACCAATTTGCCCCCCACCTGACCGTGTAATCATCTACATCGCAGCCTGCCAGTTTATTTATGAGAACAGAATGAGATACCGTATCGAAGGCCTTCTTACAGTCTAGGTACATGACATCTACCTCGACTCCTGCTTCTAAGCATTTTGTGACCTGGTCATAAAAAGAAACAAAGTTAGTCAGGCAGGATCTACCTGCAGTGAATCCATGGTGATTTCCTTTCAGCATTATTTCCCCTGCTGGGCTCCCACAAATATGATCCTTAATGATTTTTTCCAGAGGTTTCCCAAGGATGAAGGTGAGACTAACTGGCCTATAGTTTCCTGGTTCCTCCCTCCTCCCCTTCTTGAAAATAGGGACCACACTGGCTCTTTTCCAGTCCTCTGGGACCTGAGTGGAGCACCCTGAGTGCTCAAACAGCCGTGCCAGCAGCTCTGTTATGACACTGGCCAATTCCTTCAGCACCCTTGGATGAAGTTCATCCGGGCCCGCTGATTTGAACACACCCAGTAGTAGGGCCACTTATGGTTCTGGAAATGTGGATTTGGAATTAGTTTTGGCTAATTTGGCCATGGATACAAATTAAATTTTAAAAAATTAATCCATAGACCTCAAAGTACATAATGAAGGGGTCAGTATCATTATCCCCAGATGGGCTTGCTATCTGCAGCATAGTTTCTGGGTCCTGTGTCACTTTAGAACAGGGGTGGGCAATTATTTCGGGAGGAGGGCTGCTTACTGAGTTTTGACAAGCAAGCCAATGAGGGCCGCATGACAAGCAGCCAGGGGCAGATAAATATTAATTTTCAAAATTTTTAGGGGCCCCGCGGGCTGGATAGAATGGCCTGGTGGGCCGCATCCGACCCATGGGCCGCAGTTTGCCCACCCCTGCTTTAGAAACTCTGCTGCAGAACTACATGAAATAACAGTGGAGACTTATCAATCATGAAAGCAGCAGCCTGGCAGCCCCATCTCACTTTCCATGCAGAATTCCATTCATTTTACATTGGCCCCTGGCTTCCGTTTTCAGCCTGCAACAGCAGTTCATATTGCAGAAGCTGTCTGAGGGAAGAGGAGGCTGCAGCACATAGGGTTGCTGGCAGGGGGACAACAGTGCCTGGGAATGCATGAGAGTCAGTTTGAGATAGGAAGAAGCACATTTGCTTCTAGAATGGTCAGTAGTGAAGTTGACTGGCATCTTGTAGACTCAGAACCACTTGAGATAAAATAGGCAGTTCATGTCTGTTGGAGCTATTGTCAGGCTGTTTGCAGACTAAGAGGTGTCACTTGGGTCCCGTTTTCCAGGTTGTCTTCAGCCTTTCATTAATGTAGAGCCAAAACTGGAGTGTTTCACGCATGAAAGCTGAGATTGTGGATTTCCAGCTCTCGACTAAGAGGCAGGATTCGAGAGCAAATTCTATAGCAGTGGGATTACGGAATGCACGTGGCCCTGAATTGCTACTATAGCACTTGTTCAGTGGGAGCAGGTTACTCATTTACAATTCTCATATGGATGAAGATGAGTTAAACTTCTATAAGTGTCATGTAGCTGCAATATTTGTGCTAAGGTATGAGACTCCCTGTAGAGATGCCCTGCACACACTGTACATTTAGGGCTATACAGCACAATGCAGTGTCATTCAGAGACACCCAAACTAACTCTATATGAACTAACTGGGTGCCATGAAGCTGTATTAATGTGATACTCTGCCCCTGCTAACAGACCAGCAGGGCATTCCAGCCTGACCAGAGTACTGCACTAATACAATTTCACTGCTTCATCCCTGAGCTAGCTTCTTCAGAGGTAGCTTGGTTGTCCCTTCATTGGACTGCATGCTGTGTAGACAGACCCTAAAAGGTGAAGGGATGCTTTCATTGTTAGGCATCTGCTTCTGAGAACACAAAATCAGGAATTACTCTTGCAAATGTTGCCTAAAAGTACCTGCCAGGGTGAATTCCTCCACATGAATGCAGTGGTCCTATCTTCAAAACAAACTCAGGGTTTAAAGTGGGGTGGACAATTATTTTGTCTGGAAGGCTGCTTAACAACTTTTGGTGAGCTGTCAAGGGCCACAAGGGTAGCCCTGCCCCTTGATAGATGCCCTGCCCATTGCTATCTTAGGACCTACACCTAACCCCAACCTTTGCCACCTTCACCCCCATCGACCCACAAACCCCCCACACACCCCTGCCTTCTGCAGGCAGGATCTCCCCTCCCCACTCACCAGCTGTCCAGTCACGCACCATCACACTTGCACCTCTGCATGGAGCTCCCAGCTAGAGTGCTGGGACCCCCACGGAGGTGAAAGCACAGAGCCCACCCAGTCCAGTGGTGCGCAACCTCTGAAAGTCTGCCCCTCCTGTTGGCTTTTAGAGGGGCATCCATGCCAGATAGAATAGCCTGGCAGCCAGATCCAACCCACGGGCTGTATTTTGCCCACTTCTACTTTAAGGGCTTCTAGCAAATAATGACCATGAAAACAGCCTTGAAACTGGCTAGAAATTCAGGGAGAACTCCCCTGCCCACTTCTAAGCATTTTCTTAGAAGGATTTTTTTTTTCTTTTTCAGCCAGAAAACTCATTCTTGATGTATGGCGTTTTCTGTGTACTGCCATCAAGTCCTTAATGTAGATTCCATTTCACTCAGACCCTATTACAAGCCTAAAACTTTATGTGCTGCAAATACCACTTTCCCCACCAGTGTTCAGAAACCATATTCGTTTTTACCATTCTCTTGAACAGCATTTGCATTCATATATTGCTCCCTTCTCTGCGAAGCAGACATCCACATTATTCTTCTTTTTCATTAAATTGGAAATATTCTGTGTTTGTGTAAATGGCCATTTTGCTTTTAGTTTTTAAAGTCTCAAGATCCCTTCCTGCTTGTGTTCTTCTTCTCTCACTCCTTTACCTCTTAGGACAAACTCTCAGCAGGCGTAAACAGTCTAGTACTTTTGGCTTCAATGGTTTAAAACCAGCAGAAAAGCTACTGGGATGGTTTACATGGATTTTTACTTGGATGTAAGTAGAGACCCAAACATTACATATTTCTGCAATTGCTGGAGGCAAAACTAAGGGAAAAATAAAGCTAAATAGCTTGTCTAGAGACCTGCAAAACAAGCAGCATGGATGGTAACGGGTCCATTAGATGTTTTTACAAATGTTTTCCATTTGAAACACTTAAGGTCACTGGAAACAGACTCAACATGATGTGAGTTGAGTCCTTAGCTAGTATGAATCAACATAATTCCATTAATGGTCATGGAATTATATGGTTTACCCCATCTGAGAATCTGTCCCAGAATTTAGATCAACTGGATTCAGTTTAAAAAACTAAAAAATTTCAGGCAGGTTTGAACTCAGGGTTTTGGCTTAATGTGTTGCACCAATGCAAATCAAATGTAGATGTTTTAACAATGAAGCTTACAACAGTCTAAAAGCAATGTAAAAATTAAAATCACCCCCATGGTTGTTTGAAATGTGACTCTAGGTATCTGAGCACCTCACAGTGTGAGGGTTTGGGGGATCTTGGGGGTTGGCTTGGGCCTATCCCTACCTGGGAGGATTCACACTGTAAAAACATACAGACCCAAATCTTTCTCTCCCTGTTTTCTGTAGGGCTAAACTGCATAACAGAACAGAGCATGGTCCAGGGCTTTTAAGTGAAAAAGTTCAGTTCTCCATAAATACATCATAGGGATCACATTTTAATGATCTCCTAGGCTTTCATAAGTATCACATTAGTACTGGATTGTTTGCATGCAACCCCATATTTGCATGTACTCCTGCATGCGTAAGAGGTAAAAATTAGTATTATAAGCAAATGAGAATGGGTGCAATTTATTGGGCCTACTAGGGGTACCAGGCACCAGAAAAAAGGTGGGTAAGCAGTGGAAAACATGGAGTATAGGAGAGACAGAAGAGGGATCAATGATAAACCCCTCCATTCTATGTGGTCTACTGCTTTCCTGATGTTGGCAAGTGAGCAGGCGGAGGCCCAGCCTTCACAGAGAGCTGTTGTGTTAGAGAGTTATCTTGTGTATGCTGAGGCCCTGTGGTTCAGCCCTTAGGAACACCTCTGCCAAAGCATAATAGGAACCCTGTCTGAACTACTGGAGCTGCTGGAGTCTGCAGAACTAGTTCAGAAGCCCATTTGGAACTGGCCTTTTCATCGAATTTCCCTGCCCTTCTGTGGGCAGCCCAAGTTGTGTTTATGGTGTTAGCCTAAGTAGTTAATGGTTCTGCAAGTGGCAGTGAATTCATTGCCCACTCTCCTTGAAGCCCACTCTTCTGGTCAAGCCTAATGGAGATATGTCATGCCGGGCAGCACCTTTATATGCTGGGAGGGAGAAGAGAGGGGACGTCGGGGGAATTGAATCCTCAAGCTTGGCTGATCTGCATTCTCTGAATGACTCAAGGGAAACCTAAAGCCACCTTCATGCTGTAGTAGACAAGGGATTGTATCATACAGAGGGCCAAGGATTTGGCTAAGAGAAAAAAGGGACAAAATCCACATAAGCATTTAGAAGAGGACTAGTATCTCCATTGGCTCTTCATGGCTGGGCCTTAGGAGCAGGAGCTTTATAGCATCCATATCAGTTATTCACCCTAGAAAACTGAACTGGCAAAAAATGCTGAGGAGTATTTGTTGGGTGGCATAGCTGTATTTTATAGGCACAAGCCCCACATAGCACAAAGATGCTCCTTCATCAGTGCAAGAGTTTATTATTGATGACAACCGTTCTCTTAACAGTCTCAATCAGTGAAAACAATCTCATAAATATCAGCCTTTAATTCATTTCCTTCACTTCCATGCATGCCTTCTGTGGATTCTTTGCAGCAATTTGAAGCCTCTTGGACCCTAGTGCATAGATCTTATTAAAAATTACCCTGTGTTTGACTGGGTGGGATTGATTTGCAAAATGGCTTTCATGTTTTCTCTGGTATTTTCTTCTTGCTGGAGTGGAAGGGCAAGCATCTGAGAGTTCCCCTCTCAGAAGTTATTTCTTTTGACTGCATTTAGAGGCCTTTCGTGGTTTCTCTGGTTCATGAAAGAGACTTTTATGGTTCCTCCTAAATTACTTGGCACAGTCTTTCTGAGACTAGTGCACCTGTGTGGGTGAGACTTGCCATATGAAAGAGAGCTGCTGTTTCCAGTTCTGCCAAGGGTGGCCTGTGCAATTTCTTTGTTGTCCATCAGCAACACTGGGAAAAGTGATATTTTCCTGCCTCCTAAATGAGGAGCCTGGAGCTTTGCTCAGTAACAGGAACTGTAAAATGTACAAAATCGTTTGCACCAGTCACCAGAGGATTTAGTACCAAAACTGATAGAATGTATCTGCAGCAGAGGACCCCAGCCTTTCAAAGTGGTGGGCCGAGTCCTTGCAATCTGGCTGCACTGTGGGATGCCGCTCCCCTCTGGTAGAGGCATGGGGGAAAGGGGACCTGCTGCTGAGTACTCAGCACCCCAGGAAAAGTCCCATTCAGCTCTTACAGAGCTCTCTGCCTATTAGGTTCAGGCCTGCACCTAGGAGGGATCTGAGAAACCTCAAGCTGCAGACCATAGGTTGAACATCACTGATCTACACTGCTCAATTATGGGAAATAGCATAGCTGCCTTAGTGCAGCTCCGCACATGTCAGTAAGCTCAGCCTCTCAGCTCTAAGACAGTTGTGTTACTTACAGTTGGGGATGTAGTGCACACAACAGGTGCAGCAGTATCCTGTCGCCACCTTGATCCAGGTCAGGCTCTGTGGAGCTTAGTGCATGCTAGCATCTTGCTTCTAGCAAGTTCTTTGGTGCATGCACATATAAGCATTTTTCAGGGGCTTATAACTTGGCCAAATATAAATGGATTTTTCAAGAGAATGATAAAAGGTGTGTCCTTGACCCCATTGCTGTTCTCCTATAAAATCTCAGTTTCTTGATCCATGACTTGGAGGGGGATAGATCTTTTTTTTAAATTTGCTAACACAATTTTTGGCTATGGATCAGTTGTGTTTGCTGAAACTTTAAAAACAAAATCAATGTGAGGGTAAAAATCCAGCAGAGAACATTTCAGCCCACATGCTTAGTGTGTGACACAGTTATAAGCATCTGAACACAGGGACTTTTTAATGGAAAGTGTAAAGCAACACTAACAATAGGTGACCTTGACAGCTTCACTAGTAATAAGGCTTTGGGCTGGTTTAAGCCACTGAAGCTCTCTGAAAGCTTCTGAATATTTTTGAGCAGAGAAAAAAAATCCAAAAATAGCAGTGGGGATATAGGACCATCGGCAAAGGAGTGAAATCCAGACACGGACGGGAGGTGACTGATTCAGAATCCATTGCAACTAGATGTAAGATTTTGAAAAGGGGGGTGCAGATAGTATGGCATATCATCACATATTGCACACACTTTTTCTCCAGTTAAAGTGAAACTAGAGGCTTTACTAATGTGCTAGGGGCTAGCACTATATTAGGCAGTGTAAAATGAAAGCAAAAACAAGATATACCTATTGGAATGTGCACTAATTTGCTAGAAAATATTAAGTTTGAAAAAACACAAAACTGGGCAAAAATAATCAAAAGATATTGTGTCATTAGAGGTGCCTATAGGCATGCTTGGTGCTTCCCAGCATGCACTTCGTTCCCCTCCAGTACTGCTGAGGTAGTGGATCCACAGAGAGCTGCCAGTCCAGATGCCGCATGGGTGTTAAGGCAGTGGCTTCCCCACAGTGGCTGCTGCCCTGTGCTATGACAGACCCCAAGTCTTAGCTCTGAAATTTCATCCACTTGGTCCTGAAGAAAGAAAGAAACAAAGAAAGAAAAAGAAGTGTGCTGCCAGTTTTTGGATGCTGAGGGTATAATTTAATTCTCCCATAACAAACAGGAACACAGATTTTGCCATATCAGACCAAACCAGTGGTCCATTCCTCTGTGACTGGCCAATTCTGTATACTTGGAAATTATTTTCAGGCAGAGATGTCCACGAACAGTTTCAACCCTAAACATGAATGCTCTGGAAATTTGCAATCAAATTAAAACAAAGAGTTATAATGGACTGTTTTGCAGCCTTCATTTCAATACTAGCTACTGGTACAACTGTCATAATGGTCACTCATTCTCTTTTCCACCCAAATACAGAAGATGGAATCAATTTATCTCTTCATATTTGCAGCTAAAAATGTTTCTAACAGGCTGGAGAGAAAACAGAGGAGTTAAAACAACTTGACACATTATATGGCTTGGCTATAATATTTTCAATATTATTATATTGCTTTAAAACAAAAGTTTCAGTTCCTTTTTAGAAACAGAAATTTTACATAATGAAACAGAGTTTCATTGGTCAATGAGATTTAACTAGGCTACAGAGTGTTAAGAGTGAAGCTTTTGTTCCCTACTTCCCCTAATTATCAGGTCTTTCTTGTTTTGTGCTTTTTCTTCACCCCCTCTCTCGCATTTGTGCGTGCACGCTTCCAGGGCTCTCCACGGTATTTATGGGATGGCTTTTGCCATTCTGCTCCATTCCTTTATGGAGAAATGTAATGGAGAATGCAATTTGGCTTCTCACAGGCACTTGTTATGCAAGCATTATCCCAAAGCACTTTACAGAAGCAAGTTCTGTGGGAATTGTGTGGAGGCAGTCGTAAGTGTAACTCCCTCAGACACACCCTACAATAGGAGAGAGCTTCTTGTTAAAGATGCCTACCTCTTTCCTGAATAGATTTGCAAGATCTTTACCTTCCCTGAGACACAGGGAGCATTTCACATCTAATGGCCTTTTCTAGACCCCCATCTGTGTCATAGCAGCATAGTTTCTTTTCATAGATTCATAGCTGTTAGGGTCGGAAGGGACCTCAATAGATCATCGAGTCCGACCCCCTGCATAGGCAGGAAAGAGT
>NW_005841844.1:3280122-3287394 GCF_000455745.1 Alligator sinensis
CACCCTTCTTGGGCTCCCATCACTTCAAAACTCCTACTCTGCAGTGCGTCCTTGACTAATCGCCTGAGTTCATTGAAATCAGCTTTCCTAAAGTCTAGCACTTTCACCCTACTAGTTACCTTACCCACTCGACGTCTTATGAAGAATTCTATTATTAGGTGATCACTGTCCCCCAGATGGCTACCGATCTGTAGGTCCCCTACCATGTCATCCCCCATTGCCAATACCAGATCCAGTAAGGCATTCCCCCTAGTGGGACCGTGTACCTCCTGTGTCAGGTGGAGGTCCTGTACACAGGTTAGAAATCTGCGTGAATGGTGGGACTTTGCTGTCTGCATCTCCCAGCAAATGTCTGGGTAGTTTAGGTCCCCCATGACTACCGCCTCCTTAGGTTTTATGGTCTCCAAGAGCTGCCTCAGGAGGCCCGTATCTAGCTCTTCCCCTTGGTGTGGGGGTCTGTAGCAGACCCCTACCACCAAATCCCTTTCTCCTTGCCCCCCATGTAGCCTAACCCATAATCCTTCTACTTCCTCATCCTTTGATTCCGTCTTGATGAGGGTCGATGTATATTGCTCATTGACATAGAGCACTACCCCTCCTCCTTTCTTCCCCACCCTGTCCTTTCTGTACAGCCTATAACCCTCAATACGTACCGCCCAGTCGTGGGACGAATCCCTTTTGGTCAGGGCCTCTCTGGACTGTGAAATGTTCTTATTCTTCAGCTATAGCAATGGTTCTCAACCTTATTAGACTCAAAGCACCCCTTGTTTGACCCAAGGCACCCCTCAGAAAATGGCAGCTCCTTGTTTTTACTTGATCTATTATTTTTCCATAGCTAAAAAACAATTCTTCTTTTGCAAAGAACTCAGAAAGACCACAGCAGGTCTGAATGCTTTTAAAACTGAGTTCTTATTTGAAATCTTTGGGTTTATCTTGTGAATCATGTTTGCACACTGAACAGTTCTAACATTGTGTGGCCCTCTATAGCACCCTTGAAAGGATCTCCAGGCACCCCAGGGTGCCGTGGCCCCCTGGCTGGAAATTGCTGAGCTATAGTGAAACTGTTCCAGTGTTGTCATCTTGTGTAGAGCAATCCCAGGTGCTGTTACATTTGTGTCATCTAACATTGTTGAGGGGTCTGAGCTGGCACTGTTGTAAAGATATCTACCATCCAGTGTTCCCTCTAAGCTGCGCACGTGTGTGGCCACACACAATAAAAAATCAAGCTGCGCAATCATTTTTTAATGCTGTGCATGCAGTGGCATAGTGATGTGGGGTGGAGGGAGGGATGGTAGGGGGTCATAGCTTCTGGGCGCTGGCCTGGGGGGGATGCCCAGTGCTGTAGCAAGGGGGTACCGATGACCTGACCCCCCGCCACCGCCACTACCAGCTTTGCGTCCGGCCGCTCACCACCCGCCTCAACCTGGCCACAGGTACTGAGATACCCACACACTCCTAGCCAGAATTGCTCATGGATCACTAAACCTTAGAGGGAACATTGCCACCATCTACTGTGATTGACATTGGATGTCACACAAGGGACTCTGGAGCAGCTTCACCATTACCAATACATCATGGTGGGAGCCTACCCTAGCTGGGACAGCCCCAAGCATGAGACTGCTCTGGAGTTGCCTCCAGCAGCCCCCTCATGCATGGCCAAGTCCGATGTCTCAAAAGCAGCCATAAAAGAGCATTTTGGAGAGTCCCCATCAGCATGTTTTTGAGCATCAGTGGAAACAGGGGGTGTTATCTGCTCAGTAGCACCTTGCCTGCCCTGTGGTGAGCACATACCCTTTGATTCCTGTGAAGTGTTTCCTACTACCACGACTTCAGCTCCATGAGGGACAACCATGTTGAAGACCCTGGTATATCTGCTGGGAAGATGTATATCACTACTACTCTAAGCATGTCACATGGGCCAGATCTGAGCCAGGTTGGATGACATGGTGATTCAAATGCTGGCAGTTGCCTGCATCCATTTCTCCATAAATATCCACACAGCTGGAGAAATGCAGGTGCTAGCTGTAATGAAAACAAAGGTTATGACCTGCTAAGAGTAAAACACTTATTCCTTGTTCCATGGAAGGAATAAGGAAAATTGTTGACACAACTTAAATTGATCAGGAAGTGGCAAATGTTTTCAGTGAAATTTGTCACAGAAAAAGCACTAAAAAGTCCTAAAATTGTGAGCAGTTCTAGCTGTGCAATAGCTGGGCAGCAGCCGTGACTCCCTATTGCATTTCAGCCTGGCAGTCCCACAGTCCTTTTCTGGCACCCTCCATTCCTAGCATTTGATATAGCAAGGAAATGGGGTAAAGGCAGCACTAAGTGGGGCTGGGTTTGGGTTTGCCATGGTTTTCTGGGGAGCTTTACCATTTGCAAAGCTAAACCTGTGAGGAGACAATAGATATCTGACCACCCATTTTATCACAGCCCCAAATATTTGGCTGTTGGATAACTATGGAGTAGGACCTGAATTAAAACCCTACTTTCAGTCGTAAGGCTCTATGCCTCACAGTGCAAAATATTAGGGGGGTGTGAAGTGGGTCCTATTCAATTCGGACTCGACCCAAATCAGGGACAGTGGTTCGATTCGGATCACTGTCCCTGATTCGTTCCAGTTGAATCTGAAGATTCAATGCTGATTTGGAGAATCAGCGATTCAGACATAGACACAACTTTAAAAGTTTTTTCTACATACCTCAAGGTAGCAGGCATGGCTTGTGAACACTGTGATGCTGGGGTGGATGGAGCATCCCACAGGAGCACGGGGGGGCCTCTATTGTTCAGCAGTGAACCCAGAAGTGGATTGGAAGTACTTTGGTACACCCCTGGGTCTGCCAGGGAACACGCTGGGCCCCTCATGCCCCCCCCCCACGCCCCCTCAGCTCAGCAACCAGCCGTGGGAGGACCCCAGGTGCTCCTCCCAGACCCAGGAGGTACCAGTTGCTGAGCTGGGGCGGGGGGGCGGCCCCCACGGGGCCCCCGCCACACCTCGTGTTGTGGGGGCCACTTGAGCACTCCCCAGCAGACCTGGCAGTGGACTGGAAGTGCTTCTGGTCCACTTCCAGGTCTGCAGCTGAGTGCACTGGGGAGCCCCCTGTGCTTCTGTGGGACACTCCATGCGCCCCAGCATTGCAGCACTCATGAGCCTCTGCTACCTAGAGATACGTAGAAAAAACATTTAAAGCTGTGTCTATGTCCAAATCTGAATCTCTCTGAATCAATTCAGAGGGTTCTGATTTGATTTGGAGAGATTAAAGGATCCTCTGATTTGATTTGGATTCAGAGATTCAACCACCAAATCGGACCGAATCTCAGTTGAATCAAATCGGGGACTGAAGCTTCACACAGCCCTACAAAACATCCTTGATTTTTGTTGATTTTGCTGTAAGTGAAAAGTGCTCAGTGCTTGTCAGGAGCGGGCTCACAGCATGGCCTTTCTGACACTGAAGGTTCCTGGATGTATTCAGTTCTAGCCATCCGTGCAAGACTATTCTCCAGCTTGCTCTCATAAATGGCAGTCTGCTCCATTGCTATAAACTGCTCACTCACTGTCAATGCATCACTAACTAAAGCATTTGCTGCCAGAGAATATCCCAATGCCTGCATGACTCCCTCTCCTTGATAATAATTAGAAGTACACTAATGCTGTTTATCCACAGTGGAATACCGGCATGGGAAATTTTGATGCTTCCAATTTTCTTCATCATTGCATTTTAAAATACAATTTGCAAACAGACTCTGATGTCTTGTTCTTCCTGAATCAAGACCATTTGCTGGCATCTTTGCAAAGCTGAGCATTATTTAGTGGGGCTGTGCGAAACGGCACCGTTCTGTTTTGACTTGCATTTCGAGGTTTTGAGGGAACAGCTGTTCATTTCAAATTTTGTTTTGATTTGAAACCGCTGTCCCATTTTGTTTAGTTGAAACAATGACACTGTTTCAATGCTGTTTTGATGTTTCGCCCATATGCTATAATGGGGAAGCTTGAAACAGCCTCTCTCATCCGGCAGGCAGATTGGGGGCCACAACCCCGGGAAGGCTGCGGGGGCTGTGCCAGTCCTCCCAGGGTTGCGGGCCCCTGATCTGCCTGCCAGATGAGGCAGGGTGCTGCTACCTGCGACTGGCAAGCTGGGGAAGGGAACTGAGCCCAATCGCTCAGTTCCCCTCCCCAGTGCTGCGATTGATGGGGCTGGGGAAGGGAACTGAGATCTACTAAATGTACAGAAGCCCAATTACAGTACCCCGATGGTAGCACTGGGGAGGGGAACTCAGCTCAGCGGGGCTCAGTTCCCTTCCCAGCCTGAACGCAGCGCTGTGGAGGGGAATTGAGCCCAGGCTCAGCTCCCTTCCCTTGCTCTGTGATCAGCTTCCTGCAGCCTGGCCGTGGGAGGTGAGGAGAGCCAGGGCTGAGCTCCTGGCTGAGCTTCGTGGGGCTGCGGAGCTGCTGGGAGCACAGCCCTGGTTCTCCCCTGTCTCCCACCACCTGGCTGCTGGCTGCTTCAAAACTTGAAACATTTAAAAACTTTCGAAACATTTCAACTGGTTTCATTTCCTTTTGAGGCTGTTTCAAAGCCCTTCATTTTGTTTTGATTATGCTGTTTTGAGCTCAAAATGAGTCGAAACAGTGTTGAAACGAAACAGCCAGTGAAATTTCTCACAGCCCTATTTTTTAGGATGGACCTTCTCTCCTGGTTGTTAACACAGCACTGGATTAAGGGATGTTTGCTCCTTTCACACTGCAAAAACTGAGGGTTTCAAAATCATTCAGGTAACTTAGATCACTAGTCCTCATTCAGGTCAGTGGAGAATCCTAACTAGAGGTCTGACGTGCAGTGCTTTATAGCTTGTGATCATTCTTCTCCATTCCAAATTAGTGCAAAACAGGCATAAGAAATGACCAGATCAGGATGTTCTGTATCCTCTAGAGATGATATATTGTACCCACTCTTCTGCATCTCATAATGTGAGCGCAAAGCACAGAAGCAGGTTCAAGGGGTCAAGACAATCAAGGCATTTCTGTGGTAGACAGATGGACTCTGCAGGAGCCCTGGCAAGCCAAGCATTAAATCTCTAGCAGCTAGGGTCCCCACCAAAAGCTGCAATTAGCTTTGGCAGCATTAATTTAAGGAACCTCCAGTTGATGAACCAAGAGGAATTGATAGTAGGCTGATATGTTCCCTTCAGGCGAGGGTGTAACCCAACAGGAAGGGGAGTGGAGTACTGTAGTTGGGCTTTTGTACATTTAGTAGATCTCAGGCCTTATACTCAGGTGCTGAATACAAAGAGCACAGCTGCAGTCTGCGTTTGGTACATTTTGAGGCAGCTTCCCAGCCATGGCTATGTCCCATTTACAGGGCTACAGCAGCACATGAGGCTCTTGAAGTTGTCCTAAAAGAGAAGACGGAGATCCCCTCCCACCAGGGATATAATAAGCACTTGTGTTCCACCTCCATGGAAAAGGTGGGGCAGACTGAGAGATAGCATGATAGTGGCTGGAGGGGCAGTGTTAGACTAGCTCCCTGGGTTGGTGCCAACTAGCATTAGTTAAGGAAGCCTCTCTGAACCAGATTAAAAATCAGGATGGTGCTTTTAGAGAAATGAGATTTATGTCCCCTGTGTTTTCAATGAAAATTCAAAATTTTGCTTCATTCAAATTGACTGAAATTGGAAATATAAAAATCTCAAAGCAGGTGAAGTGCTGAGTACCTGCCACTCTCACTGAGGTCAATGGGAGCAGAGGGGGCTGAATGCCCAACATAGGGCTTGCGTTAGCAGCAGCAATGCATGCAATATAAAATAGATTTAAAATCAGCGGACACTTTGAATGCTTCAGAGCTGTATTTATATTCACAACTCTTCTAAAGGCTCAGGATTTATCTCCATTCTGTAAAAGAACCTTATTAAAGGCTTGTGGATGCGCCACTCCTGAATAATGAGGACAATCCTGTCTCAGGAAGATAAATTCCAATATAATGATGACATTGTCCTTCCTTATTATAACACTCAGTCAGCACCTCATTTAGCTGGTGTTTTACCTAAAGATTTTGACAGGATGCTTTAGCAATGGAAGGATAATACAGTGCTTTTTAATTGCCACTGACTCTAAAATTAGCCTTTTTATGTGTTTTGAATTAATTGATGTGAAATTCTTTGGTGGAAAACTGTTCAGAAATGCGGCCACTGTTTTTGAGAAATTTAACCTGGAGCACCTCTGGTACTGCTGAGTGCCCATATCTTGAATCCTAGCTATGTGGAGCTGAAGGTGCCCAATGTGACTGACATTCTTGGCCAAGGTTGGTGTGTTGTAGCCATGATGGACCAGAAAGGGTATGAAAGACCAGGATTTTTGTGGTATCTTTTATTGGACCAGCTATATAGTTGGGAGAGCTGATAGACAAGCTTTCAGGCATGAGGTGGCATTCTTCAGGTCCCTTGTCAAAGGAACCTAGGACAATAAATGGTTTAGAAAGGGCAGACCAGTGCCCCCTTCAGATCATACAAAGAGAAGGGGATTCTAAGTCAGACTGAAAGGCAGCAAATTGAAGAATACTTCAGAGAGTGTCTTTCGAATGCAATAGTTGATCCAGAGTCCTGTTATGCTAGATATTTGTACAAATCTGGAGGTTCTGACCACAAAATGCTTACAGCATCCTACAAAGAAAATAAAGAGGGAGATGGAAAGATTTGCACAATGTGAGCAGACCCAGATACATTGGATGCTTTTATCACCACCTTGGGTTATTTTTATCTTATTGTTAATTCTATTAACAAACAAGGCTTTTTGCCACATACTCTGAGCACAATTGCATTCGGACCAAGCCAGAACCATAGTCTAGTTTCTTCTTTCCGCTCTTTCTGGTGACAGTCATTTGGCCTTGCCTCTAGAGCCAGCTCACTTTACACCCTTTGTGCCAACTCAGTGGCCAATGACTGGGCTGTTAGGGTGGGGGGTTGTAACAGGGAATTCGTACTCTGTTACAAAGAAACAGAACGGGAAGATGTTTTTTGTGAACCAGACAAAGGCAGCTGACAAGGCTGGGGTTAATAAACAGCCCTGTGGTCAGGACAGCTAATAGAATATCTGACTGGAAGGAGGTGGGGCTTGGGAGGCATATAAGCCTAGAGCTTGAGCAAGAGGGCAGTCTGTTCCTGGAGGCTGCTGGGGAAAACGTTCTGCAGAGAGAGATTCATAGATTCATAGATGTTAGGGTTGGAAGGGACCTCAATAGATCATCGAGTCCGACCCCCTGCATAGGCAGGAAAGAG
>NW_005841844.1:3289696-3298747 GCF_000455745.1 Alligator sinensis
TGTGGGGGTCTGTAGCAGACCCCTACCACCAAATCCCTTTCTCCTTGCCTCCCATGTAGCCTAACCCACAATCCTTCTACTTCCTCATCCTTTGATTCCGTCTTGATGAGGGTCGATGTATATTGCTCATTGACATAGAGCGCAACCCCTCCCCCTTTTTTCCCCACCCTGTCCTTTCTGTACAATCTATAACCTCAATATGTACCGCCCAGTCGTGGGACGAATCCCACCAGGTTTCCGTTAGCCCTACCAAGTCATAGGTGTTTTGTGCCAGCAGGAGCACTATTTCATCCTGCTTGTTCCCCATGCTCCTAGCATTAGTATATAGGCACTTGAGCCCTGCGACTGGTGCCTTTGCTGCCCCCCTGCTCCGAGTCCCAAGGGGCCCCTTATTTCTTACCTTCTCGTTGCTTACCTGTGCTGTAGTGCTGGCTGCCCAATGTCAATTGCACGGTGATCGATTGAGTGTCTGCTGGGCTGGTGATGTTACATAGAGCTAAAAGCTGGCAGGGGACTTAGACCTAGAGGAACATGGGGTCTGTACACAGTTAGTGGGCTAAGAGTTTAGTTATGGCCCAGGGCTTATGGTTTTGGTTTGAGAGGGGCCTGCGTCAGTGTCCAATGGGGTAAGATTAGGCCTGGGGCTTAGAAGCCAGGTTCAGCATAGTGGACCTAGGCTGGGAAGTGGTCAGATAGATAAGAAGCTGGAAAGCAGACACCCCACAAGGGTTTGTCGGCTTTGAAGTGGCCTAACAAGGTGATAGTGGGTAACATCTGCAAGGCATGGGCATAGCTAAAGAGGCAGAAGGAAGCCACAGATTTATCTTTTGAGGCAACAGAGACCTTAAGGTCTGGATGGGCCCAGAAGGCTCATTTAGCTCTCAAGAGGTATGACAGGGAACCACAAGGTCCAAGAGGGTGAACTATCCGAAAGAAGGGCAAGGCCAAAACCTGGGCCTTGGAGATAGCCTCTGTTCTCATACATTAGTTGATGACATCAAGGTGTGGCAGAAAAGGGAAATGGAAGAGTGTTTAGGGAGCCCAAGCAGGTCAGGAGGTGCGTGGCCACCAGGGGGCAACACGGCCACTCCTGGGGGCATGATCCTGTTACAGGGGTGGAGACTCAACTTTCCCTCCATCCATCCTTATGGATGTGAGGAGGAATAACATCCTGATGAACGATGGACATGGCCAATGCAGAGGAGAAATGGGGCACCTACTTTCCCAACACAACTGTGCAGAAAAGCCCCTAACTACATAGTTGTCACTGCCCTCAGCCTGGCTATTACATGATGGTTTGATTCTTGTAGGTGTTATAGAGGATGTTTGTGTAGGTGGGCAAGGGAGCAGCCTCTCGAATCCGCTTGGGGAAGGAAATGTGTGTACAGGGAGAGCTGTGGAGGGAAGTGCAGAGATGTTGCCAGGAGGGGGCAGGCAGCCAGTCATGCCTGGAGTCACTAGATCAATGAGAGGGACAGAGGGCAAGGCAATAAGAAACTACAGTGAATGGAGGGTCTTGAAGGTAAGGACAAGAAGCTTGGCTTGGTGCTGTAGAAGAGGGTTAAAATAATCATCAGGATAGTGCTATGTGGTTGGAGTCATGGACAAGAAAGGATATATTCTTGGCTACGGAAGTTAGTGCCAAAGAAACAGCATTGCAGCCTTTGATGTTATGATAGGGACAGATGAGCAATTTGGGTCCTCATAGAGAAGCCATAAGTAGGGCCTGCTTCCATTCTGGCCCACATCAGTGGTAATTCCCCTGAAGTCACTAGAATAAGCAATAGCAGGGCCAGGCTTCTAGCCTTTGCAGTGCTATGGGTCTTGACTGAAGCTGGTCTGAGGAAGGTAATGCTGTGCTCTGTGTGTGAACTGGCTACGTTCCTACTGGGAGCCTGCTGTCCTGGAAAAGTGCTCTCTCTAATTTTCTTTCTCAGTCAGAGTGGTGACAATTCCCTGTGTGCTGCACTAATTCTCTTTTTTTTCCCCTTGTGAATGGGGTTGATTGTTTGCAGGATATGGTGTTTCTCTGGTCAGCTGAGGCTATGTTGTTGCCTAAAAGAAAGAACCCACTGCAGATTACACACTATTAGATGATTTTGTTCATGCACGTCCTAGGTACAGTGTGAAAGAAATACAAAGTTCAAATAAATCAATAAAAACTTGTCAAGCAGCAGCCGCCTGCCCAAGCGTGTCTGCTGAGGAGGCTCATTCACATGCACAAGCCCCGGTTTCTGAACCAGAAACATCAGCAACACTCTCTTATGTGTTTCTGTATCTTGCCATCTTTTGTGCTGTTCAGTGCCATGATAGGTCTTTTGGTGCATTTCTCTGTTGTGTCAGCCTCAGTGCAGTGCCATTTTCTGGGTCATGTCCATGTAATGTCCTGCTGGGTTGTGCTCTGCCAAACATAAACGGGCCACATAAGGTCATCATGGTCATAACCTGTGTCATGACAATGCTATCCCTTCCATGCCAGATGATCAAGTGAAATGTCACATTGTTCTTTAGTGTACAGTGGCCCCACAGTGTGATGCCATACCTTGTGCTCAGTGCCATGATTGTGTCAGTGCAATTCTAACTTCTGTACCATACAGGCCCAGACAAGGGGAATTGCACAAGTATAACCAGCAATAATGAACATCAAAAACTTAAAGGCATCAATTTGATGTGGGATCTCTGAAGCTTGAAAGTTATCACTTTGTATATCTGTTGTGTGCTAGAAGAAAAATAAATGTTGCATGACAACTATGCATGCAGAAACACTTACAGCTCTAACTCTGAACAGCGTAGCTGGGGTGGCACCTTGGAGTCTGTGGACTTACACTGGATTTATATTGGCTTGGGTGAAATCAGAATCTGGCCCTCTGTCTCTAATGGAAGTTATCATTGAAAACTGAACTGAGGTGAAAAGAGACTGTTGGAAAAGGATGGATTTAGACGTGTTGTGGGAACTTGGTCTTTTGTGCAAAAATCATTGTACAACTCTCCAGTGACTGATTGAAAATGTATCAGGTTTCTGGGTTAGTAAGGAAGATTTGCCTTATAATTCTAGGACCTGTTGAACTGCCAGAGGGGAGAGGGCTTCTCTTGGTGACTGGTTATTACTTGTATGTAACAGAAAAATGCTTGTGCCTAAATTGAATGTATATCCTCAACTCCTTAATTCCCTCATCAAACACTTATCCCAGATCATTTAAAATAATTGTTTAAATGGAGCAAGTGGATGAGATTTGTCCCAACCCTCAGCCTACTGAAGTCATGGAATGACCCCGGTCTGAATGTCACTAGATAGCTTGTCAGTCAGGATTGGTAAATTGTAACTGCCAGACTGTTCCCTTTTCCAATTAGTGCAATCATTAAATTAAAAGGCCAGGGAGCAGTTTTATAGGCAATAAGACCCTTAGCAGGAAGCCAGTGATGCAAGTGCTCAGCAAAGGGGCGAGCTCAGAGTTCACAGTGAAGGGCTATAGTAGCAATCCTTGCTACTGGCATCTCACTGGAAAGGCCAGTGTGAAGTCCCAAAGGAGTCAAAATCAGACTCTCCTGGCCCCGTCCCATGTGAAAAATCTCACAGTCAAGTGATAGTCGGTTCTCAGGGAGTGAAGAAGGTGATTAAAGTAGCCACGAGGGGTTGTAGGGTAAACAGAGCCATGTGAGACCAAAACATGTTGGAGAGTGTTGATGTGGTGAGGGGTACTGAAGAGAGCTGGGAGGACTGTCCAAGAACCACCTCCCTTGCCAGATTCTCTTTTCCCAGCTCTCCATTGGCCAACGCTCAAAGGACGGCCAAAGGACACGGTACAAAGACACACACAAGGTCTCCCTCAAGCACAGAGGCATCAACACCAATGCCTGGGAGGAGCAAGCTGCTGACCTTTCGGTGTGGCGCCACCTGGTCCCCCAAGGTGCACACCACTTCAAGGCCCAACAACTCGATAGTGAGGCAGAACGGCGGTGATGGAGGAAGGAGAAGGAGACCAACCTGGGGCTGCAAATCCCCCTCCCCTGCACAACAACATGCCCCCCTTGCCAAAGAATGTGTGTATCCAAAATCAGGCTCGTCAGTCACCTGAGGACCCATCAAGCCTGACAGATGTCATCTTCAACTCTGAGGGACTGATGATGATGACTGAAGAGAGCTGGGAGGATTGAAGAGGAGGACCAGTGAATGTCAGAGTAGATTTAGGTGCATCCAGGATGGTGAAACAGATTTGGCTGTGAGGTAGTAACACAGAGGGTCTCTGCAGCAGCCTGACTGATGAAGGCAGCTCTGTAGAGATTTCCATAGTCTCATTGCCTATTCCACCAAGGAAATCATAAAAGGTGTTAGTCTTACCCAAACAGGAATGGGAACTTCATCAATGCTCATTATTTAATCCTATTTAGCAGACAGAGCTTTGGTGACTGAGACACAGTAGCAGTGTGCTAGCAGCTGGGAGTCAGGAAGTGAACTCCTGGGCCAAAGTGAAGCTGATTTGTCTTCTTATTACTGGGCGGGATGGGTCCAAAGAGAAAACAAAGTTCCCGAACTGTAAAAACAATAACCGGTCGGAATGCCCGGATTCTCTAGATGGGCTGCAATCCCATGCCATGTGTCTGAGGGAAACTTGCTTGTTTCCCATTCCCCCAAACTCCCAGGCTCCTTTCTACAGCTCTTGAGGAGGCATGAATTAACCCTAGAAACAAATGCTGCATTTGGGCACAACCAACTCTGTACCAGAGTAGAAACAATTGACTGATACAAGGGACCATTTGGGATGCTGTGGGGAGTCACA
Organism: Alligator sinensis; assembly: GCF_000455745.1. Classification (NCBI taxonomy): domain Eukaryota; kingdom Metazoa; phylum Chordata; order Crocodylia; family Alligatoridae; genus Alligator; species Alligator sinensis. The sequence continues at coordinate 3,294,475 of NW_005841844.1, forward strand.
CATGTCTCCCCCTGGAAATAGCAAAATACCTGGGCATCCAGGTACATAAGGGGTATTTCCTAATCCAATAAGGATTTGGGGGGGTGGGGGGGGTGTCAAACTCATCTGATCCCATGGGCTCACTGAGGGTCCATGGGCCAGTCGGTAGGCCAGATCTATCCATGCCAGGGCCAGTTTGGTGCGGCACCACATGCAGTGCATGCCCTGTGCAAGCCCCATATACCTCAGGCAGTCCACAGTACCCCATTCCAGGGCTTGTACTGCAGGCAGTGTGTGGGCTGGCCCTGGCAGCCTGCAGCCCAGGGGACCAGCATGGGGCGCACACTGCATGCAGCACCCCACCAGACCAGGTTCCAGGCTGTCTGTGTGTGCAGAGCCAGAGCAGGCAGCACAAGCTCTGGGGTGGGGTCAGCACATGGTGCACAGGCTGGACCTGGTGCTCATGGCACAAGGGGCCAGTCTGGGGTGCGGATGCATGCAGTGGCCTGTGGGACAGCCTTGCATGGTGGCTCTGGCACAGCCCTATCTGGACTGGCCCCAGAGCCAGTACACAGGGTTGGCCCCGTGAGGGTGCCACATGCAGCCTGCACCCTGGACCCAGCCCCTGTGCCATGAGCAGTGCCTGTGTCCAGCCCACACACTAGACTGGCTCTGCATGTGGCATTCGGGGTCAGTCTGAGAGCCACGGGCCAGAACACGTGGCTCTGTAGATTGGATCTGGTCTGCGGGCTATACATTTGACACCCCTGCAACAAGGGAATTGCATAGCCATGAGCTATCTTCAGTCACTAAAAGGAGGCCTTCTGAGCTTTGCGCTGGCCCTGCTGTGGTGCTTAGTGTTAGTTTGAGCTGAGAGGGCATGCCCCAGATGTTCAGCACTGCAAGTCAGGAGGTTACACTGAGTCTAGGTTGTGTCAGTCTTGCCCCCTGGGTAGATCCTGCATTTAGTCTATGTTTGGGCCTGTCTGCTCCAGCAGTGACAGTAGCTAATGACATATATTCCAGCCTCAGCACACATGTATACTCTGAAGAGCTTATCAGGTGCCCAGCAACCAAGCCCTGTCCATGCTCGGGCAGGGTTGAGACTATGCTGTGAAATAGCCCCTGCCTCTTCCAATCTGAGGTGGGTGGGCGGGCAGCAGACAGTCTAGGATGACATTTCTTCCTGGTCCTCCAGCAATAGAGGTCTGGAGGCAGCTCCATTCTCTGCCCACTCACTAATCAGGCATGGCCTGTGGGTGTTGAGAGAATCTTTCTGCACTGCTGGGTTTATGTCAGTCTTAATAACATCAGATACTGCCCAGAGAACGGGGTTTGTATTTCAAGTGTAATTTTTATTTTGATAGTGCCCCTTTGACATTCCAGGGACCCAGAAAGCAAAGGTCAGGTCACTGAACTTCAAAAAAGGCACCAGTCAACAGGCGTTGGGAATGCACACCCTCTGGTCATCCTCCTGTGTCTGAGCTTCATGCCAATCTTTTCCACCACTGCAAAAAGCATCAGACTGAATCTCAGCCCCAAACCCCATCCATTGAAAGGAATGAGAAAAATGTATCCCTTCACAAGAAGGCATTGGCCAACTACTGTCAAGTGAGCCTGAAGGAGCTAGTACCCTAATGTCACTGAATGTTAGTGGGCTCCCACTAGCCCCATGCACTGGAGAATGTGAGGAGCTCTCCTGTACTGAGAGATCACAGAATAGTAGGGCTGGAAGGGACCTCAGGAGGTCATCTAGTCCAATCCTCTGCTCAAGGCAGTATCATTCCTGTCTAAACCAAGGTACAGCCCATGGACCGGATCCAGCCCATGGAGCTTCCTACAGGCCTGGAAATTTGGCAGTGGGGGAGTGGTGACAGCATTAATAGCTGTGGCTCCTGCAGACTAAACTCATACAACTCATCCAGTTTACAGGCCTGGATGAGTTGGCCCCACTGGTCTAAACCATACTAGACAGGTGTCTGTCTAATATGCTCTTAAAAACTTCCATGGATGGAGATTTTATAACCTCTGTAGAGACTGATGAGCTCACCTAGCTGGTCTTCCTCAGCTTTAACCTGTACGATTATAACTACCACCAAATTTACTGCATGTGTCCTCAGTCTACATGCAGTGTAATGGAGCCAGTGATCAGGGTGCAAAACAAATCACATTGTTTACTGTCTAGAAGTAGACATGACATTTGTGCTAGCAGCTGAAGAGATCAAGAACCCATATGATTCCTGCAAGAAAATGTCCTTAATCTGGGAAAATGCTAGGCATCTAAATCTTCAAAGATGTAGGGGAAACGTTCTGTGATCTGAAAAACTTCTTATTATGTACATAGTAACTTGGCAAGTTTTGTTCAAGTGGCATTGTTCTAGCACACTTAGGCAAAGAAGGAAAAAGGGACACTTCTACTGCTAGGGTGTTTATATGCTCTTGAAGGCAAAGCCCGGGCTCAAGGTGTCATCTCAGTGGGAGAAGTTGAGGGTTTGCAGAGACATAACTTTAGACTGTTATAAAAGAGGAAGGGGAATTGCTGCTTGAGGCTGTGTATTAGCTGTTCTTGTTCAACTGTAGCATATCTCTGCTCTTACAGTGATTTATGAGGTAAATTGCTACATCTTTAACCCTGAAGTTTGAAGTCATAATGGTTTTTATCTATACTTCTATAAGAGCAGAAACCCAAAAGTTATACTGGAGTATTTTATACTGGTATAATTTAACACCTATGTAGTTCTTATGTCTGTCCATACCTTGAGATCAGCTGCACAGATCGTAAGTGGAAATAATTTCATTTCACATCCAAGAGCCAGGTATTCTAATGAAAAGGTGTGAGACTGGAATGGAGCCTTCTGCAGAATCTATTCCCTGGTAGTAATGTACTGTATTAATACTGTGAAAATGTATCCATTTATGCTATATGGAAAACCTCATTTATTTCTGGCACTATTTGGTTTCCTCTTAAATACCTTATCTGTCAATTTTCCCTCAGTTTAAAAGCCCCCCAGTACTGTGGAATAGGAAGCAACAATCTGATTATTTAAATTAAAAAAATGGCTGCCTTTTTTTTTGTTCAATCTAAAATGTTACTATAGAAAATATCTTTCAATGAGCCATTTTTCCTATGGCCTTTTCCTTGTATGTTCCTAATTATGGCCATAATTAATTTTAATGAGTCACCCACCATCAATTCAAAATTCATTTTTAAGTGTCCTGCAGCTGACATATGGGAGGTAGGGGGAAGAAGAAAAAGAATGGGGAGATGTGCCCTCCTCAGGCTGTCTTTTTAATAAAACCAGTAGATTACTTACGGAATTGGCATGCCGCCTGAGTGGTACAAAATTGCCTGGTCCTCAGTCAAAGTAGATTCTGTCGGCCCATTGATGGATTGCATCATTCATAGCTTTTATAGTCACGGTAAAAGAGGTCAATCTGTCTGGATTGATAAATCTAAATTTCTTGTAATATTTCATACTTCTACTAGACATATGCATGAAACCAATGCGATACTTTGGCTTCCTGGGGAAATAGCCCCTCCGAGGCCAACAGCAAAGTCCTTGGACAAACTTTGGTCTCTGGGGAGCAGAGATGAGAGAGAACTACAGAAAGGGCACAAGGGAGGGAAAGGCAGAGTGATGGAAGCCAGCTAGAGAGGCTGCCATTTCTCCTCTGACAGAACCATGACAAGGTGAAGGTAAACTGCTGAGCAAATAAACTGCTGTGTGCCCTTTATTGCTCTACTCAGCTGTGAGGAGATGAGCTGAAAGCTTTAGCCATTTTCTTTTATTTCTTTCTCCCTATTTTCTTTCTAGTAGGCAAATCAGGTCTTGATCCACTCTATCCTCTTTGGAAGAGAGGGAGTACCTGTGGTGTGATGGTGAGATCAGAAAAGGCTGAGGTCTGAGGTACAGTGTTTAGATTCTTTGGGGAGGTAAGAGAAGAGATGTCTTTGGACCAAATTCAGGGCTGTATCTGAGCTTCCATGGGCAATGGTGGCTTTAAGCTACCTTTAGGTCCCACTGATCCTGCATCTTACCTATTGGGAAGCATCCTCAAGATGCCTGGCTCAGGGGCCCATTCCTGCAGCTGGGAATCGCTGGAGATTTGGGATATTATACCCCTTTTCCCTCCATGCTATAGTCCCTGTGCTAAGGACAGAGATTAGGGTGATACGGGAACTGATATTGTGAGAGGGTTCTTTGAACAGGGAAAAACACACACTTGGCATTTGAGCTGTGGTTCAGACCATAATAGACCTGAGGATCGAGCCCATTGGCTTTGACTGCAGTAG
>NW_005841844.1:3299056-3311426 GCF_000455745.1 Alligator sinensis
AAAGTGTGCATTGGCTGACACATGGTAAAAACACATGTTAAAATCCTAGTGTGGGCAAGGCAGTGGTACTCTAATATGCACTAGCTGTTGGAGGTAAAACTGAAGGGAATGAACCATTTAATTACTAGTGAGTGGTGAGAGAACTGCACAGGCTGTCTTTGGAGGTCACTTACACTTACACAGAGCACTTGGGAGAAGGATAAAGCCATTCTTGGAAAAAAAGCGAGCCTGATAATGAAAATCAACAGAGAATTTAAAAGTGCTATTGGCTGGTGAGGCAAAAGGGGAGGAGAGTGTCAATGACTTTGCAAAGCAATCCTAGAGCTCTGTGAGGATGGTCAAAGAGATGGGAAGAAGCCTCAAGTGTCCCGGTGCTACTTATAATTGATTTGAAAAATAGGCTGCATCAAGGATAAAGAATGTCATGTTGGAACCAAAGCGAGGCAGTGAAATGAGTAGGGCTCTGTTCCTCCACCCCCTGACAGCACTACTAACATATATGACCTGCTTTGTCATTTGGTGCTTGAGATTACTAGCTGGATTGCTGGAAACATTGCACAGGAGCATGCCTTATGGTCACAGCCCTGAGCTGCCTCTGATCCATAGTCCATACTAATTAAAATCATTCCCTTGATGGGATGAACTGAATCTCATCAGGAGAGCCAAGGAGATTAAAAGGAACTAGCCTTCCTCCAAATTTCTCTTTCTCCCCAAACCAAATGACCAGAGGTGGCAGGCACTGTCCCGTTAGCTTGCCCTTTGTAACAACTTCAGCATACGCAAGATGAGTGAGAACTGAATGGTTAATATATTACCTGTGTCCTTGGCAGCCAGTGGAATTAGCTCGGAATAATTTGGATTTCATCTTTTTCCCAATGGACATTTTACTTTCCCAACCTACTTAAACTATGGCACGTGCTCATCATTATACATGGGGTACAGCAAAAGATACCGTCTCAACTCCAATGGCCACCAGCTGATCTTTTAGTCACAATTAACATAGCATTGGCTTGGGTTCAGCCATTGCTGTCTCTAGTACTGCAGTGCTTTTGAAGCAGCTATCTTCTTATGGGCCAGCACTGCCTGTGTCAGTTAGGAGTATCCATCATTTTTTTTAATAAAGAATCCCTGTCTGCAATTGTTCGTGTTCTCATTTAGAGTTTCTGCAGCCTGGAACTGAGGGGTGGTGACCAGTGAATGGCAACAAATTCAGTCACATGCGTGTATCACTGAAACTTCAGAGGTTATCACACCTGTTGCAGTTAACCAGAGATTTACAGTATTGTCACCCCACTTGTTATGTTCAAGCAGCATTTTAAAACCAGGTTTCTCTTTGTAATATTTGCTTCTGGAATGGCAGTGGCCAATATTCTCCTTTAATTCAAGCATAAAAATGGCTATATCTTTCCCCAGATGCATCTCCTGGCACCAGCCCTCATAAGGGAGTATCGCAATGATGGTCTATATCTTCACACCACATAACAAAGAGACTGCTGTGGTGTTCTGGGCTGTGGAAGCAGAATATAGTATTATTATTATTATTATTATTATTATTTCCATATCCTCAAATGGATGTGTTAACATGCCATGGGAATGGTTGCTGCACGAGTGCCAAAATTTTGTATGTTAATTCCTGCAAGAAGCCTGCATCTTGCAACATTTCTAGCCTTACCAGAGACCCTAGAGATTCCAATTATTTGGATAAAGAGGGGATAAGTATAATCCTACCTTCTCTGAGCCATCCAAACTTTGCACGGTCAACTGGTCATTGACTAAGAGTCGAAGCTTATGAGCATGAGCTCTGAAAGCGGTAGAAGGAAGGAATCATTCCTAGGGCCCACCCCCTCCACCCCCTAATAATTAAAATAGTTTTCATAAATGTTAGGTATGCATCTTCAGTTGGTATCAATGACAGATCCTCAGTCAGCTGTGCTGGTTGTGATACCAGTTGCAGATCTGCCAGTTGTCTGTTGTGCTGACAGATATCTGGCCTAATGCCATTTACCTTAGCTTTACTCCTCCATGGGGAGATTCTAATGCAGCAGAGAACTTGCACAATAAACTACAGATATCCTGTACTTGAGCAGGAAACTGTTCCTCTCCAGAAGCTCAGCCAGTGAATCGGCACGTGTTACCTCCCCATTGCCTGCTTTGATGTCTCTGCTTGCTGTCATCACACCCCCCCTGTAGAAGGACATGTCCTGAAATAAAAGGAACAGTATAGTGAAGCTGGAGTGTGGGGACATTGTGGGGAGATGGAGTCTAGTCTCCTGCCAATCGAACTGGAAGGGCATCATGGCCTTAGATCGTAGCTATGACATTGACTTTTTGGGGGATGTTAGGAAAATCGGTTATCCTTGTTTCTGTTTTCCACAGCCACAAAGAGGAGGGTAACACCTGCCTTCTAAAAAATCAGGGAGAATGAATTAATATTAGTTAAATGCTGTGCTGCCTTCTCCAGTATTCAGAAGTCCTGAGATAGACCCAGCGTAAAAGCTAGAGGTTGACTTGTAAATTATGGTTTAAAAATGCATGTTTTAAATTTAGCTTCTGGTCTTGTGTTTTTGTGCTATTGATGAAGCTTTTAAACTTTCCTCTGCCACCACAAGGGCTGCAAAACTTATTCTGAATGAAAGCTGAGATTCTCCTGTATCGCCCGATGCTGGGGCTCCAAGGAAAAGCAGTAAAGACTATGGCAATTGTGACAGAATTGGGAGAGTGGGACTAGGGAAAGCACTCTGAACATTTAAAATGCTGGTCACATGACTTTGGGTGGCTCCATTTTTGATTGCTCAGTTTGAAACACTGTAAAGTGGCCTGACAGTAAGAGCACAGGTGTTCAGTAGGGCTGTGTGAAGCTTTGGTTGCTGATTCAATTTGGAGGAGATTTAGCCTGATTCGGTGGCCGAATCTCTGAATCCAAATCGAATCAGGAGACCGATAAAAAGGTCCAAATCCGTTCAAAGACTCTAAAACGATTCAGAAAAGAGCCAGAGAAGATTTGGAGATTTAGGCAGTCCCCACTTGCTGCCGCAGGGAGCTGGACCCGGGCTCCGTGCTGGTAGGGGATGGGAGGGAGGCTCAAGGAGGGGAGAGAGGACCATGGGGGGGACCCCCACTAGGCCCCATCCCCTGCCTGGTACCCCAGCCCCCCTGAGCGCCCTATGACTCCTGCCCGCTCTCCCAGCCCCAGTGTCCTGGCACTTAAAAAAAAAAAAAAAAAAAGCCTCGCACTCACTGGCTGCCGCCAGGGCCTCTGGGGGCTCATAACAGAGCCCCCCTCCCCCCCCCACACACACAGTGGGGGGCAGTGGGGATTGCCCCCCTGCCTGGCAGGAGCCAGTGAGTGCAGGGCTTTTTTTTTTTTTTAACTGCCTGGACGCTGGGGCTAGGCAGGGCAGCCATTGACGGGACTGGGAGAGTGGGCAGGGAATGGGGCCTGCTCAATTCAGCAATTCAGCTGATTCAGTGGCAGCCAAATCTCCGAATCAAATTCGACTGAATTGATTTGGGACAGTGATTTGAATTACCAAATCGAATCACTGTCCACCGAATCGACTGAATCCTAAGCGAGTATTATCCACTTTGCACAGGCCTAGTGCTCAGTACTCTGTAAAAATAAGGGCATCTTCAGGTTTATCAAGCTGGACATGCAATACCAGGCCCCCAAATAATGAATTACTTCTTAGGCTGCTAAGTAGTGTTGGAGGAGAACTCTCCAGGTTAACAAGAGAGCAGAAGAGAAGAGGGACTGTCTTCGCCTCCTTTATACTGTGCTCTGGAGCGGTGCCATGAAGCATACCTGTGCCTACTTGCTTCCACCCCATGGGCATCCTGGAATTGGTGCAGTGTATCTGCTTTAGGGCATCGGAGACAGACAGCATGAGATAGATGCTGGAGTAACCTCAGCACCATCCCGAAGGTTCCTCCTTTGTGAGAACTCATGTGCATGGAGCAGGAGTGAGCAGCCAGGACATGCTTCTAGGCATGGCTCAGAGGCAGTGAGGATGAAGCTTGAGGCCCAGATCTGCAAAGGCAGATTACAGTGTTAGGCATCTGGGCCCAGTGTCTTAATGAATAAAACTACCCAGGTGAGATGTTAAAGAAACACCATTGTGCAGGGGTCGGCAGTCTACAGCCCACAAGCTGAACCCAGGCCATGAAATGATCAGATCCACCTGTGAAGGATCAGTCTGATCCATGGCAGCACAGGGAATTGGGGATGTGTAGTTCAAACCAAAGTATGCCCCTTCTCTAGCCTGCACCATCCTGCCAGTCCCTGCTGTGGTGCTCCTCTCTGTAGCTCTCTCTCACAGGCTGCTTACCCTCACTGTTGAATTTGTGGGAATCAGCAGTTCACAACACAGACAGCAGAGGTGATGGTGCATGGTAGAGATGACAGTAGGCAGCCCAGGTACTGTGGAGGGGGACGCTATGGAGGGGAACAGTGGCTTGTGGCAGTGCAAGAAATCAACAGCTAGATCACAAACATCTGTCTGCTACTCATACAAGATTGCTGACCCCTGTCCTTGTGGATCATAGGAATCTCAGGATTTGTGTCTGAACATTTGGTTTCAGCAGCTCAAATCTATTAAGCTTCTGTCTCTTCTTTACCAGGGAGCAGATACAGCAGCTATTTTAAATCTGCAAAGTGCCACAGCCTATGTAAGCACTATGCTCTGCCCTGGAACTTGGAATCTTTTGTGATGTTTCCTGTGTCAAAAAGGAGAGTCAGCTTAGCCGGGAAACCTACATTCCACTCTAAGCACATTGGTTTGTGTTATGATAAGGATCCCTCTGTTGTGCAAAGGACCATGCAAAAAGTTGGTCCTTGTCCCTAAAAGAGCATGACCTGAGTAATCTTGTGTAAGCATCCTACAGAGCTTCTACATGGGAACAGCCAAGGAGGAATGGGGAAGAGAAGTGAGCAAATGGAGAGAGTGAAGGAGACAAGAATCAGGAAGGCCAAACAAGGGGAACCAGGAAGTTTTCCTGCGGTCCAGCTCACATGTGATCAGTGTCAGTGCCCAGATATGGCCAGTGTGTCTCTGAGCTTGGGATTTTCTGTGAAACAGTTTATTGCACAGGTTCCACAGACAGCTCCTCTGCTCTGTTTGTGCCAGAAGCCCTGCTCCAACTGCACGAGCCTGCTTTTTTCACCATGTGCGACACCTGTGCGTCAGAGCTGCTTCTGTGAGTTAGCTGGTTGGATGATGCAGCCGTGGGCAAGAGTCAGAGATCAAGCACATCTTGCTGACACCACACCACAAGCAGCTGCTTTGATTCTCTCCTTCATCTCTTGCCACACACATTGAGAAGGGCAACACGCAGCGAAATGAGACATGCTTTGCATTTTCACCTTCCCACCATCACATAAGTTTTTCCTTCTCTTGCTGCAGCAGCCACTGTGGTACTTTTCCTGACAGTTATGGCCCTTTCCAAGCAGCTTCTGTTTGGGAAGCCAGCAGTACTTCCCTTTAATGAAGATGGGTAAGAGTTTGCAGGTGAAGGCACGGAGCAGGCTGAGTTGAGTGTCCCAGGCAGTACTTGTTAATGGAATGCTTGACCTTGCCTGCTTACTAAATTTCATAGTTGTTTTTGTGTGTGCATGCACCATCTCAGCAGGTTTACTTTTCTCCTCTCCTGTCCCTGAACACCCTGCACCACCTGTATCTACAGCTGATTTGCTGGGGTTGGAATAGATGAGCCCCAAGTTCTGTCCACCCATCTGTCTATGAAAATAAGACCTAGGATGAGAAGTCCATTGTACTGAAGCCTGCATGGGAGGGAAGGGGGGTGAAAAACATGCTTATGTAACCAGGGCGGTACTCCAAAAAGGTACCCCCTCTCCAATTGAAGGGATCAAAGCAGGTGCACAAGCACTGTGGGAGGTGTAAGGACTCTCCTCCCTCTATAGAGCAGAGCCAGACCACCACTGGGGACTTGACCATATACCTTTTAATGAGGGAACAATACTGGGACCATAACAGGCATAATCAGGGGGTATAGTGGACACTATAATGCCCCAAGGGGCAGGATTCAACAAAGGTTAGACACTTACAATCATTGACAAGAGACAGGGTTAACAAAATATAAAACACAAACAGCAGAGCAAACAATACTGGTTGGGGAAATATAAAAAGGAATTTCTCATTGTTAGCTCACTCACCCCAAGCTAGGGCTTGAACTCTGATCCCCCATGTAGTAGCCAGGAACACCACCACACAGCTACCAGTGCTGGTACTGCTCTATGGTGCTAGGGATCTTGACCTTTTTGGAGCCCCGGCCTCACGTTGAGCTGCCTGATCTCTGATTGGAGGAGCTGGAAGCTGAGCTGGGAACCCCTCAAGTCAATGTTCAAATCCTTGCTGGAGTGGGGAAGCCTCTCCTGCTGGCCACAGCCTCTCATAGGGGATCCTGGAGCCCAGCAGGAAGCCTCTCCTGCCGGCCACACACTGCGCTGCTGAGGGTCCAACTGCTGCCTGCAGGTCCTGCTCCTTCAGGCTCTTCTGGGGCAACTGCTTCCACCCCGCTGGCTCAGCTCTTTGAAACTCCTTCCTCATGATCCCTCACTGGTCTCTCTCCTGAGTCAGCCTGCTGCCCCTTTTATCTCCCTCCAGGTGACCCAAGGGGCCAATCAGGGGACATGAGGGGTGAATCTCTGGGGCCTGATTGGTGAGGAAAGGGAATCCCAAGTCCTCCAATCATCTTTTAGCCCTTCAAAACCCCTGGGCCAAATCATTAGGAGATTGGTGAGGAAAGGGAATCCCAAGTCCTCCAATCATCTTTTGCCCTTTCAAAACCTCTGGGTGAGGTCACTGCCAGCCAGCCCGTCACACTTACAATGGTTGAGTCTGAGAATGCTGCAGTAGGAGGGAGACATGCTATGTACTGGGATTATAGTAGCCCAGAGTGTGATCTAGATATAAATTCTGGGGAAGCCTTACATTTCAAAGCATGAGAAGTGCAGGCTCAGTGGAGAGGTGGCTGGGTCCAGTTGGAGGAGTTCCTTCAATTTCTAAATGTCTCACTTTACCTATGTGTTAGTTGGGTCTAACACAATATGGGGCTCTGCAGTCCTGAACTAGAAGTTACTTGACAGGTGGCAATATTTATGACATCCAGATGCCATGTGACTTGACAGGCATTTAAAGCCCATCTTGCAAAACTTCCTCTTAAATACCTATGAAACATGATTGAGGGAGAGGGATGTAAATGTGCTCCCTGGCTCATGAGTAATGTAATGTAAGTTTCTAAGTGTGTTAATCACCTAGGCTAGAGTGTGTTGAATGGGCATAGCTCAGGTTGAGGGCAGGGGGGAGCCCAGCCCCCAGAGGGCTCTGGGGTTCACCACAGCAGGGTTCAGTCCCAGAAGCCTGGATTCTAGAGATGCTGAACACCTGCTGTTTCCATTGACTTGGCCTGGGGTGCTGGGTGCTTAGCACTACTGGGAATCAGGACCCCAGGGAAGCAGAAGGGGCACAGGATTCCTCAGAGACCCAGCTCCTCTCAGCTTCCTTTAGGATAAGCCCAAACAGTGCCCATGCTCCTCTGCCCTCCACACACTCACACTGCAGGGCCCTGTGTTCCCAGAGAGACCCATCAAATTTGCACTCATTGCAATGAAGCACCAATCTCTTGTGCATTGTATGTGCAGTGCCTGCTGCTGGTTAAAGAATAATTCGGCTACATCCTTTTAAGAGTGTACTTTGTTCCCAGAAGAGCTGAAGCTGAAGCTCTCATACTGTGGTTTATGGGGTTCTTGTCTGTTGTCCAACAAGTGCATTGCACAGTAGATTGCTAAAAGCACACTGATACTTTCCTAGCACTTAAATGCCATGTCATTTAAGATTGTGTCCCTGTTATTGTATGGATGCTGTTTGCCTATATGCTTCAAAGTTTTATAGTTCTTAGGGTCGGAAGGGACCTAAACAGATCATCAGGTCCGACCCCCATGCTGGAAAAGAGAAGAAAGTATCCAAGTTATCGCTAATGTGAGGTGAGAAAAACTCTGTATTAAAATGTGGTCCACAGCCTGGAAAAGTCCAGACCCATCATCAAAGCATCTGTTCATCCTGGAATGCTCAGGGGCATGTGTAGGCGAAAGGGGGGCCCTAAATTGAAGCAGTGCATTTTTTAAAATACTGCTTCAATTAGGGCCAAGTAAACCCCCATGTCATGCACATACCCGTGCACTTACCTGCCTCTCCAGCAGCAGGGAGAGGAGGATGAGCTGCTGGTGGGTGGTGCGGTCCTTGGAATGTGGCGGGGCTGGTGCTTTCCTCCGTAGCAGTGGCAGGTCCCCCCCAGGCGGCACCTGCCCGCAGGCACCCAGCTCAGGCGGTCCCAGGGGGTACCGCAGCCACGGAGGGAAGCACTGGGCCCCCATGCAGGCAGGCAGGCAGGCTCCAGGGGAGGGGGAAAAAAGATCAGGATCACTGCTTTTTGGGGGTTGGGGGAAGGGACGGAGCCTGCCTTTCTGGGCTGCTGTCAGGCTGCCTGCACAGGCTTCCTGCACAGCCCGTGGGGCTGTGGGGCAGCAAACTGAAACACGGAGGAGGAGTTTTAGTTTGCTGTGCTCCAAGTCATTTAAGGTACATTACGCCGCTGAATTTGCTACAGCAGCTGGAATTACTACGCAATATGCTGCTGACGCATGCAAACACCAACACCACTAAAGCAGTGCGAAAGCATTTAACCCACTTTAAAGCATCATGCACACATGCCCCTCGTTTCGTCTACACACAGCCCAGGTCTCCAAGTTCCAGTTGTTCATGTTACTGTGGCCTTAGTTACCCTCATTGACCCTCAAGGCCAAACTCGGTGGGAGCTGACTTGTCATTGTTGATTTATTTAATCAGTGTGATGGAAAATCATTGAAAATTAGGGTTGGAAGCGACCTCAGAAGGTCATCTAGTCCAACCCCCTGTTTAAAGCAGGACCATCCCCAACTAGATCATTCCAGCCAGGTAACCTGTTCCAGTGCTTCACTAGTCTTCTAGTGAGAAAGTTTTTCCTAGTATCGAACCTAAGCCTCTGTTGCTGCAACTTGAGACCGCTGCTCCTTGTTCTGTCACCTGTCACCATGAGAACAGCCTAGCTCTATTCTCTTTGGAGCCACCCTTCAGGAAGTTAAAGGCTGCTATTGAATCCTCCCTCAGTCTTCTCTTGTGCAGACTAAATAAACCCAATTCTTTCATCCTCTCCTCATAAGTCATGTGCCCCAGCCCCCAAACCATTTTCTTTGCTCTCTGCTGGACTCTCTCCAACTTGTCCACATCCTTTCTATAGTAGGGAGCCCAAAACTGGACACAGTACTCCAGATGTGGCCTCAGCAGTGCAGAATAGAGGGGAATAATTACTTCCCTCCATCGTCTGGCAACACTCCTACTAATACAGAATAGTATGCTGTTAGCATTCTTGGCAACAAGGGCACACAGCTAACCTGAAAATACAGGTTACCCCTATGCCAGCCAGCTCATGCCTTGTTGACTAGAGGAAGAGCCATCAGTATACTGTAGAGCCGTCAGTGTGAAATAGCCACCAGCCTTCCGGAGGTCACAAGGTGTATGGGCTATGCATTAAGGACTGATAAAGCTTGGAGTAGAATCAGATATAAAGAGCATAAGAAAAGATTCCTTCCAGTGGAGCATATTTCATCACAGTATTATTTTCTTTTAATTAATGCTGGGCCTAAGCCACAGGGGTCTAATCCAAAGCTCAATGGGAGTCTTTCCAATCACTTTAGTGGACTTTGGATCGAAACCACAGCTGGCTGTGGATCTACTCAAATCTTGGCATGTCTGGATCATGAGGGTTATTCTGAGCTCAATTTCTACCTAAAGCCCATAAAATAAGCAAATATTATTCTAGTGTAATGCAAAAGCTACTTGAAGCTTAGAGCACTTGAAGAATTTGGATTCGGATTAAATGAATCTATACATCTAAATGACAGAAGAACACCTCCAATACCATACAACGCTCCAACACCATACTCGATGAAACAGAAAGAATCAATCAATCCTCTAATATTATGAATCGCTCCATGCACTCACTTACCCAAGCTGAAAAAAATCTGCCCTTAATTTCTGTCCAGAAAAATACCCAGATAAGATACTACAATGTGGAGAGCTAGAAGATTTTTTTCAGCACCTCCTTCTGAAGGAATATTTCCACAACCAAAAGGAATCCACTTTCAACATTAATTCATCTGGTGACAACATTGATGAAAAAACTGACACCAGAATATCCAAAAAACCCTCAGATTGGACACCTAACAGTGGATGAAATTCAAACCTTGATTGCTCCATTGACTGCTTCAGAGAAAGAATGAACAATGAAATACTCAACAGCAAACCCCACTATAACAGCCTCTCCCTCTCAGAAAGAAGGGCCTTAGAATCTCTAAGATCCAACCACCAAATAGTAATTAAACCAGCTCCCTAAAATACACAAATAAGGAAACCCTGGCAGGCCTATCATTCCAAACCATGAAACCTTAACAGAAGAAATATCAGGTTTCATTGAATCCATCTGAAAACTGGTCATCACCCAAAGATCGAATTTCATCCAAGATACAACAGACTTCCTGTGAAAACTCAGAAACATAGACCACCTTCCCAGCAATACCCTGCTAGCCACCATGGATGTCACTAGTTTATACACCAACATCCCACACCAGGATGGCATCCAAGCCTGCCTCACATATCTACAAGAATGAGATTACAACTTAGAATACAGACCTCAGGATATCACTGAACTCATATAGTTCATCCTCACACACAACAACTTCAGTTTCAACAATCAACTTTTCCAACAGACCACAGGCACAGCTATGGGCACCAGAATTGTCCCACAATATGTCAACCTTTTTATGACTCACCTAGAAGATGAATTCCTCAAGGACTGCACCATCAAACCCTTACTATCTCTGAGATACAGAGATGACATCTTCATCATTTGGACTGAAACCCTGCAGTCTGTGATTGACTTCCACCAAAAATTCAACAATCGTCACCCCTTCATCAGACTATCGCCTGAATACTCTTAACACCAGCATTTCCTTTTTGGACACCATGATCAATATTCAAGATGGTAAAATTCAAGCCACCATATATAAGAAACCCATGGACCAACATACATTCCTACACAGAACCAGCAATCGCCCTAAACACACCAAGAAAGCTGTAGGTTACAGCCAAGCTCTCCAATACCACTGAATTTGCAGCAAGGAGAATACCCATGATCACAAATCTCAAAAGGGCCTTCAGCCAACAAGGACACCCCTCCAGAGAGAGAGATTGCATTTTTGAAAAAGCCACCTGGATACCAAGTGAAGATTTGCTGCAGTACAAACAGAAAATCCCCACAGATTGCAGACTATTAGTTATGACACATCACCCTTCCCTGGAACCTACATGGAAAATCCTCAAACATACTAGAAGACACAGATATTAAAGAGATCTTTCCAGAACCACCCATCCTAGCCTTTAAACAAGCATCAAACCTCACTACCCTCATCACTAGAAGCAAACTCCCTATGACCTAAACCACACCCAATGGATCCAGACCATGCCAGGACAAGAAATGCAAAATCTACCAACACATCTCCACTTCCCTCACAATAACTGCACCCCACAACAGATCCTTCACCATTCCTGGATATTACCCCTGCATCTCCAGAAATGTTATGCATCTCATCCAGTGCAGCAAATTCCCTGATGGAAAATACATAGGAGAAACCAAACAACAACTGTGCACCAGAATGAATGCACACCAAAAATTTATCAAAGATAAGAATACCCAATTACCTGTGGGGGCACATTTGTCACAAGACAACCACTTCCTCTCCAATCTCGCAGTTCTAATCCTCAAAGGGAATTTACAAAACTTACAAAACACCTTTTGTAGACAAGCCTACAAACTTCACTTCATAAATTTACTGGATACAAAAAATCATGGACTCAATATAGCCATTGGATTTATGACACATTACAACCTGCCTGACATCTGGTTCACCAGGTACCTGCAAGACCTGACCTTTTATGCTTTGCTTTCCCCACACCCCCTTTTCTCCCCTCCCCTCCTTTTCTGCTCTTTGGCTTTCTAATTTCCAGCTATTTCCTTGTTCACAGACAGCCTCTTTTCTACTTTGAATCACCTTTCCTTTCATCTCCTAGACTCACCTTGGCTTTTTTTCCCCCCTGCTTTTTCCCCCTCCCTTCCCAGCTTTACCTTTTGTCTTCCTAATTTCTACCTATTTACATTCTCACTGACATCCTGTCACACTTTTAGCTTCTCTCATTTCTTGGAATCTCATAGTTTCATAGTTGGTAGGGTCAGAAGGGACCTGAGCAGATCATCAAGTCTG
>NW_005841844.1:3312296-3326490 GCF_000455745.1 Alligator sinensis
AATAAGACCCATCCACCACCACTCTCTGGGTGTGGCCCTCCAGCCAGTTAGTGACCCATCTGACTGTGTAGGTGTCAACACCACAGTTCCCTAGTTTTTTAATGAGAATGGGGAAGGCCCATCCCTAGTTTTTTAATGAGACAGTGTCGAAGGCCTTCCTGAAGTCCAGAAAGACTACGTCCACTGCTACCCCTGCATCTAAGGATTTTGTAACCTGGTCATAGCAGGCCACCAGGTTGGTCTGACAGGACCTGCCTCTAATGAACCCATGTTGGTTGACCCTAAGCATAATCTCCCCTGCTGGCCCCTCATGAAGGCCCATCCCTAGTTTTTTAATGAGACAGTGTCGAAGGCCTTCCTGAAGTCCAGAAAGACTACGTCCACTGCTACCCCTGCATCTAAGGATTTTGTAACCTGGTCATAGCAGGCCACCAGGTTGGTCTGACAGGACCTGCCTCTAATGAACCCATGTTGGTTGACCCTAAGCATAATCTCCCCTGCTGGCCCCTCATGGACATGCGCCAGGATAATTCTCTCAAAAAGCTTACCCAGGATCGAGGTAAGACTAACTGGCCTATAGTTTCCTGAGTCCTCCTTCCTCCCTTTTTTGAAAATGGGAACCACATTGGCCCTTTTCCAGCCCTCTGGCACCACACCAGAGCACCACGAGAGCTCGTAAAGCTGTGCCAGGGGTCCCGCAATGACCTCGCAGAATAGCAGAGACTCCCCATGCCTGAAGAAGGGTGACTGCGCCCAAAAGCTTGCTTAGAACTTTTTTCCAACTACTCAGTTGGTCTAATAAAAGCTATCACATCTACTCAAAGAACCTTGCCTGCCTATGTCCTTAGACCAACATGGCTACAACCAAAAACCCTACATCTAAATGAGACACTTAAATCAGGTTAAACAAAAGTGATGGTATTAGCTGTATTAGAGTTGAGATTGTGGGAGGTTCATTTGTGCACATTTGAAATACTGGATAATTGCTGGCAGGAAGTGCCTGAGCACAAATCTAAATTCCTTTTGGGAGTTAATGTCCAAGGCAGGCTAAGGAGCCCAGAAAAGACCCAGCCAGTTTCAGATGCAAGGACATTTTTCTGTTATAATGGGAGACAGCTCTAGCTCTGGAAGAACTGCAAGAGAGGAACAAATCACTGCAATAATGAACGACAACTTCATATGAATTTCCATGCCAGAGCAGATTGATTTCAGGCAGAAGCCCCACTGGGGTTACACATAACATGAATTTTACTACTACACTTGGGGTTTATCTGAAATGAACACTTGCTTCCAGCATGTGATCGCTGTACCCTAACCCCACTTCCCAAGCAGGGCAGGGCAGGGCAGGGCAGGGCAGCTTAATATGCATGTCTCCCTGATCATGTTTGTGTTGTGAGGTCACAAAAATATTTAACTTGGTAACAGAGGGACAGATCCCAAAATCTTCATTTTTTTTCTTCTGTCCTTATTCTGGAAACCAGTGGCAGTTTTGCCTGAGTGAAAATGAAGTATAAACCCAAAGACCAAGGGCCACTTGTGCCTTTCCTTTGTTGCTATCTCTCTGTCCCTTTGTATTGTCCTCAGTGGCATGTACAGCTCACCCCAATTTAGTGTTGTTGGTAAATGTTATTAACATGTTTTAGATCTTTAATAAGCATGTTTAGTAAGTCCAGTCCTAACACTGACCCTCCTTAGACATCACCTTACAACTTGATATATTGCTGTTTATCACTACGCTTTCATTACTCTCCATCAGTCATTTTTCATTCCTAGTGGCAGTGCTCATGTCTAGGCTGATATGAATTATTTTTAAGTGTAAAGCTTCAGATGCTTTTCTGGAATTCCAATATATTATTCTGTGTACTAGTTTCTCTTCAGGCCCTAATTTATTCATTCTATTTTTTATTAAAAATCAATCAAACTTGTTTTGCAAGAGTTCTTTATAAACCCATGCTTCTCATCATCCATGGCTTTGTCATCCTTTAGCTATTGTGGGTGAAATTCACTCTGCGACAGAGAACCCTTGCAATGATATTGCACCAGTGCCCTGCATGTTCTCAGTGCCAGAGAGGGTATGAAGGCTGTCTAGGGCCTGTCAAAAATAGCTGAAGGTCCACCAGAGCTGCAGAAGCCCATGGCTATAAGAATGCCAGATTTTATAGCCAAAAGCATACAATAGTGCACAAAGCTGAGCATCACATCTGGCTGCCTTTGACTCCCCTGCCTGAATGACCACACACACACACACACACACACATTTAGGACTGGAAGGGTCCTCATGAGATCATCAGGTCCAGCCCCCCTGCTCTGGGCAGGAAAGACTGCTGCAAGTCCACAGAAAGGCTTTAACTTCCACCCCTGGATCTGAAGTGAAGTGTCCTACACACTCTGCCTTTGCCACTGCCCCTCCTTTGGGCCCCTGTGCTGTGGTAAATTTTGCCTTAATTTTTTTCCTAATAATGTTTGTTTTCCTCAGGAGAAAAATTATACTTACAGGACAATTCTTGCACAGAGAGGTATTCCATGTGGGAATATCTGGAGGATAGATGTTAAAATTAAGATGTCAAGATTAAGAATAATATTAAGATTAAGATTCATATTATCTGGCTCTTAATATCCAGTAAAACCTATTCATTAGAGAAGCAGGCCTAGAGAAGGAGTCATATGTACCCACTTAGTGACTCAGTGCAGGAAGAGCCTGTGTGAAGAGCTGCTCTCAGGAGGCCATGTGAAGCTCATAAAAACAGCTATGTTTGAACCTGCTAACTTTTGAACAATGTTACATATTCTTATGTTCTCACAAATTATGCCTTGCATATTAATTAGCTGTCCACATCGAGACAGTCTTGTCTCTTTTATATAGCACTCCTGCAAGAGAATGAATGGCACTTATTTTCCGTTGAAGGGTCTTGTGCTGACAGTTAGTTTAGTCAATACACTGATGTTGGAGATGCTTGTGAGTCCATTTTGTAGAGGCAGCAAGGCAAAAAGGAGCTTCTAAGGAATTTGGATGCACAGATACAATGGGCAGTGAAGACCTAACTTCATCAGGGTATTTTTACCTTTTTACCTCAATGATTCATTCAGTCTCTTACCTAGACTTGAGCCCAGCCCCTCTTTTTTCACGCAAAAAGCCTTCTGACCCAAGCTTGGCCCAGGCTAGCTTTTCTGGCTGGGAGTACAGATTAGAACCTGAGATCTGGTTTAACCTAGACTGGAACAGGGAAAATCACTTGAGTGCTAGGGTGTCTCAGTCCTAAAAGCCATGGCATATACCCCAGAACACACATAGCTATGTGCGAAAAGAGTGAGGATACTTTAATATGGCTCTGGATTTGCTGGGTTGATGCTTGCACTTGAGCTAGGGTAAACCACATGCTCACAAGGGGGGGCTAATCAAGTGGGTAATTGTCAGGTTGTGGCCTTGAATCTGGGGCCCCAGCCTGTCTGGTGCAGCCATTCATCCTGCCCTGCCATCTTCTCAGCTGAGCAATAGGATGGACATAGATGGCCAGAACCCAATATTTGGGCCTAGCAATCCACCCACTCCCTTCAACCAGAATGGCCAGCCAGGGTTAGCCAACCTTTTACCTGTTTCTCTATAAAAAAACCCCCTGACCTGGAAGAGAAGTGTCTGGGCAACAAGGTTCAATTTTGTACTCAGGCTGCTTACCCTTGGCTTGTGCTTCTACTGCCTCTGATGGATTCTCCGGCTACCTGACCTGACCTGCCCATAGACCTCTAGTTTGATCTGACTCTTTGGCTCCCTAACCCAACTTTGGTTTGATCTTCTGGGTACCTGACCCAGCTAGCCTCCTGCCTCTACCTGGCCTCTGGATCTCTCACTCAATTCCCTAGACCAGGGGTGGGCAAAATGCGACCCAGGGGCCAGATGTGGCCCGCCAAGCCATTCTATCTGGCCCGTGGGGCCCCTAAAAAATTTAGAAAATGAATATTTATCTGCCCCTGGCTGCCTATCATGCGGCTCTTGATAGCTTGCCAAAACTCAGTAAGCGGCCCTTCACCCAAAATAATTACCTGTCCTTACCCTAGACCAGAGCTTTCCAAACTGTGTGCCGCGACACATTAGTGTGTCGGCGGCAGTGTGTAGGTGTGTCGCGCGAAATGCAGAAAATTTTGCGGAAGGGCACTGCGGAGCTCCCTTACTCGCGTCTGCTTCCCTTGGCCCCTCCCCCGGAACTGAATTACTGTGTCGCGAAATGATGCATGTCTAAAAAGTGTGTCACCAACATGAAAAGTTTGGAAAGCTCTGCCCTAGACAGATCTTCTGGCTTCCCTAGACTTGGGGTCTGCACACTCCTCAGATCTTGGTTGCTTCTTCTGACCCTGGGTGACTCCCGGACCTGGACGCCTACAGCCCAGCATCACAGTAACTGAACAGTAGGCTTATTTTGAAGATGCCAGTCATAGACCATCTGTGCTGTTCATTCACTGCGTTTGCCTGGCAGTATAAAGAGATGGTAGTGTGACTCAGGATCCTGTGACTCAGGATCACTGGTAGCTCTGTTACCTTGATATGTGTTGCCATATAGGGGCAAACTAACTGCTCCTGTCCAGGTGGGTGGAAGGCAGCCAACGAGAGTTTCCTTCTACTTCAACACCACTGTGGGAGGCAGCTTGAATGAAAACAAATCCCCACATCCCCTATGTATACCTTGCATTCAGGACACCAGCAGGAGCTGTCAGTGATATATCAGTTACCTATAGAGACAGACCCACCCACTTGCCACTGGAGTCCATTGGTGAAAGCAGAGTAGGAGCAGGTCACAGTGCTAATGCCCAAGGTGTATTTGTTATGTGACTAACCACAGCTTTTGCTCTGCAGGGACTCTTAAAATGGTACCTTTTACTAGCAATACTTTCACATTTAAGTAGCCATTTTTCAAAAACGAATCCCCAAGGAATTATTTGAAATCAGCTCTCATTACCAAAGGCACAAGAGCCAGCATGTTGGATCCTGCACAAAAGCCTAAGAGCTCTGCTTCTATTTTAAGGACACTTGGAAAAATAACATGGTAGAGCCAAAATATATTTGCTGCCCTTTCTTCTTTGTACTGCTATCCACAATCGCTTAGATGCCTACTCCACCACCTGAATTCCCATCATTACTTTGTCAGGCACCATCTGGGTGCTAATTGAAAGTGTTCATTTGAGCTAGCATGGGAAATCAATTGGTAGATTTTGCAAACGAGCTAATCCTTTACCTCTGGATAATCAGATGTTCAGATTTTTCAATCACACTCTCCTTTCAATTGCTTTAACTTTAGCCTTCTTTTCACTTAGTACTTTTGTTTGCAACTTCTTGTTGATTTTGATCATTTTTCACTGCTGTTGTTTTTGTTGTGATTTCTCTCCATCGATCTGTTTGCCTTTTCCCTGACACTGCTCTCTATTGCTATCTCTTATTATCTGAAACCAACTCTGATACGGTTTTTGGGGTTTTTTTTTTCTTTTTTTCTCTCCAATTTATATTCCCAGAGATAGCTTTTAAGTCCTGCTTGCTCCTAGTGTGCTCTTTCTTGGCTACATCAAAGACAAATAAAATTTTCAAGAGCACCCAAAAGAGTTAACGTGATTTAGACACATGTCCAGATGTCTCAAGGTAAATTAGGCACTTTTATGTCTTTCAAAATTTGGCCTTGAATTTTCTAAATGCCTAACTAAAAAAATGAGATTTAGTCTGGAAATGGAGTAAATTGAAAACACTGAGAAAACTCGCATTGAAAATCAAGCTTAATGAAAATGAAATCGAGGTTCCAAAGTCATAGAACCCTTTTGAAAATGTTCCCTAGTCTCTGTGCAGGAGCATGTGATAGGCGCAGCTGAAAGCTAGCATCAGCCTTTTTGCCACTTGTCATCTAAGCATGGCCAGACCTGGCCTACATTAGTGCTACCTCTGGTGGTACTAGTACCCAGACACTAGTACAAAGGTAAAATTGTCTATTGTGAACAAGGTTTGAGTGATGAAATTGGTTCAGAGGCATTACAGGAAACCCTCACTATTCATGGGTTTGGCATTCACGGTTACAAATATTCGCGGTGTGCCGAATATTCCCCGCGCACCGCGAATATTCACCTTGTTACAAAGCAAATGCCGAACTCGCATCTTAAATACACTTACAGGAAACCCTTGGGATCTGTGTGCTTGCCGCCGCCAGGCTCCCGCCACCGTTGCTGGGCTCCTGCTATCGTCAGTGCAGCCATGGCCCCCCCACCGTCGGGGGCATGCACCGTTCATGAATGCAGTGCCATATTCATGGGTTTCGCCATTTGCGGGGATCTCCAGAATGTATCCCCCGTGAATGGCGAGGGTCTCCTGTATTTGCATGAATGTGTGACTGCTGTGAATCTCCTTTAAACGGTTTGGTTCAGGGGCGGCCAGAAACAGATCTGGGATTTGGCAAAGGGGGGTATGTGAGTAGTGACCAACAGGAGTGTCTGCAACTCCTGCACTTGGCTTTCCTCCTGTCCCCTTGCACCAGGGTGAAAAGACCACATCACAGAAGCAGCAGTCACAGACTTTTTAAAAGTTTCCAAAGCAGGTAAGAATTCCCCCTCCTTCCCTTCCCTTCTCAAAGGCAGCTCCCCCTGCACTGCTGTTGTTCCCCTTATCCTGGGGGTAGAGGGAACCCCAGACCTGCTTTTGCCCCACACCAGCTGGGCTGCATGGGACAGCAGCACCAGTGAGGGGTGGGTGGGTTTCCCCTCGTTGTGCCTTCTCCTGGGCTGGTGAAAAACACCCAGGGAGATTAGGCAGGGACAGGGAACCTGTCTGCCACCATCACACTGTCCCCAGCTGAGACTGGCTCTCATGCAGCCCAGATGGAGTAGGACAGGAGTGGCTCTGGAACTCCATAAGCCCTGGGGCAGCAGCAGGCAGGGGACAGTGGCAGTGGCAAGTGCAGGAGGGGATGTACCTCTGAGTGTGGAGAGGAAGGTGAGGGGAGATTTTTACCTGCTTGGGGGACTTAGAAAAAGTTCCTGATTGCCACTCCTGTCACTTGGTCAGAAAGGTGGGGGTGCAGTGGCACCCCTGTACCCTCTCTGGATCTGCCCCAAGGATGGCCAAGCTATGGCACACATGTCACAAGTAGCATGGACAGCCTCTATGTGTGGCATGGAGTAGCTTTGGTAAGGGACAGGCATCACAGTAGCAGATAGGGCAGGGAACAGAAAACAGAACAGGAACAGTCAGCATGGATTCACCAAGGGCAAATCATATCTGACCAATCTGATTGCCTTCTATGATGAGATGACTGGCTCTGTGGATGTGGGAAGACCAGTGGATGTGAAATACCTTCACTTTAGAAAGGCTTTTGATATGATCTCCCACAACATTCTCACAAGCAAGCTAAGGAAATATGGGTTGGGTGAATGAACTATATAAGGTAGATAGAAAACTAGCTGGATCATTGGGCTTGGAGTGTGTGTCTACATGAGGTGCTTTACCATGTGGTAGACTAATTGACTGTGCTGTAAAGCATCACTGTCTACACATGCAGACACTTACTGTGCAGCCAATTAGTCTACTCCGCGGTTAATTTGCTACTTGCAAATGCAGGTAGCAGTTTAATCACAGATTAGTTACTGTGCAGTAACGCATGTGTAGACACCAACTGGGAGAAAATTTGCTCCTGGTCAGCCCCCTACCAGGGGGCCACCCTTGGGCTAGTCCCAGGGCCATGGCACTTGGAACTCCTCCACCCCAGAGCTGGGGCAGCTCTCCTTTAAAATGCTACGGGCACCTGCCCAGGCCTGCCAGCACCCAAATTGTCATGTGCAACCCCTCAAGGCTGTTGAGGGAGCCACACTGGCATCATCCCTGATACCACACACTGCCTGCTGGGGTAGAACTGGTTCCAAGAGGAGACCATGGACCTTGTGGTACTGTGGGGTGAGGCTGAGGTCCTAAGCCAGTTTGCCTGGAGTGGGTGCTCCAATACCCATGTCTATGAGGGCCTGTTAGGCTGCATGTGGGAATGTGGACATGACCAGTTGGGGCACCAGTGCTGCATAAAGGTCAAGGCCTTGTAGGCACAGTGGATCAGTGTCACTGATCACAACCTCTGGTTGGGGGCTGCCTGCAACTCCACACCTTTTATGCAGCAGCTGGGCCAGATCTTCATGCTCAGGGATCCTGGCCGCAGCTTCAGTGTGTATTCCAGCACAGGTGGCCTGCCTAAGCCTCCACTGCGGCCTAGCAGACACTACAAGGCATCCGGGTGGGGGACTTGGGGTGCCAGGAGCCTGGCTTACTGTGGTTCCCGCCCCTGGCATCATCCAGCAGCTCCGGCAACCTGGGCCAGTGCCTGCCTTGCCAGCTCTGGGTGCACAGCCCCACCCAGGAAGCCATCCCAGCCACGGCACTGCTGCCCCCCAGTAGCGCCAGCTCCTCCTTGGAGGGGGCCCCTGCCTGGGCAGCCAGGCACTGCACCCCTGCACCTGAGGACAATGCCAGGAGCCACATGTCATTCCTGCCAGTGGGGACAGACTTGGGCCACTGGGCACACCTGCCATGCCCACCTGGTGAGCCCCACACTGGAGGGAGATTGAGATTGGACATTAGAAAGAACTTCTTCAAAGTAAGGGTTGCCAGAATCTGGAATGGACTTCCAAGGCAGGTGGTGCTCTCCCCTACCTTTGGGGTCTTCAAGAGGAGGCTGGACAAGCACCTAGCTGGGATTGTCTGACCCCAATGCTCTTTCCTGCCCAAGGTAGGGGGTCAGACTCAATGACCTACTGAGGTCCCTTCTGACCCTATAATCAATGAATCTATGAATCTATGAAACTAGCTCAGCTGCTTTTATGGGAATGCCAGAAGCATGGGCAACACTGGCACTCCTTCTGGTACATGAGGATTTTGGCCTCAGTGAACTGACAGAGACTTGGTGGGATGACACATATGACTGGGCAGTGGATATTGAGAGCTACAGGCTGTACAGGAGGGACAGGAACAGAAAGAAGGGTGGAGGGGTGGCCCTCTATGTGAAGGAGGTTACATTTGATGGCAGGGGGAAGTCCCTTGAGACCCTCTGGGTCAAGTTACAAGGGGGCTCAGGAGAAGGGGACCTGATGGTGGGAATCTATACAGGCCCCCCTACCAAGAAGAGGATTATGACCTGGCATTCTACAGCAAACTGGCCAAAGCAGCCAGTACTAAAGACTTGATTGTCATGAAAGACTTCAGCTACTCCAACATCTGTTGGAAAGATCATTCAGCCAGCTCCAGCAGATCAACCAACTTCCTGGTGACTATAGATGACCTGTTCTGATACATGCTGTGGAGAGGCCGACTAGGAATAAAGCCACTCTAGACTTGGTGCTGGCCAAAGGGGAAGCTGTGGTAGGTGACTTGAAGATTGGAGGTGCTCTGGGGGCATTGATCATGATCATGGTGATTCACCATCCAGCAAAGGGCTAGGAATTCTACCAGCAGAACAAAAGTCCTAGACTCAGACGGGCAGAGTTTGGTAAACTCAGGAGTCTAGTGGGAAAGGTCCATTGCAATCAGCATCTGAACAACTTTGGAGCTCAAGAAGGATGGCACTTCCTCAAGGAGGCTAATCTTATCACTCAAAAAAGGCCATCCCCATGTGTTTGAAAAGAGGGAGAGGGGCCAAGATACCCCCCCTGGATCAACAGAGACATTAGGGAACTTTTCAAAAAGAAAAAAGAAGCATACATCCAATAGAAAAAAAGTTCAGGATCAAGAGAAGAGTACGCTCATGTGGCCAGGATCTGCAGACATGAGACAAGGAAAGCCAATGCATCCATGGAAGTCAAGCTGGTGACCGGAATTAAAGATAACAAAAAAATCCTTCTATAGGTACATGGGAAGTAAGAAAAAATCAAGCTCCACTGTGGTACCCCTACAGAACACAGAGGGAAAGCCCACAGTTAACCCCTGTGAAAAGGTAGAGTTCCTCAACAATTACTTTGCATCAGTATTCCTGAAACCAGGTGAGAACTGGTTGCCAGACCAGGGTTGCAGAGAATATGGCAATGATAGCGGTCCTCATAAAATCAGTCCAGAACAGGTGAAGGTACACTTAGATCAATTGGATGCTTTCAAGTCGGCTGGTCCAGATGACCTTCACCTGAAAGTGCTGAAAGAGCTGGCCGAGCTCTTAGTGGTGCCTCTGGTGAGGCTGTTCAAGGAATTGTGGAACTCAGGAGTTGTCCCTAATGACTGGAAGAAGGCGAATGTGGTACCCATCTTTAAGAAAGGAAAGAGGGATGACCCTGTCAACTATAGACCAGTTCATCTGACTTCAGTCCTGGGGAAGATCTTTGAAAAAATTGTCAAGGAGGACATCACCCACAAGCTCACATCTGATGTGGTACTGAGAAGCAACCAGAATGGTTTTGTAGAGGGGAGGTCATGCCTAACAAACCTGGCATCTTTTTATGACCAGGTAATTAACCACCTGGACATGGGACAGGAGGTGGATGTCATCTACCTGGATTTCAGCAAGACCTTTGATACTATTCCCATGAAATCCTCTCAGTTAAGTTGGAGAGTACTGGCCTAGACTAGGCTACAGTGAAGTGGGTTGGGAACTGGCTTGGCAGCCAATCCCAACGAGTCTTAATTGATGGGGTGGCCTCATCCTGAAAGACTGTCTCTAGTGGTGTACCCCAGGGATCAGTGCTTGGGCCCGTGCTCTTTAATATCTATATTAATGAATTGGATGAGGGAGTGAAAAGTGCAATGAATAACTTTGTGGATGATACCTAACTGTGGGGACAAGCAGACACATCAGAGGACAGATCAAGGATTCAGGAAGACCTTGACAGGCTGGGCTTATGGGCTGAACAAAAACACAACAGGTTCAACAGGGCTCAGGGATAAATGCTGAGTCCTTCATCTGGGTAGGAAGAACCCTCACCATATCTATACAATGGGTGGTGGTCCACTGGCTGGCACTGCATCCAAAAGGGACCTAGGGGTAACAGTCGACCAGAAGATGATTATAAGCCGCCAGTGTGATGAAGTTGCCAGCAGAGCAAATAGAACTCTGGCGTGCATCAGCAGATGTGTCACCAACAGATCCAGAGAGGTGCTCCTCCCCCTCTATTCAGTGTTGGTGAGGCCACAGCTGGAGTACTGCATCCAGTTCTGGGTACCACACTTCAAGAGGGATGTGGACACTTGAAAGGGTGCAGAGATGGGCCACCCACCTGATCAAGGGGCTGGGGGACAGGTCCTATGAGGAGAGATTTGGGATCTGGGACTGTTCCGCCTGAGCAAAAGAAGGCTGAGAGGTGACTTGATAGCCACGTACAAATATGTCAAGCATGAGTGACTGGTGCCTCCTGAATCTGGGGGTGGGGATCCTGCAGAAGCTGTTAATGGTGGTGGCCCTGTCAGGGGGGGCACCAGCCCTACCAACAGTATCAGTGTCGGCCATCGGGGGGGCACTGGTCCCGTCAGGGGGGGCACGTGCACCCCCATGCACCCCCTACCAGTTGCCTATAATGTCAAGGGCAAACACCAGGACCTAGGTGAACAACTTTTCAGAAAAGCCTGCCCTGGGAAGATGTGGACCAATAGACACAAGCTAGTCAAGGAAAAGTTTTGACCAGACATAAGGAAAAACTTATTTTCTGTATGGGTAACTAGAATCTGGAACACACTTCAAGCAGAGGTGGTACAGTTGCCATCTCTGGTGGTCTTTAAGAGGAGGCTGGACAAATACCTTGTTGAGCTTGTTTGAGCCCAATTACCTCCTGCCCATAGCAGAGGACTGGACTTGATGATCTTATAGGTCCCTTTCAGTCCTTCTTTCTGTGATTCTATGACACTGGAGGATTGGACTAAAAGAAATTGCATGAGGTTCAATAAGGACAAGCAAAAAGTCCTGGACATAGGACACAATAATCTCATGCACCGCTACAGGCTGGGGACCAGTTCGCTAAGTAGCAGCTCTACAGAAAAGGACCTGGGGGTTACAATGGACAATAAGCTGAATATGAGCTAACAGTGTACCCCTGTTGCCAAGAAAGCTAATGGCATACTGGACTGCATTATCAGGAGCTTTGCCAGCAGATCCAGCAGATAGAGGGAAGTGATTATTCCCTTCCATTCAGCACTGGTGAGGCCACATCTGGAGTACTGTGTCCAGTTTTGAGTATATGGACAAAATGGAGAGGCCAGCAGAGGCCAACACAAATGGCTAGGGGGCTGGGGCACATGACATATGAGGAGAAGCTGAGGGAATTGGGCTTATTTAGCACGGAGAAGAGAAGACTGAGGTGGGATTTAATAGCAGCCTTCAACTACCTGAAGGGGGGTTCCAAAGAGGATAGAGCTAAACTGTTCTCAGTGGTGGTGGGGGACACCACACGGAGCAATGGTCTCAAGGTGCAGCAAGGGAAATTTAAGTTAGATATTACAGAAACTCTCTCACTCGGAGAGTAGTAAAGTACTGGAATAGGTTACCCAGAGCGGTTGTGGTCTCTCCATCCCCAGAAGTTTTGAAGACATGGCTAGACAAAGTCTTGCCTGGGATGATCTAGTTGGAGATGGTCCTGCTTTGAGCAGGGGGTTGGACTAGGTGACCTCCTAAGGTCCCTTCCAACACTAGTTTTCTATGATTCTGTGTGGCTATCAGCCTTGTCTGAGTGGAATGTTGCTTTGACCTAGACCCCACTCTGCTGGATGATGACAGGATACAGGACTGGGGGCTGCAGTGATAGTGAGCAACTGAAGAACTGCTGATTGAGGAGGGTCAGCTTTTAATACTGTAGGTGGAAACTGGTCTGACACAAGTCCACTCAAATGAAAGTTTCAGTCTTTGCAGACCAGAAATCAGCTACTGCTCTGTAGAGATGTGCAGTAGACCTTGATTAACACATGTCTAGTGTGGGCAAGTCAATGGCTGGGTTCATGATGCTATTGGTGCAAAGCACTAAATCTTGTTCCATGAAGTGTATAGCTGACAGAAGGTTTGAACAGGAATGGGGCTTCCTGTGGACTCGGGTAGGGCTGTTGATG
Source organism: Alligator sinensis (assembly GCF_000455745.1). Taxonomy (NCBI): domain Eukaryota; kingdom Metazoa; phylum Chordata; order Crocodylia; family Alligatoridae; genus Alligator; species Alligator sinensis. The sequence continues at coordinate 3,325,315 of NW_005841844.1, forward strand.
TGACTTACTTCCCATTCTCTGCCTTTCAGATCATCATGCTGAAGGTCCTGGTGGGTTGCAGGTGCTGGCTGCAGCTGAACACAGGATTCCAGTTCCATTATCCGTCAGAGAAACTAGTGGCATCTCTGCTCCCATGGAAACTCTTGGCAAACCTGCTTCTCCTCAGTGCCTCATTTTACCCGGGTGTTACCAGGAGACGGACTGAACTAGCACTCATGATCCTCCAACACTGGACCTCTAGACCAATTTGCAGCCAGATCCAGCCTTTGCATCTCACAAGCATCTTTGGTTATGCCAGTGTTTGGCACAGCATCTGTGCAAGGAAGGAAAAGTAGAACAGAGAGGCAGAAGGCCTATGGCATTTCAGTTGTGTGAGAAGTTTTAAAAGAATCATAGAATCATAGAGAAGTAGGGCTGGAAGGGATCTCCAGAGATCAACTCATTCAGTCCCCTGCCTGAGGCAGGATCATCCCTGTCCAAACCATCCTATATAATCCATGGTCTAAACTCTATATAAGACTACTGTCAACCCTGACACAACACAGATGTGACACACTAACCTGCCACAGGTAAAGCAGGGGAACCATGGCAGCCAATGTCCAGCTTCCATGAAATGTTGTCCATACACATTGAAGAGATCTTTGCTGGAAGGTCATGCCCCCAGCTACATAGGAAAGCAAAAATCTCTACAGTCCATACCAATCTGACCATGGGGTATAATTCTGTTGTGACCCCAAATATGGAAGCCCAGTGCTTGCTTGGTGGTAAGCAATACTAACCAAAAACAGGATGTTGCCTTCTAAGAATTTGCAATTGTAGGAACAGAAGAGAAGGAAAACACTACCTGAAATCAAACAGCCAATTATTGCAAAACTGGATGACAATACAAACTGTCTGGTTATTCCATCAGTCTGGAAAAGGGCTGTTAACACCATGAGGCAATTCATGGGAATTGGCCAGTCAATGGGAAACTATAGGCCATGGGAAACTATAGGCCAGTCAGTCTTACCTCGATCCTGGGCAAGCTGTTCGAGAAAATTATTCTGGCACACATCCAGGAGGGGCCAGCAGGGAAATGCATGCTCAGGGGCAACCAGCACGGGTTCATCAGCGGCAGGTCATGTCAGACCAACCTGGTGGCCTTCTACGATCAGGTCACTAAATCATTGGATGCAG
>NW_005841844.1:3327469-3338102 GCF_000455745.1 Alligator sinensis
TGGCAGGGGGGCGGACTAGATGATCTGCCCAGGTCCCTTCCGACCCTAGAAACTATGAAACTATGGTCCATCGGGTAATTCAAACATTTGTTTAAAGCTCATGCTAACCAAACCCACAGACACACAGAAATTCCTCCCTGAACAGAATTGTCAGTCAAGCTCTCAATGGCAAAATATGGAACTTGGATCATTTGCCATCTCAGCTGATGTATGTCCCAGGTGGTCCTATTATAAATAAATGGTATGGGTACCTGAAGTAACTCACGCTTTTTAGATTATTACCAGGATTTGAACCTGGAGCCTTCAGTACTAAAAGCATGAGCTTCTTGAGCTACAGCACTAATTCTATTAACTACAAGACTTTACAGACTCATAAATCAGTGTATGAACTATGGGGACTTTTATTTTAACTGCAGGAGAATTCAGATACCTCAAAGCAGTTGGCACAGAGGTGTGCACATATACAATTACTTGCATAGGTGGATCTGTGATTTTGTAAAGACAGGTGCAGGAGCAGTGACCAGAACTGCATGGGTGCTTATACCTCCTCTCCCAGCTTCCTATCACCTTTCCCACCCAGGAAGGTGGACCATGCCACAAAAGCAGCAGCTGGGGACAGTTTTAGTTCTTGGAGCAGGTAAGTATTATCCTCCCCCTGCCCTTTCCCCTCTATACTCAACAGGACATCCCTTCTCTTTCAATCCCCACCTTCATCCATCACTGGCACTGTCCCCTGTTCGCTGTCCCCTGTTTCCTCTCTCTTGCTGGTCTGGGCTTTCAAGAGCTGTTCTGCCCTGCTCCAGCTGGGCTGTGGGGGAAGCAGGTCTCAGCCAGGGTCTGTTGAAGACCTTCTTGGAGGCTGGCACAATGTGAAGCACTGCATTACAGGATGGGCTGTGAAGTACTGCATTGCAAACGGACAAGCTAGACCTGCACAGTCCCATGTTCATGATGGAAGGAAGATGTGTCAGAGTCCAGTGGTTCAACCAGAACTGCCTCAAACCCCGGCTTCCTGCTTGCAACCAACTATTACTTGCAACACAGCTGTATTGTGTGTGTAGAGACTGAAGGGGTCCATCCCTACAAATATGCAAGTGTGGTTTGTGGCACCACAGATCCATCTGTGGCACCACAAACCACACACACCACATATGAACGTGTTCACTGTGCTGCTAATTAGCAGTGTGGTGGGTTTTTTTGACACTGGGAGATCCTAGTGTCAAAAAAAACCACGGCAGAAAAAGGTGGCATAGGGACACATGGCTGCAGTGTGCACTGCTTGAAACCAGAGCCTGGTTGACCAGAGCCATGCTCTGGCTGCTGGCCTGGATTGTCACTGTTGTAGCCCCAGAAGGTCCCCAGGACCCCAGGTCAGATAGCCAGGGCCAGTCCAGGTGCTGACCCCAGTCTCCCCTACCCCACCTGGGGCAATCTGCTGTACACCAAAGTGCATGTGCTATACGATGCCTGGGGAAAACTAGCAGCAGTACAAATATGTGCTGCTGCTATTTGTTCTCAGAGAAACTCACTCTCCTGCTTGTGGGGACACACCCAAGATGTGCATACAAGATAGGCCTCAATTATGTCAACCCACAAGGTCTTCTGCTAAAGTAGAGATGAACTCTTGAGTGAAACCAGTTTGTTTTTGTAAGCAATATGAAGAAATAAAGCCTGATCTGTAAGGCATGGGGCTGAGAGATCTTTGTCCAGTGCCTGGCTATGATGGAGATTTCCTATGAAATTTCAGATGAGTCACATAATCATTCTACACCTCAAATCCCCCCCTTTTTTCTTCTACCATGTGTCTATCTTATCTTGTCATAAGCTATGCAGGGCAGGAACTGTTTCTGGCTATGCATAGAATCATATAATCATAGAAAATTAGGGTTGAAAGAGACCTTAGGAGATCATCTAGTCCAGCCCCCTGCTCAAAGCAGGACCATGCCCAGCTAGATCATCCTAGCCAAGGCTTTATGTAGCCAGATTTTAAAACCCTTCAAAGATGAAAAGTCCACAGCCTCTCTAGGTAACCTCATCCCATGCTTTACTACTCTCCTACTGAGAGTTTTTTGTAATATCTAGCCTAAATTTCCTTTGCTGTAACTTGAGACCATTGATCCTTGTTTAACATCTGCCACCACTGAGAACAGTCTAACTCCATCCTCTTTGGAACCACCCTTTAGGTATTTGATGGCTGATATTAAATCCCTCCTCAGTCTTCTCTTCTCCACATTGAATAAACCCAGCTCCTTCAGCGTCTCCTCATATGTCATGTGCCCCAGCCCCAAAGCCATTTTCATTGCCCTCTGCTGGACTCTCCAGTTTGTCTACTCTCTCCATGCATACAGTGCTGTGCCCAATCCAGTTTCCAGAGTGGCTAGGATTCTGTCGGTGGTGTGGACAGGACATTTTCCACTACAGTGTGTTTTTTCCACAGCTGCTGGAGCCAGACCTGGTATAGAGTGGCAGCACAGTAATTTATACAGAGACAGCCTTCATACGCACAGGAAATAAATGCTGAAGAAGGAAGCCCTTCATTTTTCAGTTGAGATTAACTCTTCCGTGGGTCAAGAATGATAACTTCATTTTCTTAAGTCTCATTGATTAGCATTCTGCTCCAGCTTCAGTTTCATAAGCTGTTCTTATTTCATAAGATAAAAAAGTAATAACACTGCCCTCTATTATTTATTAGCAGACTTTATGTCTTCCAGCAAAAAGCTTTCCCTCCTCCCCTGAGCTCCCTCTCAGATCATTCAGGAATGAAAGCAAGATGCTTTCCTTCCAGAACACCCTGCTCTCCTAGAGTCCAGGAGACTCCATGTTTCCATAAAGAATAAGAACTAAGAAAAGAGAGGAACAAGTGTGGTCCTTGTCTCTTGTAAAATAGCTTCCAAACAATATTTACTCATTTATCTTCCAGCCCCATCTCCCAGACAATCTTCTCTACAAAAAAATAGGAAGGCCTTACATATCGCAAAAGCAATGTCTCTTTTCAGCCACTTCCATTGCTATATCAGCTGTATACAAGTTGCTGAATGGCATGCCTGGAAGGATTGAGTTTTCAGAAGAAGCACCACATCCTCAGGATTGTAGCAACCAAGAGAGAATCTGGCTCTGTTAAAGCCAATGGCAAAACTCCTGTGAACTTCAGTAGGGCCAGGATTTATCTTGTGTCTGTAGCAGAATGGCCCGCCTGGGATGTTTGATGGTAGTGCAATGAGTGGAATTTCCAAGGGAAGCAGAAAGATCTGGAATTAGCTCCCTCCTGTCTTTTCCATGCCACTTCAGTTACAATATTCTCTGTGTTGCTCTTGTGTCCAGACTCCTTACAAATGTTTACTGTAGACACAAGACACATTTGTCATTTCATACCAGGTCAGGCCAGCATTTCAGATGAGACTGAAGTCTGGGCTGTCTGTAGCTTTGGTAGCAGGAGCCAAAACAGATCGATTGGCCAACTGGGGTGCCTCAAGTGGGCCATAACCATATGCCTTGTGAGCAACTGGGAGGGGCAACAGTGCCCTTTCTGAAATCCACTTGGGGCAATGGTTTGAGGATGTGCAGTAAATGCCAGAATGCTAGTTGCTTTGCTCTAGGACATCCTTCACCTGACTCCCTGACTCTAGATCTTACCCCTTAGTTGTCTGACCCCAGATCCCACTTGTTGCTCATCCCCTGGATGTGCAACTCCAGTTTCACACCTCAGCTCTGACCACTGGGTATAACTGTCCACATCCTGGTAGCCTGACAGTTTGAACAACCTAACCTCTCACCGCCTGACCTGAGGGGCAAGATGCACTGTGCCCAAGATCCTGCTTCAAGGAGTGACTTGACACATTGTGTGCCCAGGTGGTTACTGTGCAGGACCTGCCTGCAGCCCTATGGACAGCTCTGAGTGCTCTGGGTGCACATGGCCTCTTTTATGATCCAGCCAACTCATGAGTCAAAGGTTTTCTTCTTCAGCTTGTGTCCTGTCACCATGTTCAGATTTGGGTCCAGAAATGGGCACATATTATTGCTCAATCTGTGGCCTTCATGAGGTCCTCATTGGTTAATGGTTCTCCGCTATGTGGGCAGGCCAGTAAGTGTTCTGTAGTCTGAGAGCTTCCTCCACATTTGTGCATGATGATGCCAAGTCAGTGGCAAGAGCAAGAGGCAGATCCCAGGTTGGATCCAGAGGAGGTGCCATCACATGGCCCAGGCTCTTTTGGACCACACGGTGAGAGCAGCAGCTGGAAACTTTTTAAAATCCCTGAAGCAGATGATAATTTCCCTGCCCCCCACTCCGCTCTTGGCATCCCCTCCCTTCCCCACCATGCTCAGCAGCTCCTCCCCTCTCATTCCCCACCATCCCCCTCCCACTGCTGCTGTCCCCAGGTGACTCAGGGGTTGGGACAGCACCAGAGATGCTCCTGCCTCACTCTGGCCAGGCTGTGTGGGTAGTTGGGCTCAGCCGGGGACAGCAGCAGTGGCAGGCAGGGTCCCTATATTTACCTGCTCCCTTCAGATATCTCCTACCAACCTGGGAGCAGGCTCAGGGAGGGAGAACCTGCTCCCTGCTGCTATTCCTGGCTGAACCTGGCTCCCTTCTCAGCGGCTCTGGAGCTTACTCAGTCCCTGGCTCAGTTGGGGACAGCAGGGGTGGTGGCAGTGGGGGAGGGGGGGGAATGGGAGGAAAAGGGCCATGCTACTAAGCATGGAGGGGAAGGGAGACATGGGATTAACCCAGCTGCTGCTCTTGTGATGTGGTCTGCCCAATCTGGCTGAGTGGAAGCTGGGAGCAAGGGGTACAGCCATCCCTGCAGCCCCAGTCATTGCTCCTGCACCCCCTTTTACAGAATCCTGGATCTTCCTATGGGAAGATCCACTATACTAGGCCAAAGTCAGGGGTAAAGTTCTATAGCTGGGACATCAGGCTAAGGGGTTGGGAGCTGGAGACTAAAAGCCAGAGAGCAAATCAAAGTAAAAAACCTGAAAGTGAGACAGCAAGACCAGATAGTCCTGGAACAAGCCAGCAACGCCCTGAAGCTAGCCTGTTGAAAAGCTTCAGACCATTCCCTCACGTGGACTTAAATAGGGCCCTGCTGCTTTTCCCACTTAATTAGGAGTTACACAGGCCTGGCTAGCATGATGCACCCCAGCTAGCCAGTCAGCCCCAAGTGAGGTTCCCAGTTACAGCTCCTAACAGTGGTCCAACTCATAGTTCACAGTCAACATCTTGCTCCCAGGCCCCTATACTTTTGCTTTCATCCACAGGAAGTTTTGCTTTCCACAGATGCATGTCTTCAGGATTACACAGAGAGGTTGCCTAAAATGTTTTATGTGCTCAGTATGGGCCATGGGTCAGCAAATGTTTGGGACCACTCACTTATGGCTATTATTGATGACATGGAGGACTTCAGGAGGACTTCTGTTAACCCTGCTGTTAACCCTCCATATGTTCAGGCTCCTATGTGGTGCTCTGGACTGTGGCATAGTGTGGCATTATTCAATGGCTAACACGTTCCAGCTATTTGCATGCAGATAGTGGTAAGGCCTTGCACCAAATTCAAGTGTTCCTGGCAGCTTTCTGATTCCTGACTGGGTTCAGCTGCACCTAGTTACTGAGTTGGCTGCAGGTAGCTGAACTTTCTTTGATTGATCAGTGCTTCACAAATCTGTAGCTCTATCTTGTTTTTTGACCAACTTCTTGCCTTAGTCCTTGGATTCTACCCTGGTCCTCTGCTCCCCGCTCTGGCAATGGATCCTGGCCCAGCTGCCTGATTTTGGACTCTGGATCTTCTGGGCTTCTGAATTGCTATTTGATGTGCTGCCTGGCTCTGCTCTGCAGGTTTGTGATCTTGCCTTTAATCAACAAGTTGCCCATGCCCCAGCTCCCAATATAACTGAGAATTGGCTGTAGTTTGGTAGTGGAGTTGAAGTACTTGTAGTATTCTGGGAGAACTGTACTTCCTAGAGTTTACCAAGTATCTAGATTTCTTGCAGATGGAAGATACTGTACCATTTAAATGATAACATTCTTCCTGCTTACCAAAGTATGGCGCTGTCATAACATGGGTTAGCAAACTACTGCATAATCCTAAAATTTCAAGTAGAGTTGTCTAAAAGGTACTGTATAGGATTGCCTCCACCATGAAACAGCTTCTGCAACCAGGCATTCAGCCAGGAAATGGCAATAAGAGGGAATTCATTAGCAAAGAGAAACAACAGAGATACAATCATTATGGCAGTACATGTGGAAGACAAATCCAGCCATTTTTACCTATACTCAGGTTAGTTGTGGGCATGAGAATGGCAAATGAATGCAAATTTGATGCAGATATATACATGTATTTCTAAAAAACTAAGTGTGAATATTCACCATCTCCTTGCCACCAGTGATCTAGGACTAACAACAGTAGGCTATAAGATTCTGCCATTATTGCACATGCAAAAATACCTTTGAAGTTAATTAAGGCTTGCCTGAGGAAACCCTGGTGATCTGGGTTTACTGGTGCCATAAATGTATTAATATAAATGGAATGTGATGCTGTTGCTATAGCAATATTCACCTGGGAAACAGAGAGGTATGGAAATGACAGAGTGATGGAAGTTTGTGGCAGTTCCTCAGGATCTGGGCGAGTTTAATGGGACACAATCAAAGCACCAGAGTCAAAGGCAAAGCCAGAATCAGAACTCAGATCCACTCTGCAAAGCATGTCCTCACAAATAGCATTAGATCAGGGGGTCCCAGGCTGTAAAGTACAACCCCTTTCTTCTGTCCCAATGGTTACACACAGGAGGCAGGGCAGTGGCAATCTTCACGCCCTTATGTGCTGAATAGACATCTCAGCTAGATGTTGGTGAGATGAGAGAACCTGGAGACGGTGTGAAATAGAAAAGGCTGAGAACCAACACAATAGGGACTCTACCTCTGTTCCCACAGACTCTACACCTTCTTGTTTTGGTCCCTGTTCCAGGATGGTCTGAGGGGCTTTCTTCCCTCAAAGACATGTCTTGGCAAAGGAGGTGGTTAGCCCTTTGCAGAATCAGCCCTTTTATTGCCAAGATGTCGCTAACTAAAACAAGATCTTCTCTGGGATGCTCTCTGTATCTTCACTGTTTTGTTTAAATTAATCAAAATGGAGAAAGAGCAGGACACACACAGTTGTAAATAATTCCAGATCATTGAGAGCGTTATGATTAATGTGAAGTGCCAATGCTATTCGAGCAGAAGCAGCCTTCCGAAAAATGGATTTATGTTAAATGAGAAAATACAATAATGTCATTCACAACAAAAGAAAACACAAGGTATAAAATCCCTCCTTAAATGACAGTTGCATATAACTCAGGCTTCTGATGAACAAAAACTTTCACTTCCTCAAAGGCCTGTGTGTCCTGATTCTAAATTCATTCATTATATTTGATCATACAGTCCTCCCCAAGTGTAATATATTATTTCATACAGAATTCATCATGCTTCATATCAGGCGTGGTTTAATATTTCATGCAGTTCATTAAATAACACGTTCGGTCCAGATCACAATGCCTTATTCATAATCTCTGTATACATCCCCTACAAAATCACTGTGAAACAAAAAAAATCTAAGCAGTTAAACTTAAAAGGAACCTTTTTGAGATCTCTTGCACACAGAAGGTGGGGTCAAGAATGGATCTGTGTCTTTTTATGCTTCTTTAAGGTATGCAGAACAGTCTTGAAAAGGTCTCTTAAGGTTCTTTTTCTGTTTAGCAACAGCTGGAATATGAGGTTTTGCCTTGAGGCAGTATAGCCTCGCAAGTAAGGCACCGGAAGAGGCCAGCTGGGTTCTGCTCCTGGTTCTACCTCTGAGTTTCTGTGTAATGTTGAGCAAATTGCTTCTCTTGTCTCTGTTTCTCCATCTGTAAAATGAGAGAGTAATTTTCACCCACTCATGTAATGTGCTTTCAGATTTGCAGAAACATGTTAATATTTATTACTGTCATCTTGTTCTTGCTTAGGAGAGTGAGAACTAAAATGCAAACTTTCTCATTCTTCATTTGATGGGCTACAGGTGTCAAGTTTGACTGGAAAATTGTTTCTCTACAGTGTGCTGAGCAGTAGAGTTGCATGGGTGTTACAAAGAAACAAACAACAAAGAAATGGAGTAGGCACAGAATGTTTATCTTTTTAGCTCTGCTTAACTATCTTACTATATTACTGCTGGCTTTAAGAAATAAACACTATTCTATAGTTGAAGGAGGGAACATTCTATTGTTAAACAAAGGAAAAAAGAATACTGCCATATATTATTTTTCCTCTGTATTTTGTCAAAAACACACTTATAAATATAGAAATATAAAGTCACAAAAACTACAGAATGGATTCTCCTTAGAATTCCCCAAATGGCTCCTTTTGAGGCTAAGAAAAATGAGAAACTTCACCCACAACTGTGTCAGAGTGTTAAAAATCACAGAAAACATGGAGCTTTTTGTGAAAGTGCACCCACAGCTTGCATAGGAACAGGTAATTAAGGCTCTGGGACCCCAATCCATCAAAGCACTCAAAGTCAATTTGCGGCACAAGATAAGCCAATGTGTAGTCAGACTAGTGTACTTTGCCGAATGAGGATGGACTTTAAAATGGCCCCCATTAGCATAGTATCTGTGCACTCTGCAGTCTTTCTTCCATTTATTCTCAGGGTGTGGACAGCTGTAATGCTTAGAACATTGTAAATACACTTTCAACCCAAGTCTAGAGTCTAGATGTACAGGCCACTTTAGACTGGTTTATACTTCCTGGAATGTTACAAAAGCATGCTGGGAAAATCAAGAACTATTTGGAGCTGGTCCTCCTTGAACTGGTCCAATGTTATGTGCAGACCCAAAGCATCCCATCTGCATCTAGTGTCTGATTGGTCATCCAGGTATCCCAAATTAGGCTGTTCTTCACAACCCCCTCACTGCCCCTCTCAGCCCATGCAGGGCAATGGGGCTGCCCTGGGATACAACCAGGACTCTACTGCCCAAAGATTGATTGCTAGGGATCTCCCTGTTACAGCAAGTGAAAGGAATTTTCACGGGCCACTCAGCACATAGAGCTGATTTTGTGGCCTTTTCACCATGAGCCTGCCCCTTGCTGCTGATTGGCCAAGAGGGCTGTCCATGTCCATCGTGCGTCTCCTCCCCTCACTGCTGACTGATGGAGAGGGCAGGGCCATGTGACAGGCTGCCCTCTCAGGCAGGCAGTGCAGGGTGGGGTGAACACCATCTTGATTGCTTCCCTTTGTGCAGGTGGCTTCTCCCTCTCTTTCCCACCCTTCTGGTGGACTGCAAGGTTGGGTGGCAGTGGCCATGCAGATCACTAGTAGTTAGTAAGTTTGGTTTTTTCGGTTCTTGTGGATAATGCCCAATTTCATGGTTTATGCAAAACTTAGAATTATAGCTCCCTACCTATTGCTTCCTGAGATCATGGTCTGCAGGAATGGGGAAGTAAAATGCATTTGTGTCAGCTTGACTTCCCTGCTAGGGACCCTTTTGAGTAGGGAGGGAAGGGCAGGTAGCCAGGTTGGTGGGGAGCTTTGTGGCCCCCTGTTTGCGGTGGGTGGGTGATTCTGTCTGTAACAGGAAACACCTATCAATTGCTGGGTGGGGAGGGGAGGAAACAGCCATTGCACAATGGGCACTTAATAGAACAGAATGACTCTCATCTATGCTCAGTGTGAAGTGAATTAGCTCATTAACTGTTAATTGGTCCTTACCCTCTGGGCTGTGCTGCTGCAGTCAGCTCTGGCATGAGAATTGCACCTAGTACACGCAGGCTGGAAAAGTGCAGGAGTTTTTGTGGGGTAGGGAGGGGAGGCAGAGAGCCCAGTCCCCCGCACCCCAGAACCCCCAACACCTGGCAGTCCACTCTAGGTGGACCCTCTGCTCCAGTCTAGGTCTTCCTCCCACTCTAGTGGAATCCAGGGAAAACTCCAGGCACTGACCCCTAGAAGGCATTATGATCTGGGTACTCCACGACCCCCTGGTGGCATTTTGGCAACAATACAATCCCTAAAAGGTGTGGACTCAAATTTAAAATCCTTTGCAGTTTACATGTGGACACTAGGCCTGTATGAGTAGGCAGGCATTTGATCCGGCTTCAGATCTGGCTGCTTTGGATGCCAGAGATCTGATCCAGAGCTCTGGACCAGGTTCCTGCTTCAATTCGAAGCTGCTTCAGCTGCAGCTTCAGAGCCGCCTCAGAGATCTGGCCGTAGGGTATAATGGGGAATCAATGAAATATCTATAACTTTGTTGTTTTTTGTCTGATTTGGATGAAACCTGCAGAGGTGGTAGCCTCTCCTGAGAGCATGAAGCCTGCCAAGTTTCAAGAAGATTGGTGCAGGGGTTCAGGGGGAACTGCACCCCAAATTCTTGAAAGCAAAACTCATGTCACATGTATGTGTTATACCACAGGGGGCTGAAAACTGCAGGGGAGGTGGCCCATGCTGAGGCCACAAAGTATGCCAGGTTTCAAGGAGATAGGTGCAGGGGTTTGGGGGGAACTGCACCTCAAGCTGCAGACAAGCAAAACTGGTGACATAGATTCATAGATTCATAGATGTTAGGGTCGGAAGGGACCTCAATAGATCATCGAGTCCGACCCCCTGCATCGGCAGGGAAGAAGGGTGGG
>NW_005841844.1:3338164-3338615 GCF_000455745.1 Alligator sinensis
TCTTGAAGACCCCCAGGGTAGCGGAGAGCACCACCTCCCGTGGGAGCCCGTTCCAGACCTTGGCCACTCGAACTGTGAAGAAGTTCTTCCTAATGTCCAGTCTAAATCTGCTCTCTGCTGGCTTGTGGCCATTATTTCTTGTAACCCCCGGGGGCGCCTTGGTGAATAAAACCTCACCAATTCCCTTCTGTGCCCCCGTGATGAACTTATAGGCAGCCACAAGGTCGCCTCTCAACCTTCTCTTGCGGAAGCTGAATAGATCCAGTTTCTCTAGTCTCTCCTCGTAAGGCTTGGTCTGTAGGCCCTTAACCATACGAGTGGCCCTTCTCTGGACCCTCTCCAGGTTATCCGCATCCCTCTTGAAGTGCGGCGCCCAGAATTGTACACAGTACTCCAGCTGCGGTCTGACCAGTGCCCGATAGAGGGTAAGTATCACCTCCTTGGACCTATT
>NW_005841844.1:3338991-3374394 GCF_000455745.1 Alligator sinensis
GCCACCCACCGGACTGTGTAGTCATCCAAGTCACAGCCTCTTAACTTGTTCACCAGTATGGGGTGGGATACCGTATCGAAGGCCTTCCTGAAGTCTAAGTATACGACATCCACCCCTCCTCCTGTGTCCAGGCGTTTCGTAACCTGGTCATAAAAAGAGACTAGATTAGTCAGGCATGATCTGCCTGCTACGAACCCGTGCTGGTTTCCCCTCAGCATAATTTGTCCTGCCGGGCTCTCGCAAATGTGTGACACTGTGTGTGTTAAGGCGCAGCAGGGTGAAAGCTGCAGGCCTGCTAGCCCCTGCCACAGCCACAACGCCTGCCAGCTGTTAAGGAGATAGGTGCAGGGCTTCTGGGTTCTGGAGTCCTGCACCTCTGCCTGCTGACAGGCAAACCTCATGCCATGGGTGCTTGTGCAACTGACTGTCTCTGTCTTTGGGCAGTTGATTGTCCGTATTGATTCTTTCCTCTCCTTAGTCTGTGGTTTTGTAGGTGTTAATCCTTTGTCTTTAACTCATTAACACCTACAAAACCACAGCTGGTCCCCGGCTCCGATGCAAGATGCACGGATGTAAGCCAGCTGCGCCCTCATGAGCCCAGTGACCCCCAGTGAGGCCCCCCCAGGACCCCCAACAAGCTCCCGGCCTACCTGCAGGTAAGCAGGGACCCTTGGAGGGAGGGACCTAGCCAGCTGGGAGTGGGCTAAATGGTCCAAGAAGGGTTATCCCCACCCCACCCCCCCCAGCTCCTACTTGGCTCAGCCCCACAGGGAGCCGCGCGACCGAGATGCCAGTGCACGAGCCAGGTTGGGGCAGGGAGTATTCACCTTTCCTTCCCTCAGTGGGGGAGAGGAACCCCCCTTAGCCCCTCTAGCCCCCAAAAAGTAGCGAGGCACTGGCCGGCCCTTCTGCGCATGCGCGCAGTTTAAAAAGGGTCCAGTAATGGCACAAGCCTCACTCTGGTCCCCGGCTCCGATGCGAGATGCATGGGTTTAAGCCCGCTGTGCCCCCATGAGCCCAGAGACCCCCAGCAAGACCCCAGGACCCCTGACAAGCCCCGGCCTGCCCGCAGGTAAGCAGGGGCCCGTGGAGGGAGGGACCTAGGCAGCTGGGAACAGGCTAAGTGGGCTGAGGAGGGTCGTGCCCCCACCTGGCTCCTACTTCACCCAGCCCCCCAGGGAGCCGTGTGACTGGAACCTCGTGAACAGGCCGCACAAACAGGTGTGCTCCTGGGCCCGGTGCACGAGTTAGCGCAGAGTTTGCGCAGGAGGGCACGCGGGAGGGCCCAAGGCCCTGCCTGTGAGCCCCCCCAGGGTAGACAGTCCCAGCCACATTCAGCACACCAGCGGCATGACGTGGATGGGTGTGCACCGTACCCCTCGGGTCCCCTCGGGGTCTGCGGCCCTCCCTCCCGGCACCTCAGAGACCACAACCCAGATGGAGCCCGTGGTCCCGGGCTCCACGCAGACGGAGCCCCTGGCTTTCAGCTGCGGGGGCTGCCTGTCGCTTTTTCAGTTTCTGGGGCCCGGGATTATGGCCACCTCCCCTGGTGGGGTCTGCTCCCTACTGGGGACTCTGGTGCGCCAGCTGGAGGAGCTCCAGGCCACAGTCCAGAGACTGCATGGCATCAGGGACTGTGAGCAGGAGATTGACTCCTACTGCCAGGCCCTTCTCCCCTGTGAGGAAGTGTAGACCACGGTCTCCCTCCAGGACAAGGGAGGACTCGGGGACCTCCCATTATGTCCAGCCACCGGGTTGGACCAAGGTTATCAAGGGCCCCAACGCCCGCCGCACCAAGGTCCCCACCCCTCTGGAGCTTTGCAACAGGTACGAACTTCTTGCAGCCCCAGCAGAGCCTGCTGAGTTGCCAGCTCCTGCAGGCAATACAGGCACTACTGTAGCCACCGCCCCTGCTCTCCCCAAGACAAAAAACTCAGAGTGTTTGTCATGGGAGACTCCATCCTGAGGGGGACCGAGGGGGTAATCTGCTGCCCTGACCCCTTAGCCCGGGAAGTTTGCTGCTTCCCAGGAGCCCTCAACTGAGACATTGCGAAGAAGATCCCTAAACTCCTCCAGCCTGCTGACCACTATCCCATGCTCCTTATCCATGTGGACACCAATGACACAGCTTGGAGCGCTCCCAGCTGGGTCATGAGGCAGTACAGGGATTTGGGAGCAGGGCTAAAGGTGCTGCGGGCACAGGTGGTGTTTTCTTCGATCCTCCCTGCCTTGGGCTACGGGCTGAGGAGGGAGAGGAGGATCCAGGTAGCGAACCAAAGACTGTGGCGCTGGTGTCATCGGGAAGGCTTTGGCTTCCATGACCACAGTCCACACTTTGTTGAGACAGGCAGTGAGCTCCTGGGAAGGGACGGCCTCCACCTCTCTCCACTGGGGAGGAGGCTCTTCTCAGCCAGATTGACTCACCTGCTCCACTAAGCCCGTCGGGGAATGGGGGAACTACTGCCACTGGTGGCCCACAGAGCAACCCTTGCAAAGCCAGCAGGCCAAGGCATTTAAGGGAGCCCACCCCTGCCCCAGTCCTGGAACAATCTGTAGACAAGGCAAGGGCCCCCAAGGGGACACTTGCATGCCGATACACAAATACCAGGAGCTTGGTGAATAAACAGGAGGCACTTGTCCTCCTGCTAAACGCAAATAACTATGATGTCATAGGGATAATAGAGACCTGGTGGGACTCCACCCATGACTGGGCCACAGGTATAGATGTCTATACCCTGTACATGAGGGATCGAGTGGACAAAGGGGCGGGGATGTAGCTCTCTATGTCAAGGAAAGCTACGCATCTCTGCAAGCCAACATTAACATCCAGGTTGGACGACTTGAGACCCTCTGGGTTAAAATCCATGGGGAACACAGCACAGGGGATACTATGGTGGGTGTCTACTACAGACCCCCTACCCAGGGTCAAGACCTTGACCAGGAGTTTGCCAGGGAATTGGCTAAGGCTGCGTGCTCCCGGTGTATGGTTGTCATGGGAGACTTTAACTACCCAGACATCTCATGGGAGGAGTGCTCAGCCAAATCCGAGCGGTCGCAAAGCTTTCTCTCATGCTTGGATGACCTCTATCTGATGCAGGAAGTCTATGGGCCGACAAGAGGTAAAGCGCTGCTTGACCTCGTACTGGCAACTGGAGACGACATAATCAGTGACCTAATGATCGAAGGGAATCTGGGTGACAGTAACCACGAGCTGATCACCTTCAACATCTGCCGTAAAGCTGGCAAGTCAGTCAGTAATACAGAAGTCCTCAACTTCAGGAAAGCTGACTTTGACAAGCTAAGGAGGCTTGTCAGTGAAGCCCTAAAGGGCCACAACCCAAAGGGGAGGGGAGTTCAGGATGAGTGGTTGCTCCTCAAAGGAGAAATCCTGGATGTGCAAGCAAAATGCATCCCATCTTGGAGGAAAGACAGCAAAAGGGCACAGCAGCCCTCTTGGCTCTCCAGGGAAATGGCAAATCTCCTGCATCTTAAATGGAAAACCTACAAAGAATGGAGGACTGGAACCACCACCAAGGAGGAATACTCTGCTCTGGTCCAGACCTGCAGAGAGCAAACCAGGAAAGCCAAGGCTGCAACAGAACTCCAGCTAGCTACAAATATTAAGTATCTAAAAAAGGACTTTTTATTATATGCAGAGAGCTGGAGGAAAAGCAAGGACAACACTGGACCCCTGCTAAACCAGATGGGGCAACTGACAACTGATGCCCATGAAAAAGCAAACTTGCTAAATGGGTACTTTATGTCAATCTTTCATCAGTCCCATGTGACACCCCTGCCCACTGTGGGTTAGGGAGGCCTGGGTGAGGGAGATTCCTTACACTCCATCGAAGCTAACCTCGTGAAGGAACACCTTGACAGGCTGGATACCTTCAAGTCAGCCAGCCCTGACAGTTTACACCCAAGGGTACTCAAGGAGCTGGCTAGCATCATACCTCAGCCCCTGGCATGGATCTTTGAGAACTCCTGGCACACTGGTGAAGTGCCCGAAGATTGGAAGAAGGCCAATGTCGTGCCTATCTTCAAGAAAGGGAGGAAAGTAGATTCGGCAAACTACAGGCCCATCAGCCTGACCTCTATCCTGGGCAAGGTCTTGGAAAAGTTTATTAAAGAGGCCATCCTTAACAGACTAGTTGACGGCAACATCCTGAGGGATATCCATCACGGGTTTGTTGCAGGTAGGTCTTGCTTGACCAATCTCATTTCCTTTTACAACCAGGTGACCTGGTTGTAAAAAAGAGATTGATATTGTATATCTTGACTTTAAAAAAGCCTTCGATCTGGTATCCCATGATCACCTCTTGGCAAAACTGACTAACTGAGGCTTCAACCTCACCACAATTTGCTGACTGGGGAATTGGCTCCACAGTAGGACCCAGAGGGTGGTGGTTGTTGGAAGTCAATCGTTGTGGTACGCGGTCACAAGTGGGGTCCCTCAAGGCTCTGTCCTAGGGCCTATACTGTTTAACATCTTCATCAGTGATGTGGACATTGGAGTCAGAAGCTGAATGGCCAAGTTTACCGATGACACCAAACTCTGGGGTAAAGCATCCACACCTGAGGACAGGAGGGCGATCCAGGCAGATCTTGACAGGCTTATGAAATGGGCAGATGAGAACCTGATGGTGTTCAACACCGAAAAATGCAAGGTTCTCCCCCTTGGGAGGAAAAACCTGCAGCATGCTTATAGTCTTGGCAGTGCTACGCTGGTTAGCACTACAGATGAAAAGGACTTGGGGGTCATGATTGACCATAAGATGAACATGAGCCTTCAATGTGATGCTGCTGAGCAAAACACTGGCTTGCATCCATAGATGCTTCTCAAGCAAATCCTAGGATGTCATTCTCCCGTTGTACTCGGCCTTGGTGAGACTGCAGCTGGAGTACTATGTCCAGTTTTGGGCTCCACAATTCAAAAAGGATGTGGAGAAGCTTGAAAGGGTGCAGAGGAGAGCCACATGCATGATCAGAGGTCAGGAAAACAGACCTTATGATGAGAGGCTAAGAGCCATGGGACTCTTCAGCCTGGAAAAGTGCAGGCTCAGGGGTGATCTGGTGGCCACCTATAAGTTTATCAGGGGTGCTTACCAGGATCTGGGGGAACATCTGTTCACCAGAGCACCCCACGGGATGACAAGATCAAATGGTCACAAACTCCGCCGTGACTGTTTCAGGCTGGATGTAAGGACGAACTTCTTTACTGTGCAAGCCCCCAAGGTTTGGAATAGACTGCCACTGGAGGTGGTTCAAGCACCCACTTTGAACGCCTTCAAGACACATTTAGATGCTTATCTTGCTGGAAACCTATGATCCCTGCTGACTTCCTGCCCATGGGGCAGGGGGGCTGGACTCGATGATCCTCCAGGGTCCCTTCCCACCCAAATGTCTATGAAATCTATGAACTGCCCCAAGACAGAGACAATCAGTTGCACAAGTACCCATGCCACGAGTTTTGCCTGTCAGTAGCTAGAGGAGCAGGGCCCCAGAACTCCCCTGCACTTATCTTCTCAACAGCTGGCAGGCTTTGTGGCCACAGCAGGGGCTAGCAGGCCTGCAGCTTTCATCCTGCTGTGCCTTAACACGCACAGGGTCATCTATGCCATGAGTTTTGCCTGTCAGCAGCTTCAGGTAAAGTTCCCTCCCGAACCCCTGCACTGATCTTCTTGAAACTTGGCAGGCTGCATGCTCTCAGAAGCGGCTACCACTGCTGCAAGTTTCATCCAAATCAGACAAAAAACAACAAAGTTATAGATATTTCATTGATTTTTCCCCATTATACTCTATGGCCAGATCTCCAAGACTTCTCTGAAGCCGTTCGGAAGCTCCAAACCGCTTTGGAAAGCCTAAAGAAGCCAGCGCTTCAATCCAGACATGTTGTTTTGGATGCCAAAGTGTCCAAAGCTTCTCCAGACCCGAAGCACAGCCTGAAGCCTCACAGCCCTAGTGGACACTTCTGGCTAGGGACATTTGTGACCTAGTTCCCCATCTGACTTTTTCAGAACAGTCCAAGTGTTATGTCTGTCCATGCGGGTGTGGACACACATAGCAATGAAACCATTTAAAAATGTTACTGATTGGGAACCAGTTCACAGTTGCATCCATGCTGTTGGAGTCTCAGAAGGGGTGTGATGTATGACTAGGCCAACACGACTACAACCTACACTCACATATGACTAGGGGCCTTTTCATTTTTCTTCCTTCCATTTTCTCATTAACATAAACTCAGTAAATCTCAGTAGTCTGCACTTGACTGAACTTTGCAGTGTGCTTTCCTGACTTGAGATGCCAACGAGGGGAGATGCACATTTTTTGGTTCCCAGATGAAAGTGTGAGCGTAATGAGTGGCTGCATTTGAAGGGAGTGAGGCTACATCGAGTTGTTAGAAAGACAGCTTATATTGACCAAGCTGTGCAAGGGAGCTCATTGATTTCAAAGTGACAAGAAAATGGGGGAGAGGGAGAAGGGATAGCTCTCTCAGTGTACCAGAGCAGCCAGTTACAAGGGAGGAAGAAGGGGGTGGGGTGGGGTGGTAAGGGAAGGATGAGGAGTAATGCAGTGTGGGATATCTGAAGAATGACAAAACCCATGTCACAGAACTCTTGGGGTCCATGTGTAACATATTAACATAGTTCAAAAAAGTACTTGGTTTTCCAGGTATTGTTTTGAGCCATTCCAGGAAGCTTTAAGTCAGGTTAACAGACTTGTACATCTGACCACTTCACGTTTAAATTGCATTTAAACTGGTCTAAGTGTTGCATGTGTCCATATGCTAAGTGACATACCCAAAGTGACCGATAAAGTCTGTGGTAACACTGGAACTAGCTCTATAAACTCTTAGGGCATTTATACATGTGCTCCAGGAGTGGGAGGGAGGTGCTTAATTAAAGTAGCTCCAAGAGCCTCTCTAATTAAAGCGCCTGGAGCATCTTGTGTATCAATGTCCCCACACTTGAAAATGGTGGCAAGGGTTTGTACAAGTGGTAAACTTAAAGTCACTTCTTAAGGTTTAGTGTCCATAATTCTAATACTTCAATCTAATTTAGTAATAGGCTTATCACAACTTATAACTATACCTGTGTTGTTGTCTGACTCACAGTTGGTTGTTATCCTTGGTCTGGGTCCTGCTTTGGTGCCCCTCTTGTTGGCCATGCCTCATCCAGGCCAGACTTGTACTGCCTTTCTTCTGTCCCCACTCTGGAGCAGGCTTCTTGGGTCAAGACAACCTTGCCCCCTTTACCAGCTACTTTCAGTTTGCTGCCTCTCGGGCTATTGTTGTTCCCCTCCAATGTGCAGGCTCCCCTGCCAGCTTTCCCCAGCTTGCCTGCCTCTAGCAGGCTGCTGGCTTTCTTTTGAAGCCATCTCGTTGCTTCCGGCCAAACCAGAAGCAGCTGGCTGCCCCGCCCCCCCCCAAACGTGCACCCAGCACACATCTTTAAAGCGTCTCTAGGGCTATGTGTGGTTCGGCGGTCATTCCTCCGGTGCTGACAGGACTCTTTCCTCCTGGTAGGCAGCTCCAATGGCCCTTCCAGGGCCCTCCACTTTCATCTCGGGATCCAGCAGTTTCGCTTTTGCCAGTCCCTGTCTGGGGCCCTCTGGGAACATGGGAGATGTGCGCCTATAGAATGCTTTAATTAAAGCTCATTGAATGAGCTTTAGTTAAAGTACCCTTGGCACCATTTTTAAGCATGGGGATGCTGATACATGAGACACTGGAGTCTTCTGGAGCATGGTAATTACCACAGTCCAGTAGACTCAAATAATCATGTAGGGAAGAAAGGTAGAGGTATGGCTCTCTATGTGAAGGAACAGTACACCTCCTTGGAGGCCAACATCAGCTCCAAAGAAGAACAACTCAAAACTCTCTGGGTCAAACTGCAGGGGGACGGGAGTGAAGAGGGAGCGCAGCGAGAGAGACCTAACTGTAGGTGTGTACTACACATCACCAAACCAAAGGGTGGAACTCCATCTAGAGTTTGCCCAAGAACTGACAGAGGCTGCACATGCATAGGACATGGTTATCATGGGTGACTTCATTTACCTAGACATCTCCTTGGAGGAACACTCAGCCAAATCTGATCGGTCACATTTCTTTCTGACCTGCATCAAAGAGTTGTTTTTGACTCAGGAGGTGCAAGGGCCAACCAGAGATAATGCTCTTCTAGATTTGGTCCTGGCCAAAGGAGGTGACCTGGTGACTGACTTAAAGATAGAGGGCAGCCTGGGCGACAGCGACCATGAAACCATCACATTCACTCTCCATCACAAGGCAGAAAAACTAGATAGCAGGATTGAAGTTTTGGACTTCAAAAATGCAGATTTCAACAAGCTCAGGTCACTAGTAGGGGAAGTGCTACAGGACCAGTGACTAAAGGCAAAAGGAGCACATAAAGAGTGGTCATTCCTGAAGGACATGATTCTTGAAGCACAAAGGAAGTCCATTCCCATGCAGAGGAAAGGTAGCAAAAGGGCTGGGAAGCCCTCTTGGCTAAACAGGAAATCATGGTCCTCATAAAAAAAGAAGAAAGAGGTGTACAAACAATGGAAGCTTGGGGCATGCTCCAAGGAGGACTATACCACAATGGCCCACACTTGTAGAGAACAGATTAGAAGGGCTAAGGCATCAACTGAACTAAAATTAGCGACAGGGATCAAAGACAAGAAGTCCTTCTTTAGGTATGTAGGGAACAGGAGGAAAACAAATGGGAGTGTGGAGCCACTGCTCAACAACTCAGGACAGCTGGTTACCGGTGCTCAGGATAAAACTGAACTCCTGAATGACTACTTTGCTTCAGTTTTTCACAGGGCCAAGGGGGAAAACATGCCAGATAGGGTACAGAAGGAGCAGGGTCAGAATGACCGCCTTCCTACTATTGCCATAGTATTGGAGTGTGACTGATCAAAAAAAGTAGACCCATATAAATCAGCAGGCCCAGATGAACTTCATCTAAGGGTGCTGAAGAAGCTGGCCAAAGTCATAGTGGAACCCCTGGCAAAGCTGTTCCAAAACTCGTGGTGCTCCAGAGAGGTCATGGGGACTGGAAGAGGGCCAGTGTTGTGCCCATCTTCAAGAAGGGGAGGAGGGAGGACCTGGGTAACTATAGGTCAATTAGCCTAACTTCTATCCCAGGGAATATCCTGAAAAATTCATCAAGGAGTCTATATGCAATAGGCTTGCAGAAGGTAGGATTCTGAACAACAGCCAGCATGACTTCATCACAGTCAGGTCTTGTCTTACAAGCCTCATCTCCTTTTATGACCACATGGATAAGAGAGAGGAGATTTGACATTGTATACCTTGACTTCCAAAAAGCTTTTGATCTGGTATCTCACAATGTTCTCTTGAGAAAATTGGAAGATTGGGGCTTAACTGTGAGACAGGTAGGTAGGAAGCTGGCTACAGGGTAGGACCCAGGGAATTCTACTGAACAGACCTGTGTCATCTTGGCAAGAAGTGGCCAGTGGTGTCCCTCAGGGGTTGGCACTTGGTCCAGTGCTTTTTAACATCTTCATCAATGATTTGGATGTGGGGGTGAAGAGCTCACTGGCCAAGTTTGCAGACAACACCAAGTTATAGGGAAGCGTGATCACACTTGAAGATAGGCTGCAGAGACAGGCAGACCTAGACAGCCTGGCAAGTTGGGTGGATCGGAACCAGATGAGATTTAACATCAAGAAATGTAAAGTCCTCCACCTGGGGACAAACAATCCCCTGCACAACTACAGGCTTGGCAGTGCCAATCTGACCGGCACTATGAATGAAAGAGATGTGGGAGTAATAATTGACCACAGTATGAACATGAGCTGGCAGTGCAATACTGTAGCCAGCAGGGCAAATAATACTCTAGCATGCATCAATTGATGCATCTCCAGCAAAACCAAGGAAGTGATTCATCTGCTCTGCTCAGCATTGGTGAGACCGCAGATGGAGTACTGTGTCCGGTTCTGGGCACCTCACTTCAACAAGGATGTGAAAAACTCCAGAGAGTCCAGAGAAGAGCCACACATATGATCAGAGACTTGCATGGCAAGTCATACGAGGAAAGGCTGAGGGACCTGGGACTCTTCAGCCTGAAAATGAGAAGGCTGAGAGGGGACTTGGTAGCAGCTTACCGCTACATCGGGCATATATCAAGGGCTCGGTGAACTACTGTTCACCAGGGCACTCTTGGGAAAAGCCAGGAATGATTGCCACAAACTCCTGGAAGACCATTTCAGGCTCAACATTAGGAAAAACTTCTTCACAGTCAGGGTGTCCAGATTGTGGAATAAGATCCCTCCAGAGGTGGTGCAATCGCCTACCCTAGAAATCTTCACAAGGGGACTGGATGGTCACCTTGCTGGGGTCACTTGACCCCAGTTGTCTTTCCTGTTTGGTGTAGGGGGTGTGGACCCAGTGATGGGAACACTGCATCCTGGGATGCTGGAGGACTGCAACTTGGGCAGCTCATCTGTGGGGAGTGGCCACACATTAATGGAACACAAGCTGGGTAACATGGATCAGAGAGAAACCTGCCCTGGAGTGGCATAACTTTAAGCTGCCTAAAGAGTGCTTAAAACTAGTTTCAGGTGTTAAGGTATGCCCAGTCCAGGTGCTAAAAGCTCCAGGAACTGCCTAAAATTAATGTATAACAAGGCCCTAAAAATGCTTTCCTGGATTGGATACAGTATGATGAATACGTGCAAATACAATTATTCATAGACATCAAGATTGCTAATGACTAGTGAACAGACAGAAAGGTTAGATTTATTTGCAATAAATAACGGAATCTGAGGTTCTAACAACTTCTCCTGAATGTAATGAGCAGGAGTGCAGCACACACTGTGCAATGATATATTTTTTTAACAGACAACTTGGATGTTTTCAAACCTAATTTCTTCAGACATGTCAAGATCACCGATCCACATTAAGGGTAATGCAATTGCTCAATTGGAACTGTTTGAAAATACACTTGTTTTGAAATCAGATTAATAAGTGAGAATCTCTAGGAGTTTTGCCATCGACTTCAACATAATGAGACCTTGTCCAGCATCTTTACAGCTTGCTTTCTAAAACTCACTTTTGGAAATTTTAAAAATACCTGAACAGACTTTAAAGGGACAGAAGCTGCCAGTGTTACTTCCAGTGTGCAGCACTAGTGCTTTCCCAGTGCTGCTTCACATACAAAGAAGTGGCAGATCCCAGGAAACTTCCCCTTCCCCCACTGCTAAAAAAAAAATCACATATGAAAAAATTCAGCTCAAAAGTATTTTATAGGGAAAGTTATACATTGTCAGTAGTAAGAGAGAAACTTCTCCACTTTAAGCACAGTGATGCTGTAATATACTGTATGTATCTACCCTGTGAGTTAATCTAGTTGTTACATCCTCAAGGTCATTCACTATCTGACAGACTCAGGCTAGTGCATAGCAGAATCTATTATTTCTTCATATGATTAAAATTAATAATTTATATAGATTTAAATTGACTTCTTCATAATTTCTGGTGAGCAGAAATTTCTTATTGGCCTCAGTAGAGACTCCAAAGGAGAAGAAGCGAGAAGAATGTATTATGTCAATGGGCAAAACTATATGTCTTTCAGAAGTATAGCCACTGAGAGATCTAACATTGAACAGTCCTCCTATCTTGCTGTTACACTGCAGTGGCTGCTGCCCGATAAATACACTAGTTAGATAGTTGAGATAAGGTAATCGCCCCATTAATGCCATTAGCTACCTCAACCATATCAAATTAAGATACTTGTGTTATGCCAAGTCCCTTCAGCACTATTAAGCACAAATACAGTCCACTGTCTATTACCATCATTGTATTGTTCATATTGGGAGTTGTAGAAGACCTTGTGGGATGCCCTGCACTGGAGGGTACTGAGGAGTTCTGGGAGTCAGGGAGAGGGGAGACAAAGTAAAGTCCAGGAGATCTGAGTTCTGTTGAAAACTCTACCACTGGCCTGAAAGCTGATCCTGAGCCAGTCACTTCCCTTCTCAGTGCTTCTATTTCTTATTCTAGCCGTTGTCTTGTCTATTTATATTGTAAACTCTTCCAGGCAGGATCAATGTGGGCATCCAGTATCTGGCTCAATGGGGCTTTTATCCCAGATGGGACCTTTACTACAGTCTACTTTGTTTCCAGTGATTACAGATGAAGATCTAATCCTCAAAGCAGAAGACTGGTTGAATCCTGTGAAAACAATGTTTTCAGCGTTCAGTCATAAACATGCACCTGGTCCAGTTTTAATCACTCTTTGAAAAGGAGAATTCTATTGTCTGTTTGTGCAAATGTGGCATTTTCTTGTGGACTTAAGGATATTTGGGAGTAGCTGCTTGCAACCCAGACTCTGCCCTTTGCTCTTCATAAGAACCTGTTAACCAGCTTGCCCTCTAATTAGAGATCAGAAACAATATCACATGACTTAGCAGGCCACTTGTACATGTAATGAGTCTTTGAGCTGAAATTGGGCTCAGGTCTGTGAAATAATTCTAAATAAAGTGCAAATCATGAGTGTTTCTGCTATAGTCACATCTAGGTGCCCATGCCAAGATTGTGTCAGGAGCTGAACAGACACAGCAGAAAACAGTCCTTGTTCTAGAAAGCTTACCATGTAAATAGACAAGGCAGACAAAGGACAAGAGGTGAAACTGAGGCATGGGGGGTTCAAGTTCTTTGCCTTAGATCACGCAGTAGATAGGTATGAGGATTAGAACCACAGCTCTTCAGCAGGGTTTAAATGAACTCAAAGAAAGCATCGTACACATTGTTTAGTCTAGTGAAAAATTTAAATGAAACTAGCTCCATTATTGTGCATCTCAACGTTTCCTGTCTTATTCTTTACCTGTCTCCAACAAGCCAAATTCTGAGACAAATCCCTTTTATCCTAGGCCACTCAGCAATTTCTTCCTCTTGCCCTATTCATTAGCACTGCTTACTTGCTTAGCACAAAGTTTTCTTCGACCTCATTTTAATCCCTGTTTCATTTTTGTCGCTTTCCATTTCTTTTCTCAGAGAGGAGCCTGACTTGCAATCTGTGCATCCGACTCTAAGCTTTCACCCTCTCGGTGGTAGGAAGTGTTTGTTATAGAGCTGAGCACTATGAGGATACAACCCATTCACAAAACAGTGCTCTGGACATAGGGACAGACCTCAGACTCTTCAAAACTTCAGGGGCAATAAGTTTGGTTCTGAAGATTTAAAAGGGAGATGGGCTCAACCCTGCAAACCCTCCTCATTCTTTTCCTTTCCAGATGGGTAGGTTGCATGTTTTGTCACTTTCTTTTTTTTCCTCTTCCTCCCACAAACTACCACATAATAATCCCTCTCTCTCTAATGCAGAAGAATTAGAAGAACAGAAGGAGAAGCGAGATTTTCCTCCTCAGGTTTTTTTTGGCATAGCCTCTTGTTATTTTGCCAACCCTTCCGATTGCGTTTCCCTCCAGTACCCACGCTGCCTCCAAAACCTCCCCAGCATGACAGAGTGGGTATCATGCGGGGGACATTCAGATCCCATTCAAAGTCTTGATTCAAGATGCTGAGTGTTTGAGTGCTGGCTGTCAGCTCCACCCCCCAGCAGGACAAGGCAAAAATACCAACTTGCTCACAGAAGAGCTGGGAGCGTGCGTGCAAGCACATGTGTGGAGGAGTGGGGCTGGAACCAGCCTCAAGAGAGGAGTGATTTTCTTGCCTGTGAATGAGACCGTCTGAATTAGCAGCTGATCATCACAGCTTTGCCTTAAGTGCTGCATGTATTAACCATAAGGAACTTGAACAACTGCAGGAAGCTGCATTTAATGGGCCATGTGCCATGGTCAGGTGCCTATGTTCAAACCTACTGACGTCAATGAGTCAGATGTGGGACTGAGAACAGACCCTGAGCTATTTTGCGCCTTGCCAGATGGGGGGGAAAGAAGAGGGTCACCATCTGAACTCTGATTTACCCGCTTGTGGGTGCGCGCATGCACGCGCACACACATACACACACACACACACACACACACACATTTTGCACTGCTGTAAATGATTGCACATGGCACAGTGCAGTGGAAAAGCTAGCCTCTCTCCTGCCTGTACAGCAACAGAAAGCTGTCTCTACTGTGCTTAGGAATTGGGTCTTTTAAAGAGAAGATCTTCTGTATTAGGTCAGAACAAGGACCCAGCCTTTCCTTTGTTGTATTTCAGGCTAATAGAGCTTGACAGTATAGAGCAGGAGTGGGCAAAATGTGGCCCACGAGCCAGATCCAGCCTGTGGAGAGACTTCTTCTGGCCTGTGACAGGTCCCTCAGTCCTGCCTGACCCAGGCATTGTCTGGCTTCTTGTGCATCCTACTGCCCCCGGGTGCACAGGGAGTTGGGGTGGTTCTGTAGCCAAACTCTATTTCCTAGCAGCCCTGGTAGCAGGGGCTCCTTCCAGCTACTGGTGCTGCTGGCCACAGCTCTATGGAGACTGACAAGGACCCACATGGGCAGGGCCCATGCCCCAAGCTGAATACATAGCCCTTACCCTGGCCCTGGCCCCAGCCTGCCCTATGCAGGGGGTCAGGGTCCCTGCAGTACCTGCTTTGAACCTGCCTGCCCCAGCCATGATGAGTTGTGGTAGTTGCCACAGCAGCTGGGCAGAAGCTGCTGCTAGGTGCAGGGAAAAAGCAGGACCTAGCAGTGGGTGCGGTGTCTCCTGCTTACTGCTGCCGGGGCCTTCTCACTGTGGCTACCTGGAACCTGTACTGGAGCTGCCGTGCGGCTCCTCCCCATGGGGGTGGGGGCCGTAAGGTTGTATTGGTGGTGGTGGCAGCATCAGCGGTGGGGAGGAGCCACAGGGCAGCCCCAGCACAGGTGAGAAGGAGGCAGCTGTGCCTGCCACCAGGTCCTGCTTTTACCCAGCATCTAGCAGCAGCTTCTGCCTGGCTGCTACCACCTCTGTGCAGCCTGGAGGCAGTGCTGGTGATGACAGAGGCCCCAGCTGAGCTGTCCCTGCTGAAGCTGCCACTTGCCCATGCCCATACCCATGCCAGCTCCCTGCCCACCTACAGCCCCATCCCATGTAGGGAGGTCTGGTTATGCATGCGGGGGAGTACTGACTTGGCCCATGACAGCTCCCCAAATCTCCCTATGTGGCCTATGGACCTAAATAATTTCCCACCCCTGATGTAGAGATTGCAATAAATGTTCTGCTCCTCCACCGACCACATAAGGCCTGGCCAGTTGCAGTGCAGGCTACCCTGAGGGTGGGATGAGCCAAGGCTGGGGAATTTATGGAGCTGGGGAGATGGCTGTAAAGGAGGATGGGGGAAGTATCTGTGAAGTGGGCTATATATATATATTTCTTTTATTTGGTGCCTAGGCTGAGGGGGAACTTCCCCCAACCCCCACCACCACCAGAGCGCACATTTGCCTCACTGCGGCATTAACTGCTCTGTTTCAGTGCAAGGCCCATAGGGCAGGTGTGTCAGCTCCACCTGGGTGAACAGAATCTTCTCCAGTCCAAACAGCTTCTCATCCTTCCAAAAGAGGTCTAAAAAAAAAACAGGCACAGACTATACTCAGAGATTTGCATGAAGAGGAATATATGACAAAAATCCTAAGATTGTGGCAATGCAGCCAACCTAGTGTGGCCTGGAGCATATGCCGACCCTCATTGACTGGATTCGGATCTTGGGTGTGCTGACCGACACAAGCTCAGAGCTGCTCTAAGGTAACTGTGTTGCCTTGTTTCTCGGATTTGACCTATGTGGAGTAGAAGCAGTGGGTTACAGAAGGGGGTGGTCGTAAAGGGGATGGAGGGAGAATAGAAAGGCCCACTATAATTTGCAGGGGAGGGTCCGATCCTTCCCTCCCTGACAAATGAATTGGGAAGCGGCTCTGGGAAGAATGCACTTGAGAGTCTTCACTTCTGGAACTGGTTTATGCCTGCAGAGGAAAGCTAATAAGTTTGTAAACTCAGGGCTGTATATACAGCTGGAACAAGCCAGAACACTTAAAAGCCCTTAGTGATGCAAGAATAACAGAAGTCGCAGCAACAGCTCGCTATAGGGACCACTTGTTTAAATCTCTCAGAGCTGCTGCTTAGTCACGGTATGTGTGTTTTCCCAGGGAAACAAACTTATTTGCTCTGAGGAGGGGATTGGGTGAATGAGCATGCTCAGTGGACAGGACAGTCACTGTAAAGCACTCAGGGTCTGACTTTATTTTTTTATAGACCCAAATTACTGACAGGGCACTGGAAGTTGAGCTGCCTCTGCTGAGATCATGGCTGTTATACCATCTGGAATTCAGATGGCCTTTATTTGTTGTGTGTGTGCGTGCACATGCGTCTCTAGAATGACTGAGGAACTGCAAATCAGGGAGGAATTAAAAGTCATAATTTCTCTGCAGATGGGGGACGCAAGCCGACACACATCAGGAGGAAGGATGCTCGGGGGATATTTTAGGTACAGTGCAGTGCAAATCCCATGGGCATAACTGAAGTCAACAGGAGTTTTGTGCCCGACTGCAACAGGGCAGGACTGTGAGGTTTTGAGAAGCTTAATCCAAAATATAGGGGGACAGAAATATTGGTAATGTCTGAGGCAACTCTTAGCCAAGGGAGAGTGATGAGGAAGGTTAAAGGTCAGGTGTCCCCATCTTTTCAACCTTCTGCCTCTGCAAAATCCCTCCTGACATCCTGGTAAATTCTGTGAAAGTAGAAAAAGGTCTTTAATTGACAGAGAGAAATACACACTATCTGTACATGTATAGGAAGCCAATGAGAGTGTGAACATGCAGGTGATGTCTTTTTCTTTGTGTTTACAGAATACTTACCAAACACTAAGGTATGGCATGGGTATGTCAGTGATCTCAATGTGAACGCACACATAATCACAAAAGGGCTGAATGCTACTGTTGATCCAGGGTGTAGACTAGTATGGGGAATTCAACTACAGATCAAGGACATAATGTTGCCAGAGAGTGTATAGCCTTCATTTGTCTTTGAGATTGACGGAGCAGCAAGGAACTCTGCTTGTCTAAGTGGTTTATCTTGAAACAGGATTGAGAAGCCTTTAATGACCACAAAGACCAAAAACTAACATTGAAGGAACTGCCATCATTTTCCTTTAGTGAACAGATGCTACGCACTATCGTTACTCTCCAGGGACTTTATGCAGAAGGTGGACGGAATAAAGTGATTCACAGTTTGGGGGGAAAAAATAAAAAGAGAGACATCAGTGCTCCTGGAAGCTGTTCAGTTGGCACCACAAGGTTTGCAGAATAACAGACGCCCAAGGGAACTAATGTTTGAAGCAAAAACAATTTGGGTAACAGGACAGGCTCAGGGAAAAAAACAACATTGCCAGATTTTGGTTTATGTTGCATATCAGTGCTAAAAATGGCACACGTGTTCTTAACTTACAGACAAAAAGTGGGTGTTTATAATTATTTTATTCCATGCAAAGTAGAAGTTATCAGTATGATAATTAATAATTAGCAGTTTGCTTTTTGACATAATTGTCTCTGAACTTGTCCTCATATAGGTCCCATGTTTAACCAACAAGTAACCATACTGTGAATGTATACACCACTTCATAGTTTCACTGAAATTTTCATAGCTACCCAAAGAGATTCTTGTGTGTTTCCCAACAGGAAATGGGAGTCTAAATTTCCTTAGGCAAGTTTGAAATCTGTAGCTTTAACTATTAGGAATTTTAAGGCCTCATTCTATAATACGTCAAGAGCCTTGAATTCTCATGGTTTAAATAGAAGAGCAGCTCCCTACAAGGCAAGGTAAAGTAATTAGTTTTTATACTTGTACAGTGGAGAGAGGAATAGTGGGAGGGTTTTTAGTCAATGTCATTAACTTCAGTTTTACTAATGACCATGTAACTCCTCCATGGATGGATCTAGGATTTTGAAACGAGTGGTACAGATGATGTGGTGTTTCATCACATATAACCCATATAGTTTTTCTCCAGCTAAAAAGAAACTAGAAGCTGTACTAAGAATCTAGGGGCCTAGGATTATATTATTCAATTTTAAATTGAAGTAAAAACAAAAATAACTATTGGAATGTGCATTAATTTGCTATATCATATATGATGTACAAAAACACAACAAACTAGGCAAAAAACAACTACAAGATGTTGTTTCATTAGTCCTGTAGTCATTAGAAATAAATGTCCATCTTTTTTTTTTCTGTATTTCTAAAACAAAATCTAGACCCCTGGATATCATGTGCTGCTGTGAGCGGCCAGGTCTGGGGGGTCACCCAGGGTCAACAGAAGCAGTCAAGATCTGAAGGGAGTGTGCAGACTTTGAGTATATGGAAGCCAGAAGTTGGGAGATCTGTCTGGGGAACTGAGTCAGAGATCCAGAGGGTCAGGCAGAGCATGGGGTCAGGAGGCTAGCCACTTCGGGTATCCAGGAGATCAAACCAGTGTTGGGTCATGGAGCCAAAGGGTCAGGCCATGGGCAAGCTGGGACAGGTATTCAGAAAATGTCAGAGAATCAGTAGCAGCACAAGCCGAAGGTGCAATAGCCTAAGTGCAAGGTTGAGCCTTGTTGCCCAGACACTTCCTCTTCTGGGCTAGGAGTTTGTATTGGAAAGGGTGAAGGGTGACCCTGGCTGACCATTCTGATGGCAAGGAGTGGGTGTGTGGCTAGGCCCAGATGGAAGGTTCTGGCCACCCGAGTCTGCCTCAGTGTGCTACTGGGGAGGTGGCAGACTGGGATGAGCAGCTGTACCAGGCAGGCCAAAGCCCTAAGTCAGTAATTCCCAACCTTTTTTATACTACGGACCAGCACGGGAGTGGAATGAGGTGCACAGAGCTGGCTGCCTCCCTCCCAGGGCTGCCCCGCCACCCCTCTTTAACTTGCATGTGACTGCCAGTGGTAGAAGCTGCTCACCTGGGCGAACAGACGGGGGTCTGAGCAGGGGGCTTGTGCCACGACCCAGTAGCCAACCCTTTGTGGCCCAGTACCAGAGTGCGGCCCAGTGGTTGGGAACTTCTGCCCCGTGCGCGGCTGGTGCCTCCTGAGTCAGGGGCACCAGATCGCTGATGGAGGGGAGGGAGTCCCCCAGCAGTTGCCGACCGGGGGGGTTCCCTCAGTGACCGATCACCAAGCCAATGGTGAAACCGGAAGTGCACATCCACTGGCACTTCCAGTTTCATGGCTGGCGCTTCCAAGGGGCATGCGGCCAATCTCAGGGTGTGCACGTGCACCTGCATGCACCCCCTACACATTGTCAATGCTCTGCCCTAAGTCCACGGCCATTTCCTGACATTTGAGTATATTGACTGTATCTAATACTTCACTGTAAGTTATTTCCACACCTGAGTTGATGTTTCTCGCTAGAGTTACAAATGGTCTGCAGGGCTGTGAAAAACTACCTTACCAGGACCAGCTAATAGACAGTGGAATTGCGAACCAAAGGACAGCTTGAATAGCAGAACCATTGCAGACCATGAAAAATGAGAGAGAGTCAGTAACACTTGTGAAATTAAGAGTTTAGAAGGAATCAGATAGATTATAATGAGCCATGAAGTGGACTGACCCTCTTACTGCTGCCTGCCAGACAGTTGTCTTTAAACTTTGGGTGGAGCATGAGTTAAAGAGGGCAGGGCGTGCAACTGCACCACTGCATCCCCCTGAATCTGCCCCTGACTAGCCGTCTGCCAAGTACCACTGGCATAACAAAAGTGGGGTCCAAGCTGTCTTCTCTTAAGTAAATCAAGTGACAATTTGAGGCCCCACCAAGGGCAGGCTCTGGCCTATTAAAAGCGCTCTACTTCTGGCTCTAGCCGATTAAAATATTACCTCTCTGGCCAACCTTGCAGGTAGTGCACCTTCAGAATGTGAAACTGTGAATATCTTTTACTTTGGGGGTAGGGAGGGGAGGGGAGGGGAGGGGTGGAGTGGAGCATGGTGGGGAAGGAGGGAAAGGAAACAGTGATGAGATAACTGTATGCATATTTATGTAAATGAGCAAAGCTCCCTCAGTGTAGGAGAAGGTCTGGTCAAACCCACAGACATTCACTGCCTTGTTTGTTGAGGTCCAGACCAAAGTCTCCAGCAGAAGCAGAAATCAAGCCCAGTGGCTTTTGCATTTGGAAGTCTTGGGAGATCTATCCTGAAGCACAAAGAGACCAATGCAGGATATTGATGCTCAGAGCCAGCCCTGAATCAGCACCTTAATTTATAGCTTTAAAATTCCACTACCCTTGTATTTATTGCACATTGTGTGTTTTGACATGCTGGTACATTCTGCTGGTTGATGAGGGCTGGCAGCATTTCCTTTTTGAAAGTCCCAGCAGAACAGCACAGAGTTACACAAACACAAGCTCTGTTCATCTGACCAGCATCTAAAGCTGTGCCTGCTAG
Source organism: Alligator sinensis (assembly GCF_000455745.1). Taxonomy (NCBI): domain Eukaryota; kingdom Metazoa; phylum Chordata; order Crocodylia; family Alligatoridae; genus Alligator; species Alligator sinensis. The sequence goes on from NW_005841844.1 coordinate 3,359,347, forward strand.
AAAGAAAGCTGTCAAGTAAGTGCAAAATGATTGACAGCTGCCAGTTTGTCCCACAGTCCTTTATTACGACATTGGTCTCTCATTCGAGTGTAACATTTTTCTGCAATGGAAGTAATATACTGGGTGACCTTTCCATATCTGATCAAATTTCTATCTTGAACATTAAAAAGTTTATTTTATTAAAAGTTTTAGGGAAAGTTTATCAGGATGAATGTATTGGCGCTGCATGGAGCCAGACCCCAGAGACTGAGTTACTGTAGTTAAGGAACGACCTCTAGGGTGAACTACAATGTGCTACAGTGCGTGTGGAGCTTTCTCTGAGCTTGAGGGGGGGATCTTTTTAAATAGCTCCATGTGAGTGTGAAATTCATACTCACAGCCCACTGGGAACAGACAGACAAGTAACCTGGTCTCTCTGACTGCAATACAGAAAATCCATCGCGCCAAGAAGATGTGTGAATGCCCAGACCTGTCACATTCCCCTAGACCTGCCAGGCATCCCGTTGAGACCTAAAACAACCCCAAAACTATCAACACTGACTGCAGAGGAGGCCTCTCAACCAGCAACTATCATCAGAGAGTGTAATTCCCACCAGAAATATCAAGCTAACACAGGGGAGTTGCCTCAGACTTCAGCCCACAGCATGCAAAGTCTGGCATGGGACATGACAGTAACAATAATATCATGAAACTGCCAGCCCATTAGTGTGACTGCCCAGCTCAATATCCAGCCAGCAGAAGGCTTTATAATCCTCAGAGTACAGGGATTGGAAAGATTTAATATCCTGTGGTTGAAGGGGAACAGGTTAAGGCATGAGCAGCAGAATGGAGGCAACAGCCTGGGAGGTAGCTGAAGAGAGAAAACTGGGCAAGTTGGGGGCTGGCTGAGAGCCAGATACCAGTAGCCTAGTGATAGTTGGATGAGTGGGGCATGAGCCTAGGTATTGTCCAAGGAGGGCAAATGAAGCTAAGGGGACACCTCATCCTCCATCTCTTCCTCCCCACACACCCTGCACCTTCCCCACAGTGCCTCAGATGGCACAGCAGGGAAAGGAGGGCAGAGAAGCAATGGGAGGGTGCACTGCAGGCATAGGCAGAAGGCCAGGGCTAACAGGGCTTAGTCCCCCCCAAACGTGGCTCCACTGCTCCAGCTCCAGTGCCACTGCCATACCCTGCCACTGCAGTGCTGTGCCGGCCCCACGACAGCCCTGTGGGAGGGAGGGGTGGCCCTGCACATCCCTGCATCGCCTCCCACAACCCACCCTGGCCCCTAAACCACAAGCCCCCCCCCAATATTTTCTCTCACCATTGCTGAGTGCAGGAGCAGTCACTGGTGGTTCACTGTGTTAAGGAAGATACTGTCTCCTTTTGCCACTGAAAACTGGTGGCATGCTGACCGCCACCTGTCATGCATGTTGGCAGCAAAAAAGGGGGTTTCATCTCCCTGGGCAGCAGCAAACTTCTGGCCACTGCTCCTTCACCCTGCACCACTCCTGCCCGGGGTGCAATACTGCCCAGTTACACTTAGACTGGGCACAGACCCTAGCAGGGGACAGTAACTGCACCAAGAAAACAGAACGAGGCAGCCAGTAGGTAGGAGAACAATGCAGAGAGATCTGGAGAAAAGTTTCCCCCCAGAGAGGAGCCCTTGTAGGGCCTGGGGTAGGAACGTGGGTCTCAGCTGTCACTGGAATGGGAAGGCAGAGAGCTTTGGGTAATTTCACATAGGGAAGTCAGCTGCAGCTACTCCACGTGTGTAGGAGTTCATGGGAAGCTCAGCAGCACTCCACCCTGCTGCTTGTAGTATGTATAGAGCTCACAATCCACAGAATTTACCCCTAAACCCAAAAGGAGGCTGGTATGCCGTCATTCTCATGGCCACATTCTGCCATAGATTTGGCTGCTATGTCATGGGCCAAATGCTCTGCTGGTGTAAACTGATGCAAACCTATTTACCTCAAGGCCAAGTGCCAGTTTACGCTTATGCAGCCATTGGCCCTCTATTTAGACCATGCCAGAAATGTGCATGACAAGTTCCAGAGCAAACCAAAGACCCTTTATAGGTCCTGGCCCCAAAGAGCTGACACACACATTCAAGTGAGTGGGGGAAGGGGCAAGGTACTATTACTTGTCTTTGGACGGGGGTGCGGGGTACAGGTGGGGAGAGGCAGTGCTCCTGTAAAGGGCAACTGGGTTCCCTGCACACAGAGAAACTTCAGAGGAAAAGACATGAGGGCAAGAGAGCAAGAAAGAAAAAAACAAGGGTTGGAGTAGAGGAATGGGGAAGGGATGGCCATGAAGAGAGGTTAGGATGACACATTCTTACTGTGATATAGGCTGGGCCAGGAGAGCACCCAGCTGGGAGTTTAGTATAGCTCAGAACTAGCCCATACTGTAGCAAGGAAGTCTGGCACTTGGGGCACACCTGCAGCGGCAGCCCGCCTTTGCCCTGCGCACAGATCCAGGGGCCATGCCCCACCCCCCGATGCTTGCTTGGGAGTGTACGCAGCAGCAGGAGTTGCTCCCATCCCCGCAGCCCCCCAAATGAGCCGCTCGTGGCTCCATCCCACACCCTGCCCTGGCTGGGTGGCTCCTGTTGGTGCCCCTTCGTTTTGGAGCCTGGGGCGGTTGCCCTGCTCGCCCTCCCGCCTTGCTACAGGTACTGAAACTAGCCTATCTCTGCTCCTGTGAATGCCAATGGTGAAACTCCTTCTTCTGACCCCTGAGGGGTTAGGCAATGCCAAGTGCTTTGGAAAACCCCACCCTCAGTCATCCTGTAGAGCTCTGCGTCTGTGAGAGCTCTTCACTTACTCCATCGGACATCCAGTGCTACTCAGGACTGTGCGGGCCAGGAGCGACCCGAGCCCTTTTCCGCGCTGCATGCGGGCTGTGGCCAGCAGCCCGGGCACGCGGGGGCGGAGAGGGAAGGCCGTCGAGCTGGAATTAGGCACGGACACGTAGCGGTAGTTTTAAAAGATTGTTTACTTACACCGAGATGGCAGTGGTGTAGGCTGGAAAGCTTGATTAAGTTGCAGTTACAGACAGACAACACAGACGGTCTCGTGGAGGTTGCTAGGCTCCACGGTGCAGAGCTCCGGATGCTCTGGGTGAACGAGTCACCAAAGTAGAATTTGTAAGTACATCTTATAAAAGTCCCGTTCGAAGACGGGAAGAGGTGGGCGGTGGATCAGGCCGCCACGCTCCTCTGGATCTCACACAGGGTTTCTATTACCCTGCTGTGTACCCAGAGTCCCCAAATAATTTAGCCCTAGCCAATCACGGGGGACAAATTTGCATACCAGTGGCAGGAACTCTTTTGCACCGTGCATTCCTCTTGCAACATGAGCAATGCACTCTGCAAAAGAAGCTGCAGAAAAGGCAGGAAACTGGTCCCTGCACCGGGGCTTCCTCTTGCTACAGGAAACTCTCCCGTGCAATGCTCTGCAACTTGACGGGGATAATTCTGGTGCCGAAGCACACACACAATCATGCCTTTTGGGTCATGACAAGGACTAGGTATCCTCATTAGGGATTAGCAATGTAGGGCCTATGTTATGCTGCCGAGCATGTCTGATGCCTTCTTGTTAAAGGCCATAGACACAGGCATATACCCTGACATGCCAGTTCATCACTGCTGTATTTCCTAGACGGGGAAGGGAAGGGGGCCCAACGGAAGTTGTGCTGAGCTTCAAGCAACGCGGGGGCAGTACGAGGAGAACGGAAGCACAGTTCACTCCCTCTTACCCTGATTAATGTAGGTGCCCAAGTGTGATGCCAAGTGATGTGATGTATCAGAGCTCTGTGTGACAGCTTGGCATTCTGCAGTCGTCCCTAGCAACCAAACCACATTGGAATGTTACTCTGTGTGTGTGGGTTTGAAATTATGTGGTTGTTTTTATTCCATCTAGAAAAAGACAATCTGATTTGTATGGAGCTCTGAATAAATTCCTTGTTAACCTTTACAGCCATCTGGAGGGAGAGTCATTCCTCTCACCACAGCACACCGCGGCAGTGGGAGGGAGCATTCCTTCACTAGCCAGGACTCACGAGGAGCTGGGAGTGAGATATCTGGAGACTCAATGGGGAGCGGGGGGCGGTTATTGAACAGACAACTAGCAAGCTGGGGTGAAGCCTAAACTCAGGTGCTCCATACAAAGGCAGGTTGTCCTGAGGTTTTCCCATGGTACCCGGTGGCAGCTGGAGGTCTTTAGTGATAGGGGAAATAGGATGGTTTTGTTTGGCTAGAAACACCACCCTGAGCAGCAGCTTAGCTGCTAGGAAGGTTTGAAGAGCTTTGGTATATGTACAGTTGTTGCTTTTGCACTTCCAGATTCCAACCCAGACTGTTATCTGGGATGGGCATGGCTGCTGTCAGGATGGGTTGGGCTCAAGTGGAGTTGTAAGGTACTGGAAAGAGAGCCTGATCTAATGATATTTCTCACTGATCCAAGTCCAGGGATGCACTAAGGCTTTGAGTGCCTACCTGAACCAGCATGGATCTCCAAAGCAAAAGGCAGTGAGATGGAGCTTAGATGTGAATTCAAATGCCGACCCCCAGCTGCCCCAGCTTGTGAGTGTTCAGCTCCAGGGGTGGCGTGCTGCCTAGTTTCTCATCTATCACCTCACCCGCCAGTCTACAGTGTACTCAGAGCCATGGAATCTACCTGCCTTGAGCTTGCTTTCAGAGACTTTGATTGAGGGTATTTGGGGTGTTTTTTGAGCCCATTTCTATTCTAAATCTTTTGATGTCCTCCCATGTCCCACATCACTAAGGAATTGTCAGACCAGCCCCCAGCATGATGTTTCAATGGCTCTATCCACAGTCCTTGATTACTGTATTCCCCTGCCAAAGCAATATCACAATTTTGGGTGTCTTTGCAAAAACCCTGACATGTCTTGCTGTGAGCCAGTGGTCCAACAGGAACATGAATTCAGTTCCTAGTGCTTCACAATAGTTAGTACTGTCAGCTGCAAAGGCATTGTGTCTGGCAGTCATTATCTGCCATTCTGCTATTCTCTCAACTTCCTGAACTGATGACATTGGAAAGTTCACCAGCACTTCAGCTGGAACTGCAGCATCCAGCTGTGTAGTGTTGCATCATTTCAGAGCAAGTCTGAAATGTCCAGTGAATAGTAGACTGTGTGCCACCTCTTCCTCACTTGAGGCTTGTCTTATGAGCTCTCACTGTGAACAGGCAATATCTTTTGAAATCCAGTGTGGATCATCCTTTCATACTGTGCTTAATTTCTAGACCAGGTATTGTCAATCATAATGCAAGCTTGACCTGCAGGTTCTTCAAACCATCTGATGCATCATGCCACTTTATGATCATGAAAAACTAGTATCCTCACAAGGGAAGGGAGGATACTGGTGTATGCTCATAAGGTATTTCCTTGAGCCCCCTTTGCAACCTCTAATTTTTGTTGCAAGAGGACTTAGATGCTCAATTGAGAATGCAAAGAGAGGATGTTAAGCACTGGATGTATAAATTGTAAGTGACAGCCCCTGCCCCTGAAAAGCTTACAGGTAGCAAGAAAAACAGAGGTAAAGTAAAATTCCCAAAGTCATACAGAGCAGGAGTGGCAGAGGCAACCTCCTGGATTTTATGTTGGTGCCTCTCGGTTGCTTCACTTTGTTGCACATCTTTGTGACATCAGCAATTTGGAGTGGGAATCCTCTTTTTTCCATATGTGGTACAGCAACTGGTGCCATGGAGTGGGGTTCTGCTCCCTGCCTGGGGCCCCGGGTGCTATGATAACACTAATAATAAATTATGCTAATAAAGGATACTCTGTTTTCCATGAGTGTCTATCTAAGGTGAGTAAATTGGAAAGGTGGAAGTTTGCATTCATTTTACAGTGATGCGAATATCATGACTAGGTGGAGAACCCAGCTGTCCTGGGTTTACTTACTCCTTGTATCTTGGTGCAGTTTTCCTAGGCAGTTATAAAGACCTAGCAGCAGAAGGCAGGCTCTGAAATGCAGTCAGGTAGTCCCTGACAATTTGCTGCAAGATTTCTATTTCCCATAAGACGCTGTAAGGTGGTCCCACTGCTACGAAGTGCTCAGACTCCCCTGTGTGTGGAAGTTAATCCAAGTTGAGATGTGAGTCATCTTTCAGGGATAGGCCCTTATTCCTTGTTCCTTATTTTGCAGCCAAACTTGGGTGGAAGGCTGAGGTGCCCTTTAGATCCATTATTGTTTTTCTTGGAAAAAGAATAGCTAGTGGCCTACGTCATGGCAAGCTTCCCTGGCAGTGCATCTGGCTTCATGACTGAAATTTCCTTCAAGCTGACAGCCAGCAGGGGCTCATTCCCTGCAACAAATGTTTTAAAGTACAGACAAAACAAAGCCAGAGATAAAAGGTAGAAGAGCGTGACTGGGCAGGACTTCTGAGTTGACTATGTTCATGAGCAGCTACAGGCAGGTTCTGTTGCTTACAGTCACCCCACAATTTGGGGGAGCCTTCTTTCCTTACACTGTTATACAAGAAACCATGGCATATCTTGTGGGTGAGTAGTTCCAAGACTGCCCCTCTTTCACAAAGAAGATGGCAGTCACTCCCAGCATTAATATTACCATCCATCCCTCTTGAGTGCCCCTGCCAGTGACTGCTTCCAGATTCCAACTTCTAACCCATACTGTTTCCAAAAGTCCCATGAACATAGAACCTAGCTCTGGTTCTGAACAGCCATCTTGAGGGGCCTACTGCTGCTTCCTTTGGAATCAGGGGGAATCCTAGAAGAGAGAGACCCCCATTTTAAAGGCTCAGAAGGCCCTATTCAGTTTTCAGCCAGCTTATCTCTCTGCTTAGCTGTCACCTGGACACACAAGGTAAGGTTGAAGACCCAGTAATGCTCTCAAAACGAGCTCCCAGTTCTGGGCCTCATCCATGAAATCAGGCTGCCCCATGCCTTATGCTGGGATGCAAGAACTTCCCTTTCCCCTTTGACCTCCACAAGGCAAAGCACTGTGGTCTAAGAGCCAGGGGCATTAGACTTAGGCTTGCATGACTTTAATTCCAGTCCCAGTTCTGCCACTGATTGGCTGTCTGACTTTGGGCAAGTCTCTTCAGCTCTGAGAAGCTCTGCTCTCCTCCCACCCTTTGTTGGCCTTCTCTTCTTAGGCTGCCAATAGATGTTAATTTAAAGGCACATTGGGGTGTAATCCCAATATCAACAATCATACCTCCTGCCACGCCACGTGTGCATGGCAGAACATGTGGTTTTGGGATTGGGGGTCAGAACCCAATTGCACCCTATTTGCCAGTGCAGGGGGAGCCTGGGGATCATGAACCTGGGCTGCTCGTGCACAAGTTGAAAGATGGGTGCCCAACAATTAGCTGATTGGCTAACTATTCGCTGGATCCAGGACTGCACTAGGGCTTAAACAGGCCCCCATGTGGTCCCTGGAGCTAGCTGATGAGCAGCTGATCATTGGCAGGATTGAGACTGCACCAGAGTTCAAACCAGCCCCAGTCTGGTCCCCATCCAGCTGACAATCAGCTCTTCCCCAGTGCAGTCCTGATCTGGTCAATGACCAGCTGGCAGGGATCTCACCAGGGTTCCAGCCCCAATGCAGTTCCAATACTGCCAACAACCAGCTGCTGGTTGATTGGGCCCACACAAGGGCTAGTTGTAGACCCCAGTGTGGTCCTAAGCCCACCATATATTCAGTTTAAGGTGTTATGGAAACCAGCCACAAAAATATTGCATGCTTTTTGTGTAATATTTTTGTGATTGATTTTCCTTTTTGTGGTACCATTAATTCTCTGAATGTGTTGCTGGGTTACTACTTAAGATGCTACTTAATTGTGTTTTAAGTGTAAAATCTCCCAGGGGCCTTAGACTGTAAGCCGGTTAGAGCAGGGAGTGTTTGTTACTATGTGAAACGCACGCTACTAAGACTGGTTGTCTGTCTTCACAAGGGGACCTAAATACAGTAAAATCAGTGTAGTTCTGCTGTGTGCTGAGTGAGCAGGATTTGACAGACATCTTCACCCCTGCATGAACCCAGCTGCAGACTTGGGTATATCATGACTTGGGTATATCATAGACTTGGGTCTATGAAATCTATGAAATCATGAGGAGAGCTGGAGAGCTGTGGCACGCTGATGGATCTGCCACCATGCCATGTCCCTCTCCAACCATTGTGTCTTGGCATGGAGAAGGAAGTAGAGGGGGATCACTCAGCACCCATATGGCAAAAGGCTGAGTGGTGGCAACCTAAACGGTTAGATTAATTACAGCTCCCACAGATGAGAAGGAGAAGGGGCGAACTGAATTCAGACAAACACAATACAACTTTATTTTCTTTCTTTCCCTGCTTTTTAAAATTTATAAATATTTTGAAAACTTTCCAAAAAATAGCAAGTTATGCATCGGTGACTCAAATCACTATTACTCTGTTCATTAAGGAAGAAGGAAATCTAATCATTACTGGAATTAATAAAGAAAAATCCTTTGGTTGACTAGGAATGGATGAAAAATATACTTTAAACAAATCAGATATAATAACTGCACTGCTGGTATGCAGTCATGCTGAGAGCTGTCTCAAAGTCTTAATTATAAACAACTAAAAAAAAGCCAAAGAGAAAAGGAATTTACAGCACAAAGGAAATAAATTAGATCTCAGATGCCACATACATATTTAATCTGTAGGCTTCAGATGAAGAGGAATCTTTAATATCAGCTGCCATTTGCAGCTTTATTTGCAGAGAGTTTTCTGTACAGACTTTTTGCCCAAGTGCTGCCCAGAGGTGGATCAGAGAACATTAGGCCTCGCTCTTCTAGATGACTAGATGTTACTGGAATGCTGAATGACTGAGTCTCACTGAAATCTAATGCAAACATGACAGTCCATCCTCATGCTGTGAACTCAAGGGTTAAGACCTTCAGTAGGAAATAATGATGTCAAAAAGTACATCAGAAATAATAAGTGGTGTAGTCAATGTCACTTTGGCTTTGTCTACACATAAAATGTATGCCTCTAAACAAGCCAGGATAATTAAAGTGGTAACAGCTACCCACTGTGTGTGGGTACTTAGGTAGTTGTATAACAGTGTGAGCCAGGGGAGGTAGGTCAGTTGTGCACAGACCAGTGAAGAGTTTCAGGGAACGCTTCTGGCATTGGAAAGTTCTTAGCAGTAAGGTAGCCCCGCAGAGCTGAGGAAAGAGAAAAGTGGTAAAGACAGGTGGAAAAAGGAACTTGTATGTTGGAGACAGCCAGGTACAGAAATGGTTGAGGAGCTGATAGGTACTAAACTGTGACGGACAACTGCAGAGTCTTGCACTTGAGCTTGAATAATTATTAGGGCTGTGCAAACTTTCACTGGCTGTTTTGTTTCAACACTGTTTCGACTTGTTTTGAGCTTGAAACAGTGAAATTGAAATGAAACGAAGGGCTTCGAAACAGCCTTGAAATTAAATGGGGGCAGTCAAAATGTTTTGAAAGTTTCAAAACATTTCAAGTTTTGAAGCTGAAGCTAGGCTTGCCTATAGGAAAACAGAAAGTAAAGAGAGGGAAGGGGAAGCGGGGGTAAGCACTGCTCTCATATTGACTGTGTAGCTGGCCATTGACTGTCATCCTTCCCTGAGGTCCCTTTCAATCCCAGTGCTCTGGGGAAGGGATGGAAAAACACCATAAAAAGTAGCATTGTTTGAACTGAGCTGTTTTCTGTCTTGGGGTCATTTACTGAGCTGTGTCTTCCAGCAGCTCAGCAGCATCAGACAACAAAGGCTACCATTCATTTCCTACTTGCTAGCCTAGCAAGTGGGATTCATCAATACCTTTTGCTTTCTATACCCTTTTATTTTATTATTATATTAATTGATTCCTTTCAATTAATTCCTCCCCCAAAATCCTCTTTTTGTTTTTGTTAGTCTATTTTGGTTCTTTTCGAATTTGTGCTTTCTCTCACAGTGCGCATTCCATTCACTGTGCAGGGAAGCACAGCATACTTATATTGCATATTATAATATAGAATTTATATAGGAACACATACATACATTTATATATTTTTATTTTATTACATAAATACATACATACATACATTACATAAATACACATACATACAATTATCTTATCTACATATATTACATAAATCAGATAACATTACAGAAGAAGACACAGATTTTCCAGCACACCAAGGCAAAGACAAGACACTATGAAACACACCAGGAAGCATGCTGGAAAGGCAGCTGGCAAGCCTTCAGGGAGGGGTGGAAGAGGGGGTAAAGGGAGAGCTGTAAATTCCCCTTGTTCCAAACTGAGACGCAGCCTCTTTGCTACAACAAGCAGGCATGAGGCTTCCACTAGTTCTACAGGCAGCAAGGAGAGGGGAGCAGTGCCAGTGCCTGTGCCTGAGTCTGCATTCCTTCCAAGAGCACCAGCCATAATCCCCTCCCCACCAGCACCATAACAACAAGCAGCAGCACCAGCATGACAGTCTCCTCCACTCCCATTTCACTTCCTATGCTGAGCCTTCCAGTGACAGAGGAAGAGCTGGAGCTAGAGCTGGAGCTGGAGCTGAGTGCCATAGCGAAGGAAATTCTAGGGAAGGAGGGGTAATCGTCTGAGTTTGTGGTCCACACCCATCAAATTTCCCCTAGAGCCAGGTCTTCTTCCCCAGAAGGCACTTCGGAGGAAGCTGAGGTAAAGGTTGCGGAGGCAAGTGGCTCAGCTGAGTCCACTCCTGTTGCCGTGCCTCTGCCTGCTGAGGAAGGGGAAAAGGCAGCATCTACAAATACACCCACACCCCAGAAGTCAGTGGGTAGTGTGGTCTGGGATCATTTTGAGCTGGCAGATAATCCCACATATGCTATCTGTCTGCACTGCTGAGCCAAAACGAGCCGGGGCAAGGGAACAAAACATGAGCACCACGGGGATGCTGATGCATCTCTGCAGGAACTACCCCTTTGCCCTTGCTCCTCCTCAGCCTGGCACCAGTGGGAATGTGCCCAAAGGAAAGTCCCCCTTTCACATCAAAGCCCCTGTTCCTCCAAAGCAGAGGCAGGCCACCCTGGAACAGCGGGGGAAAGGCGGACAGAAAGGGGGGTGCATTGCAAGGGCGAGTGAGATCACCCAGAGCATTGGGGAGATGCTTGCTGTCAGTGGCCAGCCCTTCTTATTAGTTGAGCTGCCAGGGTTCAGGTGGCTCATGGCCCCACCCTACCAAGTGCCTGCATGCACCACCTTCAGCAAGATGGTGGTGCCCTCCCTGTATGAGGCATGCAGGGAGTACTTGAGGGAGGAGCTGCACAAGGCAGGTCCGCAGGTGGCCTTACACTTCACCTTGGACATCTGGAGCAGCCAGGGTGGAGTTCATGCATACCTGTCCCTCACAGGGCACTGGTGCGACCAGTCAGGTCGTTGGTGGTCTCTCCTTCAAGCTGAGATGATGGATGAGTCCCACATGGCAACAGAGATCATGGGGGCCATGAACTGCTTAGTGGAGGGGGGGCTCATTGGGCAGAGTGAGCTCACCCATGAGTTCATGGTCACCAACAATGAGGCCAATATGGTCAAGGTGGTCCGTGATGCCAATGTTGCTGACATCCACTGTGTGGCACACAAGTTCTGCCTCATTGTCAGGGATGCATTGGAGGGAGACAGAGCTGCCAGTGACAGTGCCAGCAACACCAGCCATTAGAAATGCAGGAAGGTGGCAGGCTACTTCCACCGGAGCATTGAGGGGGGCAAGATGCTGCGGGACAAACAGGCAGAGCTGAAGATCCCACAGCACAGAATCATGCAGGATGTGGAGACTTGGTGGAACTCCACATACCTGACGCTTGAGCGGCTGGTGGAGCAACAGAAGGCCATACATGAGATGGCTTTGCTTGGGGAGATTGGGATCAGAGGCCCCCTTCACAGAGCTGAGTGGGATACCATCTCCCAGATCTTGGTGGTCCTCAAGCCCTTCCTCAAGGCCACCAAGACCCTCAGCACGGTGATGCCCTCCTTAGCCAGGTGATCCCCACAGTGAGGGAACTTCAGAGCCAAATGGAGAGGTTCCCAGGGATCAATGTTCTCGGCTGGGGAAAGCCACTGCCACCAGACATGCAGGCACTGGGGAGGCAGCTGAAGGAGGGCATCAGGAAATGGCTCAATCCCTTGCAGTCTAGTACAGTTCATGTGCTGGCCGCCATGTGTGACCCGAGGGTGAAGGGGAGTGTATGCAGCAGCCAAAGCCTGAGTCAGTGGAAGGAGGTGCTGGTGAAGAGAGTCAGGGAGGCAGAAGGGCAGAGGCAGGGGAACGTGGAAGGGGGGATCCACTGACCCATGCCAGCATGCCATCCACCAGCCAGTCTCCTCTTCCACCACCGGTGCTGCCAATGTTGGCCAAGGGCATGGGTTCAATGGTGGGGTCCAGAGGCACCAGACCCCACCATCAGGCAAGTAGTGCTCAGGCCTTGGTGGGTGCCTATCTCACTGTGAAGGAGTGAGAGGGAGTGAACAGATGCCCTGAGGTGTCTTACATGCTGGGCAGGGGAGGTCAGGAGAGGGAAAGCAGCCTGAAGTGACAGATGCAGAGAGTAAAAACAAGCAAAAGTCACACCATGGAGGGCTGGCAGGGCTGCAGTTGGAGACTAGAAGGGAAGGAAAATACCCACCACACTTCTGGAGCAGCATCTTGCTCAGGATTGGAGGAGGGAGGCTGCCCAAAGGTATTTCTGGCTCCAGAGAGGGGCAGAGAGGGGTCAGTTCCCTGTAGGCCGCAGGGAGAGAGGAGCGGCTGAGTGTCCCGGCAGGCAAGGGCTGCGGAACTTGCCAGAGGATTGCTGGGAGAGTTATCCTGACCAGGAGGCAGGCAGAGGCCTGCACACACACATCGGTGATAATCTCCCAAGTGCAGCCTCAGCTGAGGATCCAGAGAGAGGGAACCCACAAGGCCTTTGATAATCTCCAGAGCGGAGTACCAACAGAGGATCCAGAGGAGGGGCCTGAGGGAAACTGAGGTTACAGGTAGAGCCTTCCTGCACATGGCAGAAACCCCAAGGAGACTGTGACTGTTCACAGGGGTGCAGGGCAGGCCTGTGCATAACAAAGACTGGACTAAGTGATTTCTTGATCGTTGCGATTGGGATTTGAGAACTTGATCCCGGGTGAAAAGGGACATAGACTGAGCCTGACAAGGAGGTTGAGAGCAACCGGGGTTTTCCTTGGGTTTTTTGCCTTTTCTTTTGATATTTGAGCACAGGTCATGACCAGCCCTGGAAGGGGGTACCTAATCAAAGCCAAAGGTCACCCTGGGGTAGATGGCCAAACAATACCACAAGAGGCAGCACTGTGACCAGACTGCAGAAGGATTTGTGAGTACCATCTGGAGAGGCTAGGCAGGGATAAAGAGGTGGTTTGGAGCCCCACAGAAGAAACAGGGATCGAGACCAGGCAGGATCACCGCGGGCAGTGCCTCCTGGGAATATTTTTCATCAAAGTTGTGGCAGGCAAGAAAACATAAGACCACTTTCCTGACAGACCAGGTGATCCAAAGCCGAGGTCCACCCTGTCGCCGCCTGTAGGCAGATGTGCTCAGGGCAGTGATAGCCAGCCCTACAACACATACAGCCATCACACTCACCAAGGATGTGGAGCCACTGCTGTACAACCCCTTGGCCTACTGGGCAAGCTGTAGAAAGATGTGGCCACATCTGGCCACAGTTGCCCAGGAACACCTGTCCTGTCCACAGATCAGTGTTCCAAGCGAGAGGGTGTTCAGCATTGCTGGTGATATAATGACACTCCACTGCCCTTCCTTGGATCATGGTTTGGTGGAGCAGCTGGTGTTCCTGAAGGTGAACCTCCGACTGCTGGAGTTCCCCAAGCTCCAGGTGCAGATGGAGTGAATGCCACCCTCCTCACTCCATCCACACCTATTTCCTTTTTAAATTTTTTTAAAACCATTTAATGCCCCACTCTGAGAGCTGGAGGCAGCACTCACTGCATCACCAACCAGCAGGGAAAGAACATGTTCCTACTGAGCTCCCATGCCAGGATGAACTTGGAGGTATGGGCTGGGGCTATGGGGAAGAAGGAGGCCCCAGGTCCTGGGCATGACCACTAAAACTGCACTCTGCCTGGGTTGGGAGGCTTGGTGGGACTGCCAGTGGCATGGCAGCCCCAAGAAATGCCAGGACTGAAGATCCCTCTGGTGAAAGGCAGGTAGGAGACACCATAACCTCCAGCCACCACACGCACACACCTAGTCCTGGCTGGGGAAAGCCCAGACTCATCACGTCTTTGACAGGCCTGAGGCTTGCTGGTTGTAGTGGAGTTATGAGCCTCCAGGTGAGTTCAGCTTAGCTGCCTGGGATGCCAGCTTTTGGGTTGAAAAACCCATTGTCAGGCTGAGGAAACACCTTCAGTTGGTATGTGTGCTGTTCCTGGATGGAAGGAATAGACTTCATAGACTTCATAGACATTAGGGCTGGAAGGGACCTCGGAAGATCATCGAGTCCAGCCCCCTGCCCAAAGGGCAGGAAGTCAGCCGGGTTCATAGGATCCTAGCAAGATGAGCATCCAGTTTGCTCTTGAAGGCGTTCAATGTAGGCGCTTGAACCACCTCCGGTGGCAGGCTGTTCCAGACCTTGGGGGCTCGGACAGTAAAGAAATTCTTCCTTATGTCCAGCCTGAAATGGTCTTGTAGTAGTTTATGACCATTTGACCTAGTCGTCATCCCTTGGGGCGCTCTGGTGAACAAACGTTCCCCCAGATACTGGTGGTCACCCCTGATAAACTTATAGGTGGCCATCAGATCATCCCTGAGCCTGCGCTTTTCCAGGCTAAAGAGCCCAAGGGCTCTCAGCCTGTCATCGTAGGGTCTGCTTCCCTGACCTCTGATCATGCGCGTGGCTCTTCTCTGGACTCTCTCAAGCTTCTCCACATCCTTTTTGAATTGTGGAGCCCAAAACTGGACACAGTACTCCAGCTGCGGCCTCACTAAGGCCGAGTACAGGGGGAGAATGACGTCCCGGGATTTGCTTGAGAAGCATCTATGGATGAAAGCCAGCGTTTTGGTCGCTTTACTAGCCGCCGCATCGCACTGC